>NC_138052.1:55301265-55677624 GCF_964194185.1 Rhinolophus hipposideros
ATTATACTTCACGCTTATAGCACATAGTACTTAATCTGTACTATATTCTTAATTGGTTTAAGTGTTCTGAAGTCTTTTATAATTGAAAAATACTGAATGGTACAAATTTTATATCGTCCATAATATCTAATAAGATCCTGTTAATTTCTAGACATGGAGTTTAATAAAATGAATCTTTAGAGAACAAAAAGACAATACCTCATATTTGTAAAATTCTTTTTATACTTCAAAACATTTTTACATATATTGTTTCATCTGATTCTTAAAACAATCTTGTGAGGTAGGCAGACAGACCAGATAATTTTAGTTCTGTGTTCAGAATACAGAAGCTAATAATGATCAAATGAATTGACAAAAGTTCTAAAATTTGTATGTGGTAGAGCCTGGGCTTCTGACACATAATATTCAGGGAGAAATATATCTAGCCCCAATTTGTAGGATGGCTTATTGAACTGATATTAGAATGCTACCATTAAACTTGACTTTTGACATTTAAAAGGATGTTTTGTGACAATGAAAAATGGGTGAGAAAGTTTTATGTAGCTCTATAAAGGAAATGCTTATAGAACTTCTTGCTCTGTTCACCCAACTGGAGAAACTTAAAAGCTAATTTGAACATAGTCACAATTTGTCACATTATTTTTTCCCAATAAATTAAGGAAGAAACTTTATGTAATTGCAAGGACAAAATCGCACCAGATGTGTGACTTAAAATGGCAAATTGTGGCAAGAGCTTTCCAAGTGCCACACGTAAGGAAATATGTCTTATTAAATCCATATTGCCCAAGACAGATTAGACATACATAGCTCACACTAAAGCTTTTTTTAAGGAAGAGACAATTGGGGGGAAGAGTCTGACTTTTTATAGAGATTAGCTGAGAAATGGCATTTAAGACAGAAAACTATGTTAATTTTAATTGAGTTTTTAAAAAGTCATTTTAATATTCTGAGGTTATTTGAACTCCAATGACATAGAAGTTTTTCTGTATAAAATTCAACAAAATTTTTGTCCATAGTGCTCTAAAGAAAATGTAGACAAATAGATTAATTTTCCATCCCTAATGCTTTTGTACGAGCATGTTTTTTTTTCTTTTACATTGAACCTTATTCTCTGAGCTAAGAGGATGCCTTTTATTATGTCACAGCCTAAAATGGCTGAGGGTACAATAGCTTTAATCTTTCTGCTGGTAAGAAGTAGCAAAATTTCCTAATGTAGAATGTATGGCTTCCATTTCCCATAGTATCACTCAAACATAAGCGGTAATTAGCAGTTATATTAGCAGCCACGAGATAAGGTACAGCAGTGGGTCCTGCAGAAATCTCAAACAATATACTCAAATTTGTAATATTTTAGTTGCACTTATTTAATTCAAAAATATAGAGATGGAAAACTCACTGAATGTCAATGAGTTTAAACTTCTCATTTTCACATGAGACAGAGGTTAAGAATCTTCCTCAAGGACAACCCTTTGAACATTGCTTGAATTTCAACTATAAAATTGACTCATTTTTAATCCAGCATTTCACTACCCTCTCCCCACTAAAAAACAAGTTCCTCTGAAAAATGCTTAGTGATCAAATTATGTTTGTAAGTAACATGGATTTTAGCCTCCTTATACTTCTGTGAGGTCTGACAGTTAAGTTCACGAACTTGTCACTGTGTGCTTACACTGGCAGCCCTGTACAAACAGCTCAGTAAGTTTTCATAACCTTGGTGTATCAGTGTCTCACAATTGTGTTCATGTCGACATGTGGTGGTATCTTGCTGAGTGGCATTCATTATTGTTGTTGCGTATTTTTGTGTGCCATCACGAGAATGTCTAGGCTTGAATTAGAGCAACGGACAAATATTAAATTTCTTGTTGAACTTGACAAGAGTGAAAGTAAAATCAGGGACATATTAGTCCAAGTTTATGGGGATAATTCCATGAAGAAAACAGTGTACAAATGGATTAAAAACATTTTTCTGACGGGAGAGAATGCAACACAGAGGAAAAGAGGTCAAGGCAAGCAGAACTGATGAAAACATTGCAAAACTTCATCAAATTGTGTGTCAAAATCGTCAGCGGATTGGTGAGAAGCATAGCTGAACAAGTGAACATCAATAGAGAAACAGTAAGGAAAATCTTAACTGAAAATCTTGGCATAAGAAAGGTGTGTGCAAAAAACGGTTCTGAATGAACTCACTGATGTACAAAAGCAAAGGAGTGTCGAAGTTTGCTAAGACCTTTTGAAGAGGCAAGATGATGTTTTGGGCTTTATTATCACGATGATGAAACATGTGTGTACCAATGTGACCCTGAAACAAAGCATCAAAGTGCACAATGGAAGTCAGCCATTCTCCACAACCAAAGAATGTTTCGTCAGTCCAAATCAAAAGTCAAAACGATGTTGCTAAACTTTTTTGATATCAGACAGATTATTCATTATGAGTTTGTACCAACTGGACAGACATTTAACTAAGTTTACTATTTGGAAGTTCTGAAAAGGTTGCATGACAAAGTTAGACAACCTGAACTTTTTGCCAACAATTCATGGCTCTTGCATCATGACAATGCACCGGCTCACATGACACTGTCTGTGAGGGAGTTTTTAGCCAGTAAACAAATAACTGTATCAGAACACCCTCCCGACTCACCTGATCTGGCCCCCAGTGACTTCTTTCTTTACCCAAAGATAAAGGAAATATTGAAAGGGAGATATTTTGATGACATTCAGGACATCGGGGATAATTTGATCACAGCTCTGATGGCCATTCCAGAAAGAGTTCTAAAATTGCTTTGAAGGATGGACTAGATGCTGGCATTGCATAGCTTCCCAAGGGGGGTACTTTGAAAGTGACCATAGTGATATTCAGCAGTGTGGTTTATAGCACTTTTTCTAGGATGAGTTTGAACTTAATTGTCAGAACTCATACACAATTTTCATTAGAAATTTATTACAAGCTCTCATGCATTTCTCACATTTGCAAGTTTATATTCATATACATGATCATCATATCGATGTTGGTCTCCCTTTAATAGGCTGAAACATACATGAGGACAAGAATTGTATCTATTTTTGCCCACCGTTGACTCCCTAGCATGTAATACATTGATATACTGACACATAACAGTAAATGATCTTGTAGTTGTACATATAAAAGACTGTGAGAAGTTGTACAATAAACAAAAGAATGGTTTAACTCAAAATTTCCCAAAGCTATTTGACCAAATATACACTTATTTTTCAATTTAACACCTATTACTATCTTGATTTTATCACAAATGAACTCAACGCTTTGAGTTATAAGGAAAAACATAGGGAACATAAATTTATAGCCATTTTAATGCTATTTTTTCCTTTTTCCCTACTCTAATTCACACATACTGTGTTTATGCAAAAGCAAGTAAAGTTGAAAGGTAAACTAGAACCCCTTTTAACTGAGTCTGGGAAAGTCATTAACACCCAAAGTCTTGGTTAATTTGGCATTAAAAATGTTTGTGTACATTAGATGTAGCCACATAATTGATAAATGTTAAATTGTATATCGTAAATTATTGACCCATTTCATTTTGAAATTCGACAAGAACATAAAGTTTATATACCAAAGCATACTAACTTAGCCTGGGTTACCTAGAAAGCAGGATTGAGTGCTGTTACTTTATTAAAGAGTTCAAATCCAGAGAACAGAAATGAGATACAGGGGTGGTGAAACAGGAAGGAGAGAGAACCAATAGGAGGATGTCTAAATAAGCTGGTTAGACACCTAATCCAGGAGACCTAGCCCCCACACCGCCAGATCAACTGTATCTCAGGACCACCCCTGTGAGTTGGGGAGCAAGGATGGTGAATAATTTTCCAGTGATTCCCATTTCCCCCTTGCAAGTTGTGCAGGCTTTGGTTCCAAGCATGGTTCTTTGGGAACTCTCCCATCCACAGCAGAAGCCATGGAAGCAGTAAAGAGAGATAGGACATTAGGGTAGGCAGTGCATCACTGTCAGCAGATTGTGCCTGTGTGAGGTTGCCTGGAGCCCACTCCGAGCTGGGCCCTGCAGAGCTGTCCAGAACAAGAGATAACTGTGGCTGAGAGATTTTTAAAGGTCTATAGCTTATGCCTGGCACATCTACAGATAGGGGTAGAGTCAGAAGTTAAAATGTAAAATTTCTTATCTAGTATTCATGGATGCTTTTATGGCTCATCTTTATTGCAAAGCTAAACATTTTGATGCAGACACTTATAGAAAGGACACTCAAAATGTCCTGTCCAGATGCTAAACCTTTAACAAAAATTGCCAAATGATATAAGCAAAATATATTCTTGATTCCCTTTCTTATTTCTGACTTGGTACTATCAGATGGCTCAGGAGTGGGGAGAGGCTGAGGGATGTAGTGCAAGGAGGAGGGTCAGGGATGGTTTACAAAAGTGAGGTTAAAACTGAAGGAGAGGAAAGCATGGGGAAAGAGTAAGGCGTGATATTCCGAAAGGAAATAAGAATAGGGGACAGGTGGGAGTCAGGCACACTATGCAGGCATTACACGCTTCATGTTTTTAAGAATGAAGGCAGTTACAATGTTGCTGGTATAAAAGAATGTGATCATTTTAGTAGCTGAGGATGCTGTGTCTAATTAGCTCTGTGTCCTTGGGCAAGTCTTTACCTTCGTTGGTCATTTCCTTATGTGGAAACTAAGAGATTTGATTCTCACCCGATAATTTCTAAAGTCCAGCTGAAGAATAGCGTAGTTACAGCTAACATTAATTGAAAATTTCTGTTCAAGTACAAACTCATTTAGTGATGTTTGTGGTTTAAACTCATTTAATGATGTGTACAGAGCAGGCAGCGCTTGGAGCACAGCCGTACTGTCCCTCTAACTGTTCCTGGAACCTGGGCCGGAAGCATTAACAGTCTCCAACGGTGGTGGAATGTAACTCAGCTGCAGTCTGTGAAGCTGGGCCCCAAGGACAGTCACAGCTTGCTATCTGCGGACTTGCGTTTCAATTTTTGTTTTGCTCTATGTAGAAGGCCCATGGGAGAAGGCCTTTGGATCCAGTCCGTCAATCTTACATCAACAAAGTTCTCTCGCAACAAAGACTTTTACGTTGTTCACCCACCTTAATGTTGTCTGGAAGAAGAAAAGTCAAAACAGAAAATAAGTGAGAACTAAGAAAAGGGTGGTCAACCAAATACTTCCTTAGGTTTTTGGTTTTGTCTTTTTCTCTTTGGAGAAATTTGACATAGATGTGATGCTGTATGTTTAATGTGAGTTTCACACACTCACTTTCTGTTCCGCACAGTGTGAAACTATACGTAATCCTCCAGCAGTTATCTGAGAGTAAACGTTCCAAGTTAGAATTAGTGCATCCTTACCTATAACCATGTGAGAAAATAACCATTCCCAAATGAAGTTATCTCAATGTCAACTTATATGCCAATGTAACAATTGTTAAAGCAAAATGTCTGTAAGAAAACTGCAAATTAGCAATGTGCCTATCCACCAGAGGTAATCAGACAAAAACGTCAGCATTAATCATGAGTATTGTTCCTCACAGTGTTATCTACTGAATATTTGAGAGATTCTGTCTTGAATTTCCCTAATACGTTGCATGGTGAAAACTGTTGTGCACAGAAAGATGTTCTCAAAGTAGTAAATGCTTTAAAATCCAATTAAATGATAAATACAACAGAGATGAAGCCCCAGCTGCATGTACCAGTATGAAAGGAGCTTTGATTTTGTGTATGGGAGTATTAATAGCTCTTCGATTTTTTTTTTAAATCTGTCCTGATCAATGGCACACATTTGCAGGGCAGCTGGCTGGAGGCCAGGGTGTGGTCTGTGACCAGAGAATAGTTTTTCTCTTATGTGGGAATCACACCTGCAAACTTGGCTGCAGTAGCATTTTTCTCCAACAAAAGGAACCAGTTGAGATAGAGCCCAGTAGGGTCCTTTATAATCACAAAATGAAAATGTGTCCTTCAGAGGTCTCCCTCCACTCCTAAATAAAGAGAATTCTTGATTGATTTTTATGTCTCTGTTCCGAATGACTAAACATAGACACATTTAGTATTTATTTGGCAGTATGTTATAGAAGTTGCACTGCAAACAAATTTTTCAAGTATGGAAAAAAAGTACATAATCCATTATGTTAGACCACAGCCTTGAAAACAGCTGGGACACTAGTGCATTTACTAAAAAGCACCTTCATTTAATTCTTACTAAGGAACACAGGTATCCTTTTTTGCATTTCCCTTGGAAGATTGTTCTCCACCGTGCCTAATTTCACCCATGGCTTCAATCCGTACACTTTGTATATGATCACAAATATATATTCTTAAACTTCTCTCTAAGTAACTGCTTGGACTGAGGAAGCAACATTCTCAGAGCAGTATCACTTTGTGCTCTATTTTGAGATGGTGCATGTGAAAGAACTTTTAAAAGTTTACTAGCGCCATATGAACATATAGGAACATTATCATTACAAAGCCATCTATTGGTATTTTTAACTGAGAAAGGGCTCTGAAATCTCCACCTAGGAAGTTTTAGAAATGGAAATAATGTATAGGCTAAAGGTGTTGTATCTATTGTGTAAGGTTGTAGCTCTTTAAAATTCTTATGGAAGGAACTACAAAATGGCTTGAGGTCTCCTGTTAAATGTTGACTTCTGGCCTTTACACCTTAGACAGTCTGCATCAGAACCTCTCAGGCTTGAATATCTGTATTTTACATGACCCATGCAAAACAAAGCCAGAGAATCTCTGCTCCAAGGGGAGTCATGCTCTTGGTTCTCTTCCCAGTCACTCAAGAGCTAGAAATCCTGCTCTAGTATTAGTCATACCCCAGGACATTTTGCTGGCAGGATGGTGGAGTTCTCTACAGTGTTATGAAGTAGCAGAGGTAAATATTTTTAAAAACTTTTTCCTCTGATGAGACTGGCAAGAAGGCTCAGGCTGTTGCCTCTGAGGAGATTTTGGATATCCCCGGTCACGCGGGGTGTCATGCGGGGTCTCTGGTCCCGCTCCCCACATAAGAATGCAGGACATGGTGAGGTCAAAAAGGAACACCCACGGAGCCATAGATAGGGGAGTCATACCACTATATTCTCACTGGCGACTGGGTTGGAGACACAGGAAGCAGGAGCCACACTATCTGCAACATGCTGTCCACTTCTGTCTGCCAATCAACCTCACTTCCTAGCTGCAATCCACCGGGCTAACCGCAATCCGCGCTTGCTAGCTTAGCCACCATCGTCTTGCTAGCCCCCATTTTCTACTAGCATAGCCACTGCAGTTATGTTAGTAGACAATGGCTCAGTGGTTACAGCTGACGGCTAACTAGCCACAGCTGATGGCCATCCAATCACAGTTGATGGCCATTTGCTACCTGAGCCACAACCTTTCCACATGAGGTCGAGAGCCTGGAAACTACACTTCTGGCTCTGATCCCACATCCCCCTACTCTTGTGACTCCTCTCAGGCAGGGACAATGAAAAGAGACCCTGGTGCAGGTTTGCAGCCAAAGCCTCAGCTAGCAATGCTGTTTGTGTCTCTCTACCCTGCGTTGTCATCAGTGCCAACATTCTCTCTCTGGGATCAGAAGATATGTGATGGAAATAAATGGCAGAATAGGGGCGTAATGCCATCATAATCCAAGCTCAAAGGACTCCTATATTATTGGAGTTTAGGGCAGTGGTTTTTATACATCAGAATCACCTGCAGGGCTTATAAAAACACAGATAGTTGGGCTCCCTAATTCAATGGGTCTGGGATAGCCCCATGGAGTTGTGTTTCTAACAAGCTCCCAGGTGAGACTGCTGGTGTGCAGACTGGACAGTTAAAATCCCTGGTTTAGAGGAAGCCTCTGACTGCCAGCACAGTTCCAACTGATATTCCGGGCAAAATACAAAAAGTGCAAAGTTCCCCACTAACCTGGTGAAACGTCCCCCAAAGAAGCTCAGCTGTGTTATGCAAGTTTATTTTTTGTTTTGTTCTGTTTTGTTTTTGGAATTCTAGTGGCAAGTACTGGAAGTTACTGCCTGGTTGGTTGCCCTAGATTCTGTCATTGTTTACCTGCTCCGGGATGTTTTACCATTTTTGGTCAGAAGCGTCTGTTACCCGAGGGTGGGCCCTCCTCAGCACGGTGTCCAGGTGCTTGGCATCTCGAGCAAAAGAACTGAACGAGACACAGAAATAAAGTGGCAAAAGAGTAGTTTATTAGAAGAAATAGTACACTTCAAAGAAATATAAGGGGACCCAAGCAGTAGAGAATGGCTCAAGGGCCCAAGGTGGAATTATTAAGGGGCTCAAAGGTAACAAGGTCCAGGGACTTAAGGTGCAACAAGAGGCTCAAAAGGCAAAAGGCCCAAAGGGCCAAGGGCCTGGGCTCAAAAGGGCCTGACTCATGAGAATTTGGAGTTTTTATCCCTTTTTCTCTAAAATGGGCTGTTCCATTCCGGGTGTGAGACCATTTGATTAACACTTGTGATTGACAAGAGATTATCACCTCATGTTTTTAAACTGAGTAGGTGTGAATGGCTGGTTTAATCTAGTTGGGTATCTTGTACCTACTTATGTACAATGAAAAGGAGTTTTGGATAGAGGGGTGGTGTAGTGTAGGGCAGCCTGCAGGGTCTCAGCTCCCGCTCCCCACATAAGAACGCAGGATGTGGCTAGGCCAAAAAGGAACACCCACGGAGCCATAGGTAGGGAAGTCATACCATTGTAGTGTCACTGGAGGCTGGATTCACACGATGTGTGACCTCCTGTCTGCTTTTCTGCCAACCGACTAACTCTTCCTCTATTGCGGAAAAACGGTGGGGACCGAGAAACTCAAGTGGCATGCAGAGATCAGGGAGAACACAGCTTTATTACACCGGCGGGCTCAGCGGGATTGTTCCCAAAGACAGAGCACTTACTGGGGTCGCGTACTTTGTTTTATAGGGTTAGGCCTCCAGGTTTGGGGGGGATTCGCGCCATTGCTATTGCAGCGCTAGGGATTGGTTAAATCTGGCAGTGGTGGTGGGGAAGTCCGTTCCTAACAGCTGTGATCGCTCAATACTGTTTTGACAGGATAGCCTCTAACTGCTGTGCTTGCAGGAAAACTGCTCCGATAAGATATCAGAGGAAGGAGGGGACAGAAAGCTCCCAAGGCTGTGCTCGCAGGAAAAAAACCATCCCAACATCTCCACTACAGCTGCAGCAGTTATATCAGTGGCCAATTGGCTAACCGGCTACAGCTGACGGCCAACTAGCCACAGCTGATGGCCATCTACTACCCGAGCCAGCACCTTTCCACGTGAGGCCGAGAACCTGAAAACTGCTCTCTGGGGCTCTGTTCCCACAGGAGGTCTTCTGGGCAGTAATGTAGAGACCTACTGGTTTATGTCTAACTGTCTGCCTTGTTTTCCCCTTGAGAGACGTCATCCCCATAAAATCCCTATCAGAAGTTGATGGACAGGAGGTCTTTTCTTCTGTATCTGCTTCCTGCTGGGCAGGGGTGTAGAGCTGTCCCTACTTATTGGGGTGTTCAGGGTACTTCCACCCTATCTGATCTCAGATGAGAGTAAGGGGTCCCAAGGTCTGCCTAGAAGACCGTGTTGGCTTCTTTGGTTGTGACTGGCAATCTTGTTGGGGTATCCTCTGTATCCCCAAGGCCCCTGAATGAGGAAAAATAGATTTTAATTAATAATTCCATTGGCTCCATAAAGCCTGTGGCCATTCAACCAGTCATTTTAAATGGTGTCAATTGTCCAGGAGCTAGGCTCAGGATGGGTTGGACAGTGATTACTGGCCTGGGGGTATGTTAAAACCTATTTGATCTCTGGGATGGAAATGTCCAAGAGTTAGGTCCAGAATTGCCTGGGGGATGTTGGGAATTCACAGGCTTTTAGTTATCTGAGAGACATATTGTGATTCAGGCTATAAGCAATCTTTAGTCTAAGATTCAGAAACTGATTAGCAAAGTAATCAAAGCCAGGAGGTAAAAGCTATGGAAAAGGAGACTTAAAATTTCTATAGTGAGGGGGCTCCCATATGCCAGTTGACTCAAGGGGACTCTCTTGGATTTCCTTCAGCCCGTCTGGATCACTCCAACCAAATGCTCCCAATTTATTCATTATACAAAGCACAGTTTTCAGAATGTTGAGTGTGGGAGAGTTAAAGTAAAACCAAAATAAAAGACGAAACACACACACACACACACACACACACACACACACACACACACACACAGCAGCCAAGGAACTCTGTAACTTTATTTCTGATCAGGACCCTCAGAGATCATTAGCTAAATCCTTTACTGTATTTATGGATTTCAGAAACATAGAATGTGGCAGAGTTAAATATTGAGGGATAGGGCTCTTATTATACTGAGTATGAGTCATAAACCTGGGTGGAAATAGAAATAGAGCTCATTGGAATTACCTCGTACTCAAAGATTTAGTAGGAAATAAAAAGATCCATGTCTGGAACATTTTGGCTCCAAGAACAGGTTTGCTCAGAAGCGGAGGGAGTATCCCAGTTAAGGGAGAAAAGCCTTCTGAATTTGTCATATGAGCTGACAAGTATTGTTGGGGCTCTGAAAGAAAAATGCAGAAAATCAGTTAGGAATGAAAACAATTTAAGATCTAGTTTTTGGTCTTTTAGTTAGAGTAGAACTTGGAGGGAAAATAAAAAGGGAGCAAAAAGAGTAATGAACAGTTTTAAACCATCATATGATAGAAAAGAAACCAACCTCAGAAGCAGGCCAAGCTTTAAAAACCCAGCTGGATAAAAGAAATAGGGACATCCTGGAGAAAACAGTAAGGAACCATCAAACAACACAATCCTTTCTCCCATGGAACTCTTTAGGTCAATGGAAGGTGACTTTCCTCCGGCCGAGGATCATTTTTTTCTCTTCCGGAGGCATAATGACAAAACTCTAATAATCTTCCTCTTTCTCTTCTCTATGACCAATGATCCCTGGTCTTTTTCTTTTTTAAAAAAACATCAAAACAGACCTTAAATAGGACTTTGAAATGAGAGTATGTAAAGCAATCCTGTTGCACACTTGGGTAGAGTCCTCATCTATTTACTACACACACACACACACACACACACACACACACACACACACACACCCCTATGTAGTTCAGACCAGCACACTGGCATTCCACATTGCAGTTCAGGGTTTGGGGGCCATTTCTCAACAAACATTAGTTCCTTTGCTGTGTCTTATTTTTTAATTATATGTTTTATTAAGAGACCTTGCTGGGATGGGTGGTTTATCACAAACAAGACTTATATGTTAACATATCTATTGGCATTGTATTTTAACATTCCTAAATTCCCTTGGATTCTCTAGGGTTCGAAAACTCTGGAACCGGAAAAATTAAAATAAAAGTTGTCATTTTGTTCCACACAGAAAGTTTCATTTTTAATATTATTCCGTCTCTCACCTGATTTCATCACTTATCTGCTAAAGCTCAGTGCTATTAGGAAAATAACAGCATTTTTTTTTATTTAGGAAAAATGCCGAACCATTTCATTCCATTAGAAAAAATGCTGAGCCATTTCCCTCCATCTACCAGAACTCAAAGATAAATCTGTCCCTACACCTCAGCACATACAAATAAAGGATTCCCAATTAAATTTGGATTTCAGAGAAATGTCATTCATTTTTTAGTGTAAATATGTCCCATACAATATTTGGCATGTACTTATGCTAAAATATTACTCATTGTTTATCAGAAATTCTAATTTAACTAGTCATCATATTACCTGGCCACTCCAGTGTTAGGTCTCCACAATCTACATCTGTGATTCTCAATTCTGCACATTAGATTTATCTGAGACACCTTTGCACAAAACTCACACTCAGGGCCCACCCCAGACAAATTAAATTAGAAACTTAGAGGTGGAGTGTAGGCACGGGCATTTGTTTCAAAGCTCTCAGGTAAATCTGTGCGATTAGAATTCAGAACTACTGGTCTACACATTTTTACCCATTACATTCTCTTACTTGCTTCCAAGTATCTGTCTGGTTGTCCAGAGTTTTATATGTCTTCCTATCTTCCTACATTCTTGGTAAGTTTTTGACTCCTTAAACACTCAGAACCTAGGTTGTTAGTTGAGGTAAAGACCATAATTCTAATTCTTATAAGAGCAAGAAAGAGTGTGTAGGATTGACAGGCTGAGTGGAACCGAGAGAAGGGACCAAGCCCATGTGCAGTTTGAGAGTTACAACGCATTATCTTTGAGGAACACAATTGTATACATTGTGTGGGACAGTTCAGTGCCCACATTCATGGGAGAAAGTTTGAATATTTGAATATTTAGTAGAGAAGGATTATTAACTCAATTTTTTTTTTGTTTTAATTTGGTTTGGAGTTCTATTTGGAACTGTAATAATATACATAATGCAGTTGGGGGTCTCCTTAGCTTATTAATTATCCTGTCCAATAAGAGATCACCAGTTTGAATTTTACACATATTTCACAGTAATTGTTAGGTTCAGTCCATATTGTCATATGACAGTTATCAATGTCTAAGTATATAAGATTATCCTTAACAATAGGACTGTAGATAGGAGCCGATTTAAATGGATGTACTAATAATTCTTTTCTAATTACAGCCATTACCTTCCTATAATCTTCAAATATCCATAATAGAGTCCTCACTGTATTTTTGCACCTAACCAATAGCCCTTGCACTTGTATGAGAAAACTCCAGAACTGAGAATTAATGGTACCTTAGTTGTGTCAGTGCTTCTCTTCATAGAAAAGGAAAACCTTCCTTAATTGTTAATGTTCTTGGTATTCCAAGCAAGGGCAAGACCTGGAATTGGAGTAAGCTTCCCGAAAAGGAAGGGATTTAACAGATTGGGAATGTTAGGCTGAATCAAGTCCAGACAAGACAAAAAAGCTCATTAAGCTTGGCTGTGTTTTGTGAAAAGACTTTTGTTTATCACAGGAACTTGTTTTCGTTCCTGAGTTTATTTATGTGATATTCAGTTTATTTCAGTGAAGTATAAAATTCTATAACATCTAGACTTCTTTTCTAATTTTGTTACATTACATTTCTGAATAGATTTATTAGATATATACCACTTCAAGTATTTTTAAATCTCACTTAATACCTGACTTTTATCCGTAGTTTAAAGAGTTTGTTCTGTTTAATTTTTAAAAAATTTTTCTTAATATGATAGTGTTTTAGCATGCATACAAGCTAGAATAAACGAACATACGATATTTTATAATCAGACATGAGAAGAAGAATGGGACATTTTCATAAAACCTTCACTCCTCTAAATTATGATACCTGTACTTTAAGCTCCTCTGAAAAGAGGACTGTCTACTGGGGAAGATATAGTTCATAGGAGGGAAACAGGATCTATCAGAAAAGCTGTTTACAATAAAACATTTTGACAGCTCAAGTAATTAAACGGGTTTCCCAGGTGCAAAGCAGTATCTTAAATGCCCCTCTGGCTATAATAGTACAGATTTATCCTTCAGAAAAAGTAGTCTACTGTGAAAACAAGTTAATGAAAGGAAAGGAAAAGTAACTCAAATGATTTTCTAAAGATATTAGCAATTTAGTTATTAAGACACACGTAAATAGAATAAACTGGTATTTTGCTGACCTTAACACTGAAAAATTTAGTGTCTGTTCCTTTTTAATTATTGGGGCGTGGCGTGGGAGAGAGAGATGTCAATTTAAGCCATAGGTTTCTTGCTAAACATGCACATACTTGCCTAAGTGAAGCCATTAATTAGTAAGGAGTGGCCCAGAAAATATTCAGACTTCCCCATTCTCTAGGATCTGTTATGCATGGTTTTTTTTCCCCAAATAATCTGCCAAACCATTTGCTTCTTCTACATAACTGAATTTGGTATGATAACTGTGGCATTTACACTAAAAAAGTAAGGATTTTACAAAAGGAAGAAAAGATAAAATTCAAGTACAAGTAGACAATTGAATTGATTGGTTAGAATTCTATTTCTTTGAGCCAAAGGCTATTGTATAGCTTATCTGGTAAAGGATTTGTTGACAGTTGTGCAATAGGCATTCAACTATTGTTTAATGAATAAAGGAACAGAGAAAAAAGATGTTAGGGATTCCCAAGGAATTGTGGGGTTTTGTGGTGTTTTGGTTTTTTTTTGTTTTGTTTTGTTTTGTTTTTGTATTCTCATGTTTTTGTTTCATTAATTGGGGATTTCTAGAAATAATGCCTTTATTTAGGCATGTCATGCTAGAGACATGCTTTTGTGATTTTAAAATATATTGTGCATGACAAGTTATTCCTTCAGCAAACATTTATTAAATGCCTGTAATGTATGTATATAGATAGTGTGTGTGGTAATCCTTTTGTCAATCCTGTCTTCTGTGTGTGTGTGCGCGCACACACATAGAACGAAAGAAGAATTTGGTCTTCTTTATTTTATTTCACAATTAATCATGGATAACATTTATACAGAACAATATTGAGCATGCATATTAAGCATTTTAAAAATATTTGTCTCAGGTAATGCTCCAGATAATAGTATAAGATGACTTGTATTGCATTATCCCCTTTTCAGGATGAGAAAAGTGAGGCTTAGAGAGATAAAGCGAGTTGCCCAAGGTTACCCAATGCTGGAACTGAGCTTTATAACCAGATATCCTTTCTCCAGAGACCAAGGTCTTCATTACCACAAGATAGTACTGCACAAGAGGGCTTGTTCAATAATAATAATGGCACAGCAAACGTAGATTAGTTTGTTCCATAATTAGGATAGTTTTATAGAAGTAGAGCTAGGGAGTTGTAAAAGAGAAAAGGAAAGTTTGAGAGCACAGTATAACTCTAAGATGATTATGTTGGTGCTTGATTTTGCACAGCGCTGTAATAACTGCGACAGAAAACAAGCTGCTAGTGGATAGAGTACAGGATTGTGAAAGAGCAGATAATTGACCTGAATTTTACAGTACAAATAAATGTGTTGTCAGTGGACAGCAGCAGTTTCTGCATTTCAGTCAGAGCATACTGTATGCAATTGAAAATCACCTGAGTTATTTCGACAATGTAAGTCTGACATCAATGAGAGATGAAAAGAGAGAGAAAATCTGGAAAGTGCTACAATGGTATATTAAGAATTCTGGACTCCATTCTAGCCAAACAATAAATGAGATGACAGATGCAAAGGGTGTGAGATATAAGAGCCCAATAAATAGAGCTATGTTTATCATTAATGTAGTTATTATGGTTAATACAAAGCACCTGGGGAAAAATTGGAAGGCTTTTAATGGAAGTAACTAAAGGGAATAACAAGGTCAATATAAAATTTCCTACAAAGAAGAATCAAAACAGTAATAGATGTATATGTTTTTAAATGTTTATAGATGTATATGTTTTTAAATGTTTAGTCAAAAAATATATGCTGAGCACCTACTATGTGTCATGCATTGATCTAAGTGCTTTACATGAATTAGCTACTTCAATCCTTTTAAGAACCTTATGAGCAGGATACTATTATTTCCATTTTATAGATGGGGAAATTGAGGCACAGAATTCACACAGCTAAAAAGCAATAGAACCAGCATTTGATCTCACGTAGCCATTCCAGCCCTTCATGTTTAAGGACTACCAGTTGCTACCTATCGGGTATCTCTATCTATTTGAAAGCATAAAATTATTTAGTGACACAGTGAATGAAGCTTTAGTTTCAAACGTCCCTATTTAAAAGAATGCCCCAAAGTTTAGAATACTCATGAAGTTCGTGTGTCTTCTTTTTCTACTGTACACTAGATATTTTCCCTTGACCTCTATATCTTGTTCACTGTGAAACTGCTATTTAGCCAAAGAAGTAAGAAGTAGTCTGTAAGAGGGCATTTCAAAGTTAGCACCTGTTTTTCATCGTCTAAGACATGTATTTAAATAAAAACCAAGTGAAGACAGAAATAGGCCTAATTCTTAAATTATATTTACTTCTTACTGATAAGTTAGAAGAATCCTTTGGGTTATCAGGAACATTCATTGTAAACTATTCTGACCCTGGCCTTACGGGAAAGTTTCTAAACCCTCTTGACAGTTGAGCCTCAAATATTCGTCATCAAATTCTCTCTAGATCCTTTCAGCTGCTTATTTGATTGCCCAGCTGACCCAAAGTTCAACATTTTAAATCTCTTAAGTCTGTTTTTACCTAAGGGCATAGAGAGGGGCTGCTTTAATTTATTTCTCTTCCTGCTACTGCATTGCCATAATATGCCCTCCTGGCTCCACGTGATCATTTTATCTTCTCATTGAAAGTCAAGGAGGCCGCAAAGCCATTTAGCCTACCAGGAGCAGGTGGCACCAGGTGTTAGAATACAAGACTCCATTACTTTGGGAGAAGACACAAATCACCCAAGAAGGCTTCTTGGGTCCACAGAGCAGCTGGACTAATAAGGGATACAGGTCTCAATAAGGGTAGCAATTTTTGTTTTCAGTATGAATAATCTTTCTCACATACATAGATTTCTCAAGGCATCTATTTATGTTGTTCTTTAAAAACTGTCATAAAGAGACTGGAGTTCTGACACTTGCTAAGTGCTAAAAATACAGTTTTTAAAAAATGATCTTTGATTCAAGTTTAATATTTTTTGACCCAGATAATAAATATAAGCTGCAAACACTGTGGAGCGCTATCTAAATCAAAGTTTGTACTTCTATTTCTGATACATTTCAGGGAATGGCAGTGGCTCCTAATTATGTGAAGGGGCACATGGTCTCCATGAGCAGGTCTGGCACATAGGTGGTATTAAATGAATTGGCAATATTAATTTTAATAATAACAGCTACTAATTAAGTACCTGCTATAAGCCAGTGACATACACAAATGTGTTTTCTGATAAAGCTCCTGATACATACTTTACATCCCTGTTTCTAGATGAGTAATTGAGTTTCAGAGAAATTAACTGACAACCAGTTATGTCTAAGCCAGGTGGTTCTGATACCTGTGGTTTTGATTGCATGGTGGTTGCCTGATAAGATAGAAATCCCTGTAAGATATGCAATAATACGTAGCATTCAGTAGCCATCCGGTTTAAAGTGGATGGAAGCTTATTCTTCTTTATTTTTTTTTTTTTGTCTTTCATGGAAGAGTCTTAGACCCTTATATCCTACTATGGAGGATATAGTGTCTGGACCCCTTCCTATAACACAGAAATTCCCTTCATTAATGCTCAGCATGATACTTTTTGGTGATCCCTTGCTGGCAAAGTAAAATTCAAAAAAAGCAAACAAACAAATGTGGGAGGAGGGGAGATCATTTTTGAGTATGTACAAGACACTATGCTAGATGTAGGGACGGAGGAGGGCATCGAGGACAAAGTATTCTTCCTGCTTACATCTAGCTTTAAGGGGGACACGTGACATGTTGACTATAAAAGTGTGATTTGGGATATGCAATATAATACAGGTGCAACTAAAGTTCTATAAGAGATAAGGAAGAAAACACTTTTTTTCCTGTGAATGGCATTAGGGAAGACTTGCAAAGGAAGTGATGTTTGAGTTGAAATTTCAAGGATAAATAGGAATTTGACAGATTAGAGAAGGTGAAGAGAAGGACCAGGTCTTACACATTCAAAACATATTTAGGCACTAGAGATACAATAATCACTAAAGGTATGGTGTCTTCATGGGATCTATTCATATGATACGGTGCCTCTCGTGGTCTAGTAGGAGATGAATACTGAGATTGTCTGGTGTGTGTCAAAATGTTTAAATGGACTTTTTCTAAGTCAGTTTCCTCTAAGGCCCAAAGGTCAAGCCCAAGTACCTCCACATTTCAGAGTGAGGTATTGAATCATTCACACAGGATGCGATAAAGAGTCTGTCAGCATTAATACTCAAGAGACCTTAAAACTTGCATTTCTAGGGTGCATGAGGAGGGATGAAACTTTCATTTGAATGAAGTTTAGAGTTTTGACTATTAGTATGGATTGAAATTTTCAATCCTGAAATGAGGTACTTTTTATGAAACAAATTGTCAGGAAGAGAACTAGTTCACAGGGCTTTAGTCAAAACCAAGATTTAGAGTTATCTGGTGTCTAGAGTCATATTTTTAAAACCTTGACACACGTAAAATGACCTTGGAAGCTTTGACAAAATCCAAATGCCCTCCAATGAATACACTGTAATTTTTTTCAGTAAATTTTCCCCTAAATGTTCTTTCCATAACTGAATTTTGATCCATAATGTGGAGCAGTGAATTGAAATGCTATCTCTGAAGGAGAACTAATATGCTCTTCTTATTGTGGAGTCATGCGGCAGTGTTGTGTGTGTAGTGGTTTAGGCTTCAGTCTTCCCAGCTTTAATATGCACAGTCACCTGGGTATCTCGCCACCCTTCAGATTCTGATTCAGTGGGTCTGGGGGGGCACCCGACAATCGACATTTCTAAAATGTTCCCAGGTAAAGTCAAAGCTGAAGGGTTTATAACTCAGATTTTGGGAGCCAAACAGTTGGAGCTGTATCAAAATTTCAGCTGTGCTATTTATTAGACCTGTGTCTTGGGCACGGAACTTAACCTCTCTGTGCCTTAGTTTCCTACTCTGTAAAACTGAGTTATGGTAATAGTAAATACGAGGTCAGACAATTAAGTTTGTGAATTAACCCTAGAAAAAGTGCTACGTACCTCATTGCTGAATATCACTACGGTCACCTGTGAAGTACTCCCCTTGGGAAGCTATGCATTGATGCCAGCGCCTAGTCCACCCTTCAAAGCAATTTTGGAACTCTTTTTGGAATGGCCATCAGAACTCTTGTTGTATTACCCTTGATGTCCTGAATGTCATCAAAACCTTCCTTTCAATATTTCCTTTATCTTCGAGTAAAGAAAGAAGTCATTGGGGGCCAGATCAGGTGAATAGGGAGAGTATTCCAATACAGTTATCTGTTTACTGGCTAAAAATTCCCTCACAGGCAGTGCCTTGTGAGCTGATGCATTGTCATGATGCAAGAGCCATGAATTTTTGGCGAAAAGTTCAGGTCTTTTAACTTTTTCATGCAGCCTTTTCAGCACTTCCAAATAGTAAACTTGGTTAACTGTTTGTCTAGTTGGTACAAATTCATAATGAATAATCCCTCTGATATCAAAAAAGGTTAGCAATATCGTTGCAACAAGTTTGCAAACTTAATTGTCAGACCTCAGTACATCACAGAGTTGTGGTAAAAATTGGATTAGTTAATGTAAAGCAATTTAAGAAGAAAACACTGTGTGTTTGCTATTCCTTTTTGGCCAAAGTTGCTTCCTCCTCCAGAAAGTTTGCTTATGTTTTTGTTTTAATTCTATTTTTGTTTATTTGTTGGGGTAGTTAACATATTTACACACTTCAAGATTCAAAATATCCTAAAATGAAGTCCTCTTGCCACTCTTATTCTGTCTCCAAGTTCTCCTAACAATGAATAAACATTACCAGTTTAAAAGGATTATTTTAATGGACTCAACTAATGGCTTTTATAAGTTTTTTCCTTCAATTGAAGGATCTTTATTGTGTACATTTCCAGAATCTAAGGACAATAAGAGCCTAACTTCCCTACCTACTAACTCCACTCCATTCAAAAAAATAAATAAATAAATAAAAATTGATTTTGGTTTCTCTGTCTAATCTGAAAAAAACATTTAAGTACACAGGTCAACAACGTATACTAGGGTTTTCTATCTCTTCAAAAGCAAACTGATACAATTAAAATCACTCTAGGACAATTTAATTGGCTCACAGGACTGAGGACATGATGCTGATTACAAACTTTTATAGAATTCTCCCTGAACCCAAACCCGAAGACCCCGCTCCAACCCAACTTCACTCACCTTCCACCTGGTAGAAGCATCATTGGCTTTGATCATGGAGCTAAAGGAGCCATAGTCCAACCCCACTTTCCTTAGGATGGTCCACAATTATTATTATTTCACTTATTTATTAGTGAGCTCCACTTCTGGGCAGGAGGGTTGATACCGGAAGCCAGCAGCACCTCTTGCTCCTAGAAACTGAGTAGGCATCCTTTCCTTGGTGATGGCTGAAATGGTTAGGGGATTCGGGACAAGCCATGCAACCCACCCAGAGTCAGGGCTTTACACACATGCCAAGGAGACAGCATACACACAATTCTTTGGCTACATTGTTTTATTTCTGAATGGCTGGGAAGCCTCCTCTAGAATATGGTGGGTTGAGATAATCAAGCTAAAATTCAATGTGCTGGGTGAATGAGCCTTTTTAATATGTCTGAAAGAGATTTGCACTCTGAAAACACATTTCCTTATGTTCAATATTACAGACTTATTTGTTGTTGTTGGAGCCCTAACAACATGACATTTTGGCTGAGAAATGGGTGAATGGGTCACACCATTCTTGTCGGTGTTAGGGGAACCTGCACCAATTTTTTCAGCTCATACAACAGAAATCTGTTTCCTCTAGTTGGAATTCAGGCCCCTGTTAAATTGGATGTGATATGCCTTAACATGTTCATAACCTGCTGTCAAAGTAAGTGCTACCTGTTTGGATGTCTGGTCACAATTAAAGATCTTTTAACCTTTATTTGTTCTGTCAAGTTAATTATTTATGGGGAGCTAAATGCCAACATTGGCAACTGTCTGCGTAGTACATGACCTGGAGCCAGTGAAAAGGAAAAGAATTGCGTTCCTCTAGGAATGTAATGTAAGGATTGAATCTAGATGAAATTTTATGCATATTTCTAACATGGAAGTCAACACTATTGATTGAATAATAGTTTGCCCTGTTTCCTTAGATTGGCTATTCTGAGGTTGGTAAAAAAAAAAACACAAAAACCCTTTGCATCATACTTTAGCCTTTAGCATAGACTTTCGGGAACCATTTTCTACTCCTAGGTCCCTTCTGACATTAAGGATATGAAAGAAAATGAGAGGAAGGAAAAGCTTTCAAATCTTATTAAGAGCCTTTTGTTATCAAAGGATATTTTATTATCTTATGCTATATGCAGATTTACTTTATTCAAGGAATTCTGTGTGAGCATTTTTTATATAAAAGCACATGTTTCTATATAATTTGTTGTTAATATTTATTTTTAAAGGGTTCCTGATGATACACATTTCTACATGAAAATTTGCCCAGCAAAGTTCATTCATTTGAGGTTTTGTTTTGTTTTGTTTCATTTTTTTTAGCCTCAAATGAATTATTACACAGAACTCTAATATGTAATTTCCCTGTTAGAAGTGCGGTGTGGGAGAGATTTGGCACCTCCAATCTGTTCTTCCTTGCCTGCCCACCCCTAGGGCAACCTCTAAGCTAGTTGTCTGCAACCTCCCTCTAAATCATCGCGAAATGCACTTCAAAAACCATGCCGATATATGTCTGATATGATTCAATTTACCAAAATCATTTTTGCATAGGGTTGCACGAACACTTCTCTTGGTGAAGTTAGACGAATTCGTATTGTTACATGTGACTTGCAATAACTCAGTGAGCAAAAGGTGGTTTCAGAGTATGTCATTTTTAAAGTTTGTCAGTTTTTGCATTTGGCACATTGCAATCTAATGAAAATTGCTGATACTATGGGAGAAATAATCAATGAGGAATGTTTATTATAATGACACAATGTAGAGAAACACATTAAGGCAAGCTATTTCTCACATTTCCATTCTTTCAAAATGCATTGCTTTATCATGCATTTATTCTTGTTTCTCCAGAAACTGATTTGTACTTGTAAAATAATAAATATTCATCACATATGGATTTTTAAAGGTGGCTGATTTGTAAAAATCAATAACTGTCTTTTGCCAGCTCGTGGACTGACATGATTGCCTTCATTTTCAAACATAAAACGACTGCATTAAAATAACATTAAGAGGGAAACATCAGCTAACACAGGAAGAGAAATTCTTAAATGAAAACTGCTCCAGCCAGCTTTAATCAGTTCTTATCATGCTTTTTATTATAGTGCAAATGGGCTCTATTAAAAGGAAAGCCAATTCCAGATGATGATGCAAATAATTATAGCTGCCTTTAGCCTCTAGTTAGTGTTATTAACTAATGGTTTCAAAATATGAGATTTATTTCAGAAAGAACATTTTCCTTTAACAAAGAAATGGAAAATTGGGTTTTGTCTATCTGATGTCAAATAAGCAGATAAAAACTGAAAAAATAGTCTATTTTTTGATATTTTTCAAAATCAGAACAATTGACTAAATTACTTCATATGGATAAATTTAAAGTTCATTAGTCCAGCAATTCCCAAACTAGTTTTGGTTGTATGTTCCATTAAGTATGAGAAATTATGTATACAGTAATCCCCAATTGTCTGTGGGGGCTACATTCCAAGACTCCCAGTGGATGCCTGAAACCATGGATAATATATATAATATTTTTTCGTATACATACATATCTATGACAAAGTTTAATTTATAAATTAGGCACAGTAAGAGATTAACAATAACTAATAAAATAGAATAATTATGAAAATATGTTGTAATAAAAGTTATGTGAATGACTTTGGGGCCATTATTAAATAACATATAGGTTACCTGAACACAAGTACTGCTGTACCAGACAGTTGATCTGGTAACCAAGATAGATACAAAGTGACTAACAGGTGGGAGTGTACTCGTATATAACGTGGATATGCTGGGGAAGGGATGATTCACATCCCCAGTGGGATGTAGGGGGATGGCACAGATGTCATCACACTACTCAGAACATAAGTTGAAACTTATGAATTGTTTATTTCTGGAATTTTCCATTTAATATTTTTGGACTGTGGTTGACTGTGGGTAACTGAAATTGTGGAAAGCTAAACCATAGATAAGCGGGGATTACTGTACTCTATTTGCCCTGCCCCTTTTACTATTTGAGATTGTAATGTATATTTGCACATTAAAAGCCCTGAGAAATTTTGCAGCCAAGATCTCTGTCTATCTTGAAATCTATCACCAATCTTCCCCTAGTTCATTTAAGCATGGAAACATTTTTAAAACATATAGGTTAATATTCTCTGTTACAGTAACCTATGGAATTCCATTTTGAGGAATTCTGAATGAATTTATAATCTGAGGGTCTATACTTTAACAAACAGCAATATAGTAAATCAAACATCCAGCCACTCAGTCATAAAATTGCAATTATCGAATCAGAGTTTAGCCAAGTTTTCAAAGAGTTTAGAAGTAAAAACTATAATCTCTAAAAAGTGTTGGTTGTTGAAGCATACCTCTTGAACTACTTGATTTTACACTCTTCTAAGTTCTAATTAGATTCAAATTGACTGTGTGCTCAATGCTACAATTTCTTAGCATTGATACAGTACGTTGATTAACTCCGTTAGCTTATATATACTTCTGTTGCTTCATATGTCACAGGATTGCACTTCTTTTGCCTTTGTCTCCCAAAGGAAGCTATGGAAGTGGGCTACTAAGTTGTTCCTTCAAGAAAAAACAGCTGTGTAGCTATAAGGAGTGCAGTGAGGTGACAGCCCTACCCGCTGTTGCACCTGCAGGATCTGCCTGAGCGTTCACGCCAAGGCCATGCTCTTCCTGGGTAACGCCTAATGATCCTGGGGCCTGGCCATTTCTGCCCAACACAGAACTCCTCTAACAGGCAACGTTTGCTCTGGAGCGCCCCAAGATTTTGTTCAGATCTGCATCATGACCGGAAATCTCTCCCTACCCAGTCGTGCTTCCTCTTCCTCCTCTTTATTACCCACGGGTGTTACTTCCGATAATTACCCTCCTGTCTCCGCATCTGTTTCTAAAAGGACCCTACTGACACTTTCCTAGGTGTCACCTCCCTACTAGTCTCCAGGATACTTTAGACAGGGTTATGACTTTACCAGTGCATTTTAAATATCTGTCATAAAAGAATGAAATAATAAGCACTCATTAATCAGGTAAATGTTCAGTGAAATGTAGGTAAAAAGGAAGTATAGATATAGGCACAGATTCTGATAGAGATGGCACATGATAAAGTTTTGTTACCAGAGTTGAGTGTATGTACGTGGCATAAATGAATACTTTGTAAAAATTAGTAGAATGTTTGCATGAAAGAGTTAAATTTATTAAGCTTCAAGGTAACCTTTACCCCTATTTGTTTAAGGATTTCTAGCCTGGATGACCTCAATGGAGAAAATTTAGTCCCAACAACATCTATGGGTTCAGGTGATTAGAATATTATATCCCATCTATACAACTGGAAATCATTTTAGGTATTCAAGAGCAGATTTTGAAAGAGATATCATAGGAAGATTAACTTAACATTTGTGTGCATAATAGTTGAAAAGAAGAAGACTAAAAGCTGAATCATTCTAGGAGACAATTACAACAATCGTGATTTTGGATTATCATCATCAAACAGATACTGGCTGATGCTTCTAACATGTCAGACATTTTACATACATTTACCATTTTAATCCTTAGCAAAAGCCTGAAGTATAAGTATTAAGATTGAGGGAAGAGTGGCCTAGATAGAAACTTTGTCCAAGTTCATTCTGAAAGAAAGTTGGTTAAGTGAAAATTTAAACCTAGTTCTGTCTGACTCCAAACACTTTAGTCTTTTGTGGGTATCAAACTGCATCCTGTGTGGAAATAGGGATTCCTTTAAGATTAGCATTGTTTTCAATAACTTTGTCTAATCAAAAAATGTGTGGGGTGGGTAATCATCGCTCTGGGGCTTGGACTTCAGAACAGATAGGTAAAGAAAGATAAGGCATGATGTGATGGGTAATGTGAGTACAGGTGAGCAGGAGGTCACTGCCAAGAAGTCTAGAAATCTAGAAAAATGAAAGGTCATTTAGGGAACTAAATCATGGTACTTGAAATAGGAATAGAAGGTAAAAAAATCCCATAATGAGTAAACTGAGTTCAAAGAGACCAAAACAAGAATATAACAAGAAATAAAGTATATAGGTCAAGTTCATATATAAGAGCAGTTTTCTAGAACAAGGGTGAACAAATTGGGACAATACATCAAAGCTGGTCTGCTGTCTGTTTGCAAATAAAATTTTGTTGGAATACAGCCACACATTCGTTTTCTTATTGTCTGTGGCTGCTTCCACATTAATACAGTAGAGTCAAATACAGAGGGTGCCAAAAAAATGTATACACATTTTTTTTCCACAACCTGGCAATTTTTAATATCCTCCAACTGCAAATAATTTAAATATCCATTAATGGGAGAATGGATAAATAAACGATTTATACAATGGAATACCATAGAGGAATGAAAAAGAAGAAACCACAACTGCATGGAATAAACACTTTTGAGGGGAAAGGGCAGGTACATTATAATATGTACTTATTATGGAACTCCATGTACATAAAATCTCTAAACCTACAAAATTGATCTATGATGTTAGAAGTGTGTATATACATTTTAAGAAAGGAAAAAGATGTATTAAAATTGTAATGATATACACTGATAACAAAACATGAATACAAGTCACGTTTGACTTCTGCAATTACAAGAAGTGCTCAAAGTGGTTATCATCAGCGTAATTTTAATACAGTTTTTTCCTTTCTTAAAATGTGTATACATTTTTTGGGGGTGCCCTCTATAGTTGCAACAAAGACCGCAATGGCCCAGAAAGCCCAAAATATTTACTCTCTGACCTTTTACAGAAAATGTTTGTTGACACCTATTCTAGAAAGCTCTTATAATTGGGTTTGCAATCATAAATCTAAAGCAGGAATCACCTAAACATTTTCTGTAAAGGACCAGATAGTAAACATTTTAGACTTTGGGGCTTCAAGTGGTCTCTGCTGTATAATCTTCTTTGTTTGTTTCCAATCATTTAAAAATATAAAGCTATTCTTAGTGGTACCAGTGGTACCAAATAGGCTACAGGCCACATTTGTCCTATGATCCATAGTTTTCTAATTCCTGACCTAAAAAAAGAAGGCTTTTTATTCTCTGCCCTTATCTCATGCTTTGTTTTAAACATAGGCAAGAAATAGGCGAGTGTCTTCAATCAGAGAAAAGGTGAATTCACCCAGCACTTATAGTTTCAGATGACAGCTGAGGCAATAGACTAAACCATTTGGGAAAGAAAGTTTTCCATTACAAACCAAATTCTACTTTTATTTTACTGGTACCATGAATTTATAAAATGGATCTCCTTGTAATTGGCTTAATTAGTGTCTCATAATGACTTGAAGAAATTAAGTGTGAGAAGTAAGACTATCCCTACTACATAATGTGTATCCACTCAAAGGTTATTATTATACCCTGTCTCATCTTTGAGACTCTAATATTGCTTCAGAAGTATGGGTTTGGAGAATGCGGGACCCTCAAAGTGGGATGTGACTCTGCATCTTGGTACTCATCAAGGCCAGCATGGCTTTTGACTCACATCCCATCCTTGAATATCCTTGCAGGTATCAGGCACAGTGAAGGGTTCTGGCTTGATGTGATTTATGCCCTGTTCCTTGAACCTACTGGGGACACTTATCCTATCAAACAATCACGTTTTCTGAATCAAAGATCAGTTATATAATTAGGGAAGCCGAAAGGAAAGATAAGCCTTCCCTACCAATATCTAATCACTCTTTCTCTGTATGATTTTACTATTTTAAAACATGTATTTACTGTGTGTATTCATATTTTGAATTGGTAAGTTCATCCTACAATAATGATATAAATAGCTAAAATTTATTGAATACTATTGTCCAGCTACCTTTCTCTGTATCTTTATGTTTATCTCATTGACTCAAGAGAGACCTCCCATTAAATGATCAATGTTATCCTCACTTTACATGTGAATAAACTAACACTTAGAGAGATAGAGCAGCTAACTAGAAATCTAACAAGTGGCAGTGCTTGGATTTAGTCCTAAATCTGTGTGACCCCAGAGGCAATCTATTTTCCACTATTCTTTACTGCATTTGTAATGATGTATAATAGTGCCCTTTGTCACTCTGATGTCTTTCCCAGAGGGGTTTTATGACATTTTTTATTAACTTTCAAATATGAAAAACAATATATTAATAATTAGGCAAAGAAAAGAAAAATCTGGAATGTTTTAATAACTTTTGACAGTTTTAAAAATATATATTTGTGAATTATATTCCTTCTGCTACTTTACTGGGAATCTCTGAAGGTTAATTAGTTAATTGCATTTTAAAAGTTAGAGAAATGTTCAAAGTATATAATACAGAAATAAATTGCCATGGAATTAAAATATTCTCTATTATATCATTAATAACATTTATCAGATTTTTTAATTCTGAAAAAAACCTGAATGTTTTCATGCAATATTTCTACTTTGTTGTACATTATCTTCACAAACGATAACAAAAGTATCAGAGACCTAGCTATTTGGGAATAATTCAGATTGATGTTAAAAAATTGAGAAATAATCTGAATTGAATGTGAGGAAATTCAATAAGAACAAATACAAGATAGTGCATGTAGAATTGATTAATTCTCCCCACTCATATAAAATGAGGATATATATTGAATGACAGTAAAGGAAAAAAGACTTAAGAGAGACATCAAACCATGTACCAAATTATAATGTATTGAATCTAATGCTGTAGACTCTTTCAGTGAGAATACACTGATAAAAATTTGAGAAATATTTTCCTATTCTTAAGTGTTAACTCCACTGGAAGAAAATTGCTCATGAGTTGATATCCAAGACAGTAAAGCATAAATATATTTTTACAGCATATAAGGCATGTTGCTTCATAACTAATATACAATATCTCATTTGATCATTACAAAAACCCTACATTATCTTCATACTTGGAGATAAGTAAACAAAAATTTAGAGAAATGCATGGATATTTTGGCTAAAATATGATTAGATAAAAGAACTGCATTGAGATCATGATGGTCTGGTTTTCTTTAGTGATGCCAGTATAAATTTATAAAAGTTAAAATAGGACTGTTAAAAGTTAAAAGATAAACTGAGGCATATTGAAAATTTTAAGATTTTATTTGAGCAAAAATTAATTTGAATCAGGCACACCAAACCAGAAGTGGTTAGAAGGCCTTCACTAACAGGAGCTAAGGGAAAGACTCTACAGAGAACAGACGGAAGCAAAGCAGGGAAATTATTTGACTGGCTGTAGCTTAACGTTGTATTACTTCAGAAAACCTAGTTGGATGTTTGTTGATTGAGATTGTACTTAGGTTTTGATTTATTCACCTTGAAGCATTTCAGGCTTAGGTTTTGGTTTGTTCATGTTGGTTATCAAGGCATTAAAGCCACCTCAGTCCAATGGTCTCCTTGTTTGATTAATCTAACAACTGTTACACAAATATAGAATGAACATACCAAAGATTTACCAATTCATTAAGGACAGAACAAATGGAGTGGTAAAGCAGTTTAAGAAACTAGATATTTTCCCATCAAGATGATAGAGTAGGTAAATGTTGTGCTGGCCTCCTCTTATGAACAGAATTGCAACTAAACTGCAAAACAACCATCATTGAGAACCACGTGAAATCTAGCTGAACAGAAGTCCTATGACTAAGGATATACAGAAGAAGCCACATCGAGACTGGCAGGAGGCCTGGAGATGCAGAACAGGCTGGTCCCACACCCATGTGTGGGGATTAAAAATCAAGAGGCTGCAGAGGTCGGCCCTGAGGAGTAAGGTGTTCCAGTCGCCCACCGGGCTCCTCAGCCCAGGGCTCCAGTGCCAGAGAGAGAGGTCTCCACAATTTATGCCTGTGAAAACAAGTGGAGACTGTGACTGAGTGAGACAGGAGGCTGTTGCAGTTCCAGGTGCTCCTCTTAAAGGGCCCACGCATGTACTTACTCACTGACAGACGCACTCACTCTGAGCTCCAGCACTGGGGCAGCAACTCAAAAGGCACCAGGGACATACAGGGAGGAACTGAGTTCTTCGGCTTTAGGCAATCCTGGGTGGGGCAGCTTTCTCCAGATGGGGGAGCCGGCAGAAGCCATTGTTTCTTAGTTGAGCCCTACCTGCTCCTGACATGCACATGCAGGCAGCCACCATATCTAAGTTTCCATCAATCTGGCTAACACCATTTTTTTCACTGAGCCCTGATGATTGATTCCCTGAGACCCCACCCCACCCAACTTGCATTCCCACCCAAGCCTCCTTCAGTGGCTTTTCTCTACAAATGGCCTATCTTACTCATGTTACAGACTTTCCTGAAATTTTGCAAAGGTTCAAAAAACCCAAACAAGCAGCATCTGATGTCAGCATGTTCTATACCTCTAGCTGAGCAGTCCTAAGCCCAGGACTAGCAACAGCCAGCCTCATTTTACAGTTTGGCCTCTCAGGGCACCTGCAAACACAGCATGCGTGGAAAATATTTGAGGATTGCATTGTAGCTCATGCCAGGTAGTCTCGGACAGGTCACAGGCTGCAGCTAAATTTGGCCGATAGTGGAGCCCCTCTCAGGAAGTGCCAGATTCGGCATATCCAGTGGCCAGCTTTGGATGAACCCAAGTACCACCCCATTGCTTCCTCAGATGCACACCAAACGGCAGACTGGGCAAACACCAGAGCCCTGCTAAAGCAAATCCTTCTCCGTAAGGTCAGCCCCAGCACAATAGTTCCTCCACTGTAGTCATGGCCAGTGATCACAAACAATCAGGTTGGTCCTTCCCATTGACTTGCAAACAGCAACCAAAGCTCAACTATAACAAAGGGTACACACAACTCACACAAGAGACACACCTGGAGCATCAGCTCAGGTGACCAGAGAGACTGTTTCACTGGGCCCCTCAGGATACCTACTACATAAGGCCACTCTACTAAGACCAGGAGATATAGCAGCTCTACCTAATATATAGAAATAAACACCGAAAGGCAGCCAAAATGGGGAGATGAAGAAACATGTCCCACATGAAAGAATAGAACAAAACTTCAAAAAAAAACTAAGCAAAATGGAATGAAGCAATCTACCAGACACAGAGTTCAAAACATTGGTTATAAGGATGCTCTGTGATCTCAGTGAGAAATTCAAGAAAGACATAGGAAACATAAAAATGGAGATAGAAAACATAAAAATGAACCAATCAGAAATGAATAATACAATAACTGAAATAAAGAATATGTTAGAGGGAATCAACAGTAGATTAGATAAAGCCGAGTACTGAATCAGTGATTTGGAAGATAAGGTAGCAGAAAACACCCAATCAGAATAGCAAAAAAGAAAAAGGAATCCAAAAAATTGAGGATAGTTTAAGGGACTTCTGGGACAACATCAAGTATACCAACATTTGTATCCTAGGGGTACCAGAAGAGAGAGAGCAAGGATTTCAAAACCTATTTGAAGAAATAATGATGGAAATCTCCCCTAAACTAGTGAAGGAAATAGATGTATAAGCCTAGGAAGAGCCTAGACTTCCTAGACCTAGGACCTAGACCCAGCCAAGATGAACCCAAAGAGGCCCACACCAAGACACATCATAATTAAAATGCCAAATCTTAAAAGCAGCAAGAGCAAAGTAGTTATTTACCTACAAGGGAGCTCCCATAAGACTGTTAGCTGATTTCTCAACAGAAACTTTGCAGGCCAGAAGAGACCGGCACAAAACATTCAAAGTGATGAAAAGCAAGGACCTACAACCAAGATTACTCTCTCCAGCAAAGCTATCATTTAGAATTGAGGGACAGATAAAGAACTTCCCACACAAGAAAACGCTAAAGGAGTCCATCACCACCAAACCCAGTATAATAGCAAATGTTAAAGGTACTTACATAAGAATAAGAAAAAAAGATAAAAAATATGAATAATAAAATGGTGATAACTACATATATATCAACAATTCCTTTAAATGTAAATGAATTAAATGCTCCAATCAAAAGACATGGGTGGCTGAATGAATAAGAAAACAAGACCTTTACATATGCTGCCTCCAAGAGACTCACTTCAGATCAAAAAGCTCACAGAGACTGAAAGTAAATGTATAGAAAAAGATATTTCATGAAAATGGGGGGAAAAAAGCTGAAGTAGCAATACTTATACCTGGCAAAACATACTTTAAAACAAAGACTATAACAAGAGACAAAGAAGGACCTAGTAATCCCACTTCTGGGTTATTCATGCAAAGAAACCCAAAAGACTACTTCAAAGGGACTTGTGCAATGAACATCCATTTGTTCATTGCAGCATTATTTACAATAGCCAAATATGGAGGCAGCCTGTGTGTCCATTAATGGATGAATGGGTAAAAAAGAAGTGGTACATATATACAATGGAATATTACTCAGCCATAACAAACAATGAAATCGTGCCATCTGCAACAACATGGATTGGCCTAGAGGGCATTTTACTGAGCGGAGTAAATCAGACACAGAAAGACAAATACCATATAATTTCACTTATATGTGGAACCTAAAGAATACAATTAAAGGAACAAACAAAACAGAAACAAACTCACAGATACAGAGAACATTTTGATGGTGGCCAGATCGGAGGGTTTGCGAGGATGGGTGAAAAAAGAGGAAGCAAATAAGAAGTACAAATTGGCAGTTACAAAATAGTCATAAGGATGTAAATTATAGCATAAGGAATATCATCAATAATATTGTATTAACTATGTATGGTGTCAGACAGATGCTAGATTTATAGGGGTGATCACTTAGTGAGTTATATAAATGTCTAATCACTATGTTGTATGCCTGAAATTAATATAATATTGTATGTCAACTATAATTGAATTTTTTTTAATTATTTAAAAAAGAAACTAGATATTTGTATTCATTTCTAAAGTGAATATTAAATCAAGATTTCTAGGACATATACAAAACTAGATAATGTCCTACAGCACAATAAATTTTTTTCTATTAAAAAAGGAAACTGTGGGGCTGGTCCGGTGGCTCAGGCAGTTAGAGCTCCAGGCTCCTAACTCCGAAGTCTGCTGGTTTGATTCCCACATGGGTCAGTGGGCTCTCAACCACAAGATTGCCGGTTCAACTCCTCAAGTCCTGCAAGGGATGGTGGGCAGCACCTCCTGCAATTAAGATTGAACATGGCACCTTGAGTTGAGCTGCCGCTGAGCTCCCGGACGGCTCAGTTGGTTGGAGTGCATCCTCTCAACCACAAGGTTGCCAGTTCAATTCCTTGACTCCTGCAAGGGATGGTGGGCAGCTCTCCCTGCAACTAGAAAATGGCAACGGGACATGGAGCTGAGCTGCACCCTCCACAACTAAGACTGAGAGGACAACAAGTTGAAGCTGAACGGCACCCTCCACAACTAAGGTTGAAAGGACAACAACTTGACTTGGAAAAAAGGCCTGGAAGTACACACTGTTCCCCAATAAAGTCCTGTTCCCCTTCCCCAATAAAATCTTTAAAAAAAAAAAAAAAAAAAGGAAACTGTGGAGTTATCCTTTCTACCAGTTTATTTGCATCTCTACCAGACAAGGTCTCCAAATCAACATGTAACTTTGCCAAGTCTGAGCCGTTAAATAATAGTAAATAAAAAGTCAAACAAAGCTACATCCCCCAGGCAGTTAAATATTTATTGTGTGTACAGGTGACCACCTGGGCTGGTTTTCTAAAAACTAAGGGGTTTCCCAGACAGGGGACTTTCACAGCGAGAACAAGGAAAGTCCTGGGCAACCTAGGACGCTTAGTCCCAATAACAATGCTTTACTGTGACACTGAAAGGACATGCTGCATCCTTTTAGCCTTATGCCAAGGTAACTATTCTTAATACTGAAATTTCAATAATGGTATTGTCTTGTTAGTGACTTCAAATCTTGATAAAACTTAAAATGGATAGACATGTTTGGGATTTACCTTAATTTGCATTACACTTACAAAAATATAATTTTCTTTTTAGTTATTTGTTTAAAGTCTTCTGTTCAAGATAGCAAAGTCTGTAAGAAGTGTCATCATAGCTTTCTCTCCTACAGCACAGAAGTATGGTCTGAATTTAGTCACTAATGAAGTGCAGCGTACAACACATCTTCTTTACCCACTTGATGTCTATCTTCTTACAATTTTTCTATCTGTATTCATCTGCAATACAAAATTTATGTGTAATGTAATAATCACCTGTGGTACATAAATACAATAGTTACTCTCTTCAATGTGGTTCTGATAATATAAATTTATTCATCTCATTGCATAATAAATTTGAATCAAATAATAGGATGACACCAATTTTTGAGAGAGCAATGCAAGAAAGTAGAAGAAAATAAAGCAGTGAAAGGAATTTCGGGGAAAAAAAAATCTTGCTAATATTCTCCAGTTAGAGAGTAGAACTGGGGCAATGGTGTACTGAGAATAGAGATAGGTATTACCCTCAGAGTCACTTTTCTAATCATAGAAAAATAATGCTAACAATGCTAAGTCCAGAGAAAGGGAACTCGGATTGCTGTTACACGGTGATTTTAAAAAAAAAAAAAAAGAAAAAATAATTTTTTTTTTTTTTCTGATCTAGCACCAGCAGGAGGGAAAAATAATAATCTCGTAGGAGCCACTGCCATTCCTAGGGACCAAGAACAACAACAACAAAAGAATGTCTGTTCAGGAATAATAAACCCCAAAATAAGAATCATTAGGCATCTCTGCAACCCAAATTCTCACCAACTCAACCAGTATATTCCAAAGTCAGGGAAACTGCTGAAAATCTGAAAAGCACCCAGTTCAAATTTAAGGACAGCGCTTCACCCTGGCTGAGCTGGCTCCCAGCTTTAGTGAATTTGAAGGAGCCATGTGTGAAGATATGCTTCTGTGACCGGTCTCCCCAAACAATTGAAGAGCAAGAACAGACCAGAAAGTGTCAACAGGAAACCCTACAGCTCAGTTGCTAAGGGTTGGAGCCAAAGATTTCCAGATCACGGTGGAGAATAAATATACTGAGACTGTTTTTAGATTCGTAGCACTTTCCAGGATGGAACATCTGTGCCCCCTACTTTCCCAATCTACCCTCTTTCTGTGCAGGCGATGTTAGGATTCACAACTCTGAATGTATGTAGGATAAGATGGCATAATGTGTAACCCAACCCCTTCCAAAGGCAATAGCCACACAGCAGAGGGAACACTGCCCAGTACTTTTGTTTTCAATCAAGCTATAATGGGCTGGGAGTTGGAGAAGGACAAATGTCTTTAGTTGGCTGTAAACCGCCTGATATTGTCATTTGATACTGTTTGCCTATTAAATATGTTTGTGCAGGCAAGGAAAATTATGCATTATGTTTACATTAATCTTTGGTCCCAAAACCAGTGTTTGTTTGTTGTTTTTCATTCTTTTTGTTTTTTTGGTAACCTCCAATTGGTGGGAAAAAATCTATACACAAATTATTTTAATTAAGGTTAAAAAAAGAAATCCTACTTTAAGGAAAAACATTAATTGGCTCGTTATTTTCTTTAAAGTGTTTACCTGATATTATAAAGATAATGCAGCTGAAAGAAAAAAGGTGGATCAAAAGATGAATAAAGCAGAAATACAGGCATACCTCGTTTTATTGTGCTTCACTTTATTGCACTTCACAGATGTTGCTTTTTTTTTTTTTTTTTTTTACAAATTGAAGGCGAGACCCTTCACCAGCAAAAAGTATTGTGACTCCCTTTATTGTGATACTTGCTTTGCGGTCTGCAAATAAACCTGCAATATCTGTAAGATATGCTTATACTACTTAAACTAGTCTTAGAAAGTTGAGGCTTATGTGGTGAACTTTGACTTCCAATTTAAATTTGTTCTTACTTATTTTTCCCTAGCAAGTCTACGTCTTCAGTGCCTTTTGTACATGTTAGTACATGTTCCAGTGACTATTTGTGCCTTTGTTTCTTTCGGTTTTCCCCAGTTGGAATCCCATCTTATTTCTACCATCTAAGTCTAGGTTGTCCTTCACTGCCTAACTCTACCCTCTAAATCTCCACAGAACATTCTCAATTAAGTATCACCATACTATTGTTTTTTCATTCATTAATTTATATTATTTCACCTATACTATTTTATGTTACACACACACACGTACATCAATGCACATTCATACTTTCTACCCCTAACTATGGAACACTTCCTGAAAAAAATGACTAATTCTTTGATTTACCTTATATTCCTAAAAATATTCATTGATACATTGTTTTTCCAGATTTGCAGAAAAGAAAATGTGTTCAGAATAAATAGACTTTCCAGATAACTTGAATATTTATTCCTTAGAATTTTTAAGAAAGATGGTGGAAAATAAAGAGATGATAGCATATCCAAAGATGTTACTTAGTTGGATAAGATGCTAGCTCATTTGACTAATTCCTCTCCTTTTCTGGATTTAAGGTTATCTCTTTCTTAAGATGATTTGCTTGAATTAATGGTTTTACTTTTAAAGCAGAGTTGAAGAGACTCATGGGACATGAAACCATATTCAACTTACAGATTTTCAGTGGAGCATGATGCCCATAGCAAAAAAGAATAGTGAGAATTACAAATGGGATAGTGGAAGTAAGGATGACAGGAAAGATAATACAGACTCTTCCATGGCCTTTAGAAAGAAAGAAAATCACCGTAGGAAAGAGCAGAAGGAGGAAACAATGATATGGGAACCAATTAAGAAAAAAAGTAGAATTCACATCACTTTAAAGTTGTTTTGATAGTTAGGCAAAGAAATCAAGTTAGGTAGCAATTCAACCCAAGAAATACGGGTAAATGAATTACAGTAACTTTTGTATTTATCTGCTGTCCTGATTATTTCTCCTGGACTCCCAAGTCTTGGCTTTCATTATTTTCTCTTACCTAGCAACTTGCAAATTACAACTAGCAATTTGTCAAGGACAAATTGCAATCTCCTCCCTCCAAATATCAAGTATAAATGTAATTATTCTTGATTTAGGAATAAGACATTTGTGTTAGAATCATGATTCTACAACTTATAAGCTGTGTATCTTTAGATAACTCATTCAACTTATTTGACCTTGAGTTTCTTATTTGTAAAATAGGCATAATAAAAGTGCCTAAAGTTGTGAGTACCTAACAAAATAGCATGAAAAAATACTTTGAAAATATAAGTGAAAAGACACGTTGTTACTTACTTTTTAATTTAATATGGATGTTTCATTGTTACCTCAAATTTAGTAAGTCTCACAGCACATTTAATAGCTTACTACCCAGAATTAGTTATTTTTTCTTATATTTTTATGCTATAAGTTTTCAGTTATGTTACTTAGTTATGCTAAAAACTTAGGATTATCTTTGAATACTTCCCATCTTTAAATGTCCCCCAAGTCCTGCTTATTCTTTCTTTGCCACATAGGAGATGTGAATCCCTTTCCATTTTTATCGTTACTGTGTCTCTGTTTCTCCAGGAAATTACTTTTCACTCCTGGATTGGAACCCACCTTGCACACAACTGTTTAGCTCCTCTACCTAAACCACTGCTCTTACCATCTTATCTCTCTTTATAGATTCTTTCAGTATTTCCCTCACTTAAAGTAAAATTTCCTTCTTAGGTCTTAGAAATTTCCTTCTTTGGTCTTGCCCTTCCTTTACCTTGCAGAGAGTGTTCCTAATATGAATCCTCTGGTCCTCACAAATATTTTCTTTCAGTCTAGAATAGTATGAAATACGAGTAATGGTGGTATGGGGAAGGATTGGTTGGGCTTAGAACCCTGAGACGATTGCAGTGACTATATTAGGAGTGGTTGAGATGGCAGAATAAAATATTGTGGAATCAGGGATTCCTAAGGATACTTGTGCTTTTGCCTACTTTTTCCATTTTGTTCACATATAAATGGTCTCTATAATTTTAATTTCTTTTTGAAAAAGTATTTCTAATTAAAACAGTGCTTATATCCAAAAACAATATGGGAACTTGGATATGTAAGGTTAAAACTCATCCAAATTAAGTAATGATAGTTTTCAATATAGCAGCTCTTATATTAAACCAGTCCCAAAAAAATACACACACATAAAGCCTTTTAACATTATGATTTTAATTCTGAGTACTACGGAAAAGAACACTCACTGGCATTGTTGTAACATATTAAGTTTTAATTTTTAAGTTTCCAATCAGTACCAATTTGTACCAAATGAAAAAAAGTTATAGTTGATGAAAGAATTAAGTAGAAAGATGCAAGATTGATTTTGTCACAACAATTTTAGCGTCTCTAACGCAATGAATGTTTCTTTTCTTCTTTTTTTTTCAAACATCTCACGGAACTCTGTATTTTATGGGCTTTTTTTGTTAAAGCATAGTGTCCTGCCATTTGATGCAGGCAAGTTGTTGTTAAAGATATTTCAGTCTGATCTGCTATTTTCTTTGCCTTCTCTAACTGGTCTCCAAACTGTGTTAAGTCTACCTCAGAGATGGTTCTGGAATAATGGCTACCTGTTTAGAGATAGACCAAAATAATGCCTGAAAATCATACATTTCTCAGAAAATGGCACTACCTCACCTTCAGCTTGTGAAAAGGTCTTAAAGTGTTTCATAGATATGATGATTATTGCCTGGAAATTTTTTGAAGCAGGAATAATCAATAGCCCAAGAGAACCTATAATTGTCCTAAAATCCCCACCATTTGATAATGTCGTAATTAGGATATAATGTATTTTGGTTTAATCATGTGCTCGAGGTCTTTCTGTAAGTAAGTTCTGAACAACTATCTTTAACACCTGGTTTATGGAGATAGTAGATACAGTCTGACACCCACTAATGGAGACTGCAAAAGATGGCCTCGTCTCTCAGCTGCCTTAGAGTCACATAGGAAGACTCAGAACACATAGGTGTGAATGAACATCAAACTTAATTACAGAGTATGAATTGCGTGATACAAATAGCTCAGTGGTTGTTCATAACTAAGTACTGAATAAATAGAACATTCGTTCACAGGATTTGCAATATGACTCGCCAGATCTGGGGAAGGGGATATTGAGACTCAGTCAACCTGAAAGTTGCTTACATTCAACACTTTTTATTTGATGACAAAATGCAATTGAATGTCATTTATTATGATGTATGAAACTAACCAAAATATTATGTCCAGGTTTTCTTTTGCCTTTATGAATGAAATTTAACTTGGTGTCATGCAGGGTGTCAGGTGGGGTCTCTGGTCCCACTCCCCACATAAGAACGCAGGATATGGTGAGGCCAAAAAGGAACACCCATGGAGCCATAGAGAGGGGAGTCATACCACTATATTCTCACTGGCTGCTGGGTTGGAGACACAGGAAGCAGAAGCCACACTATCCGCAATCTGCTGTCCGTTTCTCTCTGCCAACCAACCCCACTTGCTAGCTGCAATCCACCGTGCTAACTACAATCCACTCTTGCTAGCTCAGCCACCATCTCCTTGCTAGCCCCCATTTTGCTACTAGTGTAGCCACAGCAGTTATATTAGTGGCCAGCAGCTCACTGGTTACAGCTGACGGCCAACTAGCCACAGCTGATGGCCGTCCAATCACAGTTGATGGCCATATACTATTCGAGTGATCACCTTTCCAGGTGAGGCCGAGAGCCTGGAAACTGCACTCCTGGCTCTGTCCCCACACTTGGTAAGAAAATATGTCTTCTCTTTTTTTACTTCTTCTCTCCTTCCATCTCTTCCTTCTTTCTTTTCTTTCTAAGTATATATAGAAGTGCATTCTGGCCATGAGTTGTGCAGTTTGTGAAAGTATATTGTTCCTAGATCATAGATTGTTTGCAGGTGTCCACACAGCTTGTACATATTTAGCTTTAAACTTTAGGCCCTTGGGAAATGACACAACTGACATTCTTAACAAACTCCTATGACAGGGTTCTGCATACAGTAAGGGCCTATCAAATGTACCTGTAAGGATAACTGCGTTAACTTTTTATAGACAGTTATCAGGGCTATGTTATTAAACCTATTTGTATTCTTTTTTCCCCAAACAATGTTCACTAACAAAGCCATTACCTAGTAAAAGTCCGAACAGAAGCCCAGTAAAAAGGGCAGTCTGTGAGCTGCTGGTGAGACTCTCTGGCAATGTACATCAGAGGCTTGGGAAGGCACCACCTCATTGCTATTTTGTTATTGTTATGCTTTTGTTTGTGACATGTAGAATTTTATCTTAAGTCCATTTGTCTATGTTGGTAATATTTTTCTTGCATGCTGTAAATTCATATGAACAAATGTTATCAAGCTAATTTTATATTAGACCACAGAATATCCTCAAAGCAGAATAATGGTTTAACAATAGCATTCGTTTGTATTTCAAGACTCAAATATTCTGTGATATATTTGTATTAGGTTGGAAAGAAAACAATTTGGGAGTCAAGCAAAAAAAAAGGAAAGAGATGGTTGAAATTTGAGCAGAGGCCACCCAAGATGGTCAGTTCATTGCAGTGGGAACTGGTATAGCACCATCTAAGTAACTGCTAAGGAAGATACAGGAGTAGGTGAAAGCATGAGTTGAGGAATTAAATATCTCTGTCCTCGTCTCAGTGAGCAGTGCAATTTGGAGAAACTGAAGAACTTCTCTATGCCTCTGTGTTCTCCTTTTAAAATATATGTATTTTAAAACTTGCTTAGTTCTAACACAACCATTTTTTCTGAGAACATTTTTCTTCACAAAGCACTAAGGCAGTTAAGCTATCCTCTATACAAATCTCAGAACAAGAATGTTCTCTTAATAATCTCTTGCATTTCTTGTGTTCAGCTACAGGATGACACATCTCAGAAATCTCAAATTCAGAAATCAGAAAAATCGAGCTGAGAGATGAGCAGGTTATTTAGTCTAACTCATGGCAAATACTGCAAGCCAAGGCTAGCACATTATAGGACTTGTAGAATTTGTCGATTCACGTGAGCCTTATGCCTCTTTATTTGATTTTAAAAGCTGAAACGTTTTATTTCAAGCTGCCAATCAGAAGCATTTGCATTCTACACAGATAATAGGATCCTAAATGGCTTTTTTTGGCAGTACACAGCCGGTGGTGTAGAAATGAAAAGGTCGACTCCATGGATATTGTATTTGTTGCTGTGATCACCTCATTTTGAAGATATGATATATCACTGATCATAGAAAATGTTATCTGATCAATCTCCCATACTTTTTTGAGCTGCATTAAAAGATATAGATATTTTCCCTGTTTCTGTCTTTTGAGAACTACAACAAATAATCTTTTATGCAGTCAGAGCTTAAAAGGTCAGCCATTTTCTATGTTCTTCACATAGAAGAATATCTCAAATTGTTCTCAAAGTGGAGAATATTTGAACTCTCCCTTGTTTTACAAATAAAAATACTCATTGGACAGGAAAATATATAAACGACCTCTGGTAAATTTTTCACAGAAAAAAAGTGTGCAATATAAAATTATTAGGATAATTAATAATACCTGCTTGAACTTCAAAAATAAGATACATTTATCAAACATTGTTTTAAAATTTCTTTTTCTAAATTTATGGTAAATAATATTTTGGGTTAGATGCAATTTTTTTTATTTATTTTCAGGACGCTTGTCTCTTGTTTTTGTTTTTTGTTTGTTTGTAAATGTATTGGCCTTAAAAAATGTTTAGATTCAGAAGCTGTTGAGATTAAACTTTGCGGCTTTTTAACATATGCAATGTAAGCATTATTCTTTGTTCACTGAACATTCACAGTTCTCCTTGTGACAGGTTATCAAGAAAAATGTCTCTGAAAAGACAGGTTAGCTCCTCAGAGACAGTCAGGGATGCAATTCTCCGTGATGAGCTACACCCTGCCAGAGAACCCCTTACTGTTCCTATGTGCAGTGATGTGATGTCTGAACTATTTGTTTGCTCTGCCATAAGATAGCATTAGCAGATGTAATGGGAACAGATCACTCATTTGCAGAAATATTTATGATAGTGCTTTCAAAGGAACATTCAATCCACAGATGCAACTGACGAAGCATGTAGCAAGGACTGTTTCTAATGCCATGTGGGCTAAAATGTCATCCTACAAGGCAGTTAAAATCTGTTAACTTAATATTGTGTGTGACCAGAGATTAGAAAACACTGGCTGTCATATTTGAGCAGATTCAGTGCACGTGCATTTTCAGTAAAATAAGAGTGAATACTTATGTATGTTGAAAGTACCAAATTAAGTTACCTTAATTTAAGAAGAAAGCTTCCCTATCCCATATTTTATGCTGCCCAGCAAGGAACCGCTCCATATCCAAAATGGACCTTCTTTTACCTGACAAAAATTTTTAACATTATAGATACTGTTTTCTGAGCAGTTCTTAAAATCACACTTCACTGCACTTGAATGCAACACATTTCAATGTGAAACTGAACCAGTTTTACTCTCTTAGGTTGCTGATAAATTTTCTATCAAAATGAGAAAAAAGCTATAGAAGGTAAATTACTTCAACATGCACATTAAGTGTGATGTTGGCCACCAACAATAACTTTGATTCCTGATGGGCAGCAGTGCACTCCTTTGCTAAGCACCTCACTGTGCTCTAATTATTGAAGGCCTTTTAGTCCAAAAGCTTCCTAGAAGCAGGTCATAAAATAAGCCCCGCCAAAAGATGCTGGCAAATCTTTGTCAAAAGTTTGTCAAAGGTGCTGAGAAATCCCTGAAAGGACAATCAGAGAAGGCTAAATACATTCAACTAAAAGCCCAGGAATAACACAGGGAGGTAACTTTTGGACACTTTTTAATAGTTTAATTACTTTGGGCTACTTAGTGCAGTGATGATTTACTAAATAGAAGCAATTTACTAAAGAGACTCCAGATGTAAAAGAATTATTGAACCTCTAAAAAAAGTGCACAGCATTTGCTCTGAAAAGATGAGACCCAGCATTTCCAATAAAGTTGATTTACTACTTAATGCACATCTGAAACAGCATGGTTTTGGTTCAGAGAGCAGTTTGTAGCAATTTGATTTACACTAATCAAATGAAATGGTGCATTTTCCTGACACATAAATGAAGTACACATTTTAAAAAATTACTTAAGAAAATAGCTATTTGAAATGTTTAGTCATCTTGATGGAAGCTAGTGGATGTTTCACACTTACATTAAATTAATGAAGTTTAGTTGTCTCTAAAGATACATCTTTGTAACCATCCATCTTGTAAGTTTGCTTTAAGGAATAAAAAGTTCGTTCTTCTAATTTTATTTAACTTTATATCTATCTATCTATCTATCTATCTATCAATCATCTATCTATCTATCTATCTATCTATCTATCTATCTATCTATATATATACATATATGAGACATGGAAAAAGCCTAGCCAGACAGGAGTTTCAAAAAAAAAGAAAATATTATATAAGAAGTGATGCTTTTAAATGTTTTTCTTAAAAGATGGATTGGGTGTTTGTGTAAGGACAGCAATTTTATAAGGTTCACATTCCACATACAGATACTGATCAGCTGCTATACGCCAGGCACAGTGGTAGGTGCTGGAAATGCAAAATTGTGTTCACTTTGGTCTTTTTGTATCACAAACTCAAATTTATTATTGAAGAGAACTTGACGTTACAGAATCAACTAAGAAGGCATCCGAACCAGATCTGACAGGTTAGGGAGACCTCCCATATCCTGAGCTGAGCTGGAAGAACAAATATTTAGTCGTTTTTCAGGTTAATCGTAGGGTGTGTCTATTTGGGGTCAAGAAGCCTGGAGGATATTCCAGGCAGAAAAATGTGACTTAGACAAAAGCATGGGTATGTGAGCGTGTCCTGCAGATGAGATGGGGACTTCTGAGGTGGGTGGGTACAAAGCAGATGGAGAGAAACAGAAGACAGAGCAGGGTGGAGGTGGTAAGCAGATGTCACATCATGAAGGAGTCTTAGGCTTTGCCAAAATCTCAGAACTAATTCCAAGGGTCCCCAGGAACCATAGAAGGCTTTTAAGTTAGGCAGTGACATGATTATATTTGTCTTTCAGGAAGAAGAGTGAAGAAGAATTGAGATGGGTTAAAAGAAAAAAAAAGAAATGGAGGCAGGGAAATATATTGGGAGACTGTTGTTGTAAAGATTAAGCCCTAAACTAAGTTGTTCAGAGTAGGAGAGTTTTGACAGATATTAAAGTGATAGAATCGAATTCGACTCAAGACAAATTGTGTGTGGGAGGTGAATGACAGGGTGGATTCATGTGCAAGATCCAGATTGAGGTTTGCTTATTTGTTTGTTTGTTTGTTTGTTTTCTAAAGAGAACTAGAGGGATAGCATTGACTCTAACCAAAATATGAGAGAAAGAAGAGGAGGGGCAAGTTTGGTGGGGGAAGGTGATAATTGCATTGTGTTTTGTGCAGGTCTGAAGATAATCAGAGAGATTGGGACTGCGATATAGATTCCGAAGTCACTAAAGAATGTTTTTACTTTAAGAAAAGAGACGTTTGCAAAGTTTCAATTTTTACAATGAAAATGAAATGAAATGAAATATAAAATGAAATGAAAACATGACAGAGAGGTTGAAGATGGAACCAAAAGAGAAGATGGTGATGGGTCAGTCTCTGAGCAGGCACAGATAACATTGAGATGAACAAAGGAGAAGAGATTTGGATGCAAACAAATTTAAGGTTAAGAGGATCAAAGCATCCGGTGGGGTTGGGTTGAAGTGAATCAGAAGTGAATAAATAGATTGGTGTTATTACAAATGAAGGTTCTCTAACTCCAGCCAGATCTCAACATTGTCTGAAAATCCATTTATGTGTATGTAGCCAGATGCCTTACCCCCTGAGTGAGATAACTCAGGAGAATGATATTCTATATTGGCCCCTGGATTTTTCCATTTTAACCAGATTTTACCTACAATGGTCATTTGTTTGATAACGCACACTTTACTGGGTGTGTTTCCTTTTCTGTGTCACTTCCCCACTGCCCACTAATGTTTCCTGGAATCACTTCCCAAATAAACAATTTTTATTCAAATCATTTTTTTCAGAATTGGCTTCTGGGGAAACTCCAACTCAAAAAATAATGCCTGGCATATAGTGAGCACTCAATGACTTTTTTTACATGTAAATCATAAGGGATAATTAGAGGAGTAAATATTATCTACATACAGTACTTAGCTAAGTGCCTGGCATATAGAATATGCTCCATAAATAGCCATATTATCGTTGGGATTTAGGAAAAACCATTTAGCTTCTAGGACCATGCCACATGGAGTTCAGGAGAACCTCTCTGGGATGAATCCAGAGAAGCATGGGCCTCTAGGAAGAGCCAGGCTAAGAGATGAAGGAAGCATTCTTAATTTTACATGATACAAGACTTCTTTGAAGTGCTGTGAGCAAGTTTGTGAGGTCAGTTAGGATAAGAGCAGAAAACATACATGTGAGCAGAAGACAGAGACAAGTAGACAGAGGGTTTCATTTTGGCTGTGTGACTAAGAATGACCGAAATGTGAGGCAGAGCAGGATGAGCTAACCCCATGGTACCACAAAGAGTTGCTTCACTCTATTTCTGGCTGAGATTCCAAACCCAATGGAGCTAGCAGTTAACAGAAGGAGCTGGAGTTCGGAAGCAGAGCCCAGAGGTTAGGCATAGCAATATATATAGACAGCCAGGTATCTTCAGGTAAAAACAAGGACTAATGATGATAACATTAACGAATTAAAACAGAGCTTGTTTATTAATCTGTATCTTCTATTGGTTCTATCATGCATAATAATCATACTGTTTTTCCCCCAAAATAAAACCTAACCAGAAAATAAGACCTAGCATGATTTTTCAGGATGACATCCCCTGAACATAAGCCCTAATACGTGTTTTGGAGCAAACCTTAATATAAGACCGGGCCTTATTTTTGGGGAAACACAGTATCTAGGCTTATGTAACATTCTGCCCCTTGAGAGTAATAGTCTGTAATTAGAAGTAAATATGGACCAAGTTCCTATTGCAAAACAATTATGTGTAGTGAATCCTTAAATACTCCATTAGAGAAATTTAGACACAGAAATGGGGTTACCGGGGATAATTTTTTCCCTACCATTGGAATGTAGGTCCAGGACCATGAAATAAGCCTCATTTGCTGCCTCAGAGAGCTGCAGTGAAATGATGAGTCAGCAAGCATTTATTTTGCACCATTTAAGTGCTAGGAACTTTACTTCCATCCTTGCATGTATGAAATGTCTTGGGTAGGAAATATAGTGACATAGTGGCAGCTTAGGTGCAGTTTTGCAGCCAGGATTGCATTTGGTTGTACAGCATTTCAGCAGCTGGAAAGAGAAGGTGAAACCCCACTGCTTTCACCAGGCAGTGACAATAAAACAACATTGTCACCTCCCTCTGTCCAGCTGTGGCAACCTCCCCCACCACAGGTTGTATTCCTCTGAGGTGATGAATTGTAGAAATAAGGCAAAACAGAAGAAGACAGACTGAAATCAAATTTTAAAGAGAGAAAAAAAGTACGACAAGAAAAGAGAAAGCAAAATAAAAATGGAAGCCTGGGAGTGACAGAAAAAAATGAAAAAAGATGGTATTTGAAAATTAGCCTTTTGCTTATATCAGGATACTTATTTCTACACCTAAAATGCATATTCAACCTAGATGACAAAATAGCATGTAATCTAATCATATGGAGGAAAGGAAGGTACAGGTATTTTCCCAAAGCTATTATGGAAAATGTGACCAGCAGAGACCTTACATTTCTACTCCTGTTCCAGATAATCTTTCAAGTCAGAGAAAGTGTAAGTAATGTTTAGTGTTTCTAAAATTATCTGTGTGAATAGAGCTAGGTTCTGACTTCAGAACCCAAATCACAAGCTTTTTGCATTTAATTGTGACAAAAATGGAAAAATGTTTATTAGGTAGGTGTTTGTAAAGAAAAATTCAAGTAAGCCTTAGAAGATTTTAAACCCCTGATGAGGTAGTTACCTGCTGCATTATTTAGGCCCACTGGGACTCAAACTGCTGCCCTTTTTTATGCCAAACTGCCACTGACTGATCTAAGAGCCTCAGAATTTCTCCCTTAGGAGGTATAATCAATGAAAATCCTTTACTAAGACTAGTCCCTAAGGTGTATCTACCCCCCCACACACACACCCAGCTAGACCTCTAAGGGATGATTTTTCACACATCATATTAATTCCCTAGCACAACAACAGTAATGCTCATTGTAACTTGCTAAATTTTGCAAATTAATGAATGACAAGACGATGGCATAGGTCAGTGATACTTATTATGCTTAATGTTTTTGTTTAATTTGCATGTTGTAGCTCTGCCTGTCTGAATAAAAAGGTGCTAAGAGTAGAGGTACCAAACATCATTCGACTTCCATGATTATAATTCATTTTTGCATATTTTGGAATGAAACTTTCTGATATTTTGTAATTACTACAGTGTATTAGTAAAATTTTATTATGCAATTAAACCATTAGCTACAACAAATATAAATATGTTCTTAATTAGAGTACTTTAATAATCACTGTTCACTTGTGTATAAGTACTTTACATACAACTAGAGGCACTTTATATGTATTAAATTAATATAAAAGTGGGACTTTAAACATTGAAAACTGCTGTCCCTATAAATGGGAATTATTGTATGGTTGAAATGTGCCGTCTAAGGGATAAAACTGACACTGAATAGCAGTCTAATCTGGTGGCTCTAAGTTCCCTAACCCTGGGTTGAAATTCTTGCTCTGACACCTATTAACCATGACATCTGGAACAAGTTGCTTCACCTCTCTGTGCCTTAGCTTTTATATTAGTAAAACAGGAATGCCAGTTGTAATTAAAACACTTCCTAGGCTCGTTGTAAATATTAAATGTATTGATATAGCATCTAGAACAGCACCTGACACATAATAAACACTGCATGAATGATGGTGATTAATATTATTGCTGGATTATCAGAGGAGCTATTACACTAAATGATCGAGGTCGGGGTCTTTAATAAGCTTTCTCAATAGATCTCAAAAAGCTTCTAGGTAGCAAAGCAAGTAATCAATAAAAAAATTTTTTTTTTTCCTCTTAGAGATGCAAAGTAGAAACCTGCTGAATCACTTTTATGTTAGGTCAACACTAAAGATCTCAGATTTCCATGCAGATGGCATAATGAAACAATAGTAGAAGTAGAATAGGAGTAGAAGAAGCAGGAAGAGACTGCCAAAGTAGGACAACTCTTCATTTCTCTTCTCCCTGAGGAAGTCCCCTACCCCTTCCTTCTTTAGTCCTCCTCTAGAAGGGTATCTCATGGGTTAGAGTTGAGAAATCTAATGAAGCCGTTTTTATCAGTGGCAAATGGGGAAATGGGGCCACCATGCATTGGGCTCCTCATGTAGGGCGAAGAAGGGGCTGATCCAGAGCCTATTTTCTTGAAGCAAAACCATCACTTGCACTCTCTTCTTTAGTCCTCACTGCAGCCTTCCAAGGTGTAGTGAAATCCTGCTTCACGGTTTCAGGCATAGGGAGAAAAAAAGACTCTTGGGCTATGTGCTCCAGCTCAGTTTACCAGAGCATTCCTTGGAGTTTGAGACAAGGACTCAGATAACAGTAAAGTGATAATCTGCTTCCTTGGGCTATCATTCCTTGTTTGTATCTCTCACTCCGAGTTGGCTATGGTCTGGGGTAGCCATTCCTAAATCTTTGTTTGTATCTCTCACTCCGAGTTGGCTATGGTCTGGGGTAGCCATTCCTAAATCTTTTCACCAAATCCCATGTAAAACATCCCAATCCTAGCACAATCCCTAACATCATCTAATGGAGAAACTAAGGCCCATGGAGAAAAGGTAAGCTACCCAAAGTGCCGCGGTAGTTAGTGGTATCACTATGCTTAAGTCAAGTTTCCTGATTCTCAGTTTACTATTCAAAATTCTGGAATAATAGTTACAATATAGTGGACAAAACACTTTGAAATATAATTTTATAGTACACAAGCATGCAATCTGCTTTTGTATAGAACTGAGGTCTTAGCCATGCTTTATTCTTTCCTTCCAAAGTTTTTCTCAGAAAAGCCTTGTTTTCTTAGCCAGATTCCCACTTAGACAATTACATCTTGCTCATATAAACTGCCTTTATATCCCAATTGGACAGAGCACTTTCATCTAATTTGTCTTGTTCCCCTAATAGGCTTTGCAGGATTGCTATGTGAGCTTCAAATTGCTCTGCTTCTTCTCTGTACTCCAGGGTGTCCTTAGGGAGCCGTTGAATCAATTATTCATTTCAGTGTGCTAAATGGTGCCCTAGTGCCCTGAAAGAGTTAATTCACCTTAGAGAGGTAAGCAGTTATTCACCCTAGAATCAGGGCTGTTACTGACCCAAAGGGGGATGTAACACTCTGGGCATATGGCCAATTAGCCACACTCTGGCACAGCAGACATTCAGTAGGTAGATGCCCAAGCATTGTTCATGCCCCATTGGAAGTGACTCAACCGTGGGGAACAAGTGCCTTGTTCAGCTGAATCCCAGGTCACCCTAGGAGTAGAGGTTAGAGTAGTTCTAAGAAAACTTATTTAGATTTACACCTGATTTCTGGGGACAGGGGCCTGTTTTGTTCACAGCTACTAGGAACTCCTAAGTATACAAGTTGATTCTGCAATGACCCTGCCCAAACAGGATGTCATATTCCCCAAAGGAGCATTTCAACGTCTCCAACTGAAGGGAAAAATAAGTAATTATAGGGTGTTGTTCCATCCTCTGGGACTGTTCAATAGAAATATAATGTGAACCACATATATGATTTAAAATTTTCTAATAGTCATATTAAGAAAAATAATAAATAGATAAGATTATATATTTTATTTAACCCAATATATCTAAAACATTGTCATTTCAACAAGTAATAAATATTAAAATATTTTAATGAGTTATTTTACCTTCTTTGTGTTTATGTACAGTTTTTGAAATATGATGTCTATTGTACAGTTAAAGCACATCTAGTTTTGGTACTAGCCATATTTCAGGTGGTCAGTAACCACAGGTGGCTGGTCACTGCCATATTGGACAGCACAGCTCTAGAGGTGGTCGGAGTTGTTCTAGCCTTAAAGAGAACCACATCTTCCTCTCCTCCTTGCCTGTTTGTTTGTTTGTTTGCTTTTTGGTTAGTTGGTTGGTTAATTGGTTGGTTGGTTGATTTTGTTTTTTGCTAGGCAAATACAAATTCTCTGAGCTTGCTCAGTTCTTTGTAAGCTTGATCCTGCATCTTCAGAATGTTCTACAGACTTGCCCAGTTTTTCATGAACATTTTTATTACAAGACCCTTGTATTCTTTTTATACCCCAGATTCTCAGTTCCTGAAATAAAAGCCAGACTGGTAAATGATGGAAATAGAGCTACAGCATTTCCAGAAATGTGTAAACTATAAGAGATAGAGAATCTGCTTCCTTTTCTTTTTCTCCCCCCTGGTAGAGAGGAGGTGAAAAATATTGGGAAAATTAACTAAAATGATGTTTGACAGTCCAATGAAACATTAAAAATCTACTGTAAGCCAGGACCTTATGGCACAAAGATGAGTGAGCCATAATCATAGCAATTGAGAAGCTTGTAGTGTAGCAGAGGAGACTACCCCCAAGAATGATTTGATATGATACAGAGGTAGGCACAGACTCTATTTGAGCAAACTGTGTCATGTTTAACCCAACCTGGGATACAAACACACCTTCCTGGAGGAAAAGGAAATAACAAAAGTAAAAGCTGGATGCCCCAAATGACAATAACCAGAAATAGAGCACCACCTAAGACCTAAAGCTCCTAAGTTATACTATGAGCTCAGATTTTTTTTCTGTAACTGATGGGAAGCCATTGGGAGTTTCTAAGGGAGTCACCCAATTAGGTTTGTGTTTTAGATGGATTGCTCTGACTGCTTTATGGAGGATGAATTTAAGGTGGGGTAGGGAGGCATGGGGCAAAGCACTAGACTAGAGGACAGGAGACAAAGTGGAGGGGTGATACAAAAGCTTGGGTGACTGACCAAGGGACTGACTAAAGGGGAGCAGCCAACCTAAGGCAAGGGTAGACGTACATGAAGGAAATCAGTAGGTCTGGGTGATTGGTTAGTTCCAGGAGATAAGAGTTAAAGCAATTAGGCAAAGATTTCAGAGAGAAAGTCAATGTAGAGGTGAATCAGTGAGTTCTGTTTTTGAAGAGCCTGAATGTGTTGTGTGTCTGCAACATCTCAGTGGACGTTGCCAACAGGCAGTTACGTACACGTCTGATGCTTACGTATGGAGATAGTAAATGATACCTCCTATTTACAGATCACTTATGGAGGTCAAGAACTTTACATTTATAACTCCATTTAATAGCCAGAACGACCTTATGAAGCATAAATTATTATTATCTATTTTATAAATGTAAAAGATCAGGAATAAGTGTCTCAGTAGGTAAGTTAATTGGGTCACACAGTTAGGAGTCAGGATTCAAACCCCAGACAGTCTGAGCCCATAGTCTGAAATTGTACTAAACATTTTTTTCTGTGTCATCTAGTTATAATACCATGGAGTAAAATTCATAAGTGGAAATGGTATCACCCAAGATAAGAGTGAAAAGAAATCAGTAGTTCGAGGACTCAACATTTTATCACTTCTAATAAATCTAAAAGTGCATTGCTTTTCACTCACGTTTAAATAATATGAGGAATAACTTGTTTGCTTACAAATTTATCATGTTTGGTTTGAAAGCTTGAAGGAATAGATTGTTCATAAATTATAACTTAAATACATTTCTCTTTTCATAATTTTTAGTTATGAAATTAGGTATAATTAATTGTAATAATTCAATTTTAAATATTTTATATCCTTCTGTAACAAATGGTTCGGTTGTTGAATATTTATAATATCTAGAATCTTTTTGCCAATTTATGAGGGAGCCAAATCTTAAGAACAAAGGAAACCAGTAATACTCAACAAGAAAAGTAAAACTTAAGAATGTGTTAAGACTTGATAACTTCCGTGTTATAAAAATACATCCGTCCAACTTACTGGCTTCTGAAAACAATGCTTCATCTCTCACTTTTACTTCATGCCCTTCGAAGGAGAGCTAGGGCTCTGCTCCACATCTTTTCACTCTGGGATTCAGGCTAATGAAGTAACCACTATCTCAGGTCTGACTGGTCACTGCAGCTCAGGGTGAAAAAGCACTCTACAGGGACTTTCGCTAAATTTGGTGCCTTCGCCTAGAAGAGATACTTTTTACTTCTATTCTCAACTCAATGACCAGAAGTAGTCATGTAAACTTACCCAACCACTGGGTGGTAGATATTCCTGGGAAGCAGAGAACTGGAATATCTGCAAAGCTTTAATGACTTCCAGAAACATGCAAGTTCTGAGGATGAGGAGATAGGTGGAGGCCTTCATTTTGAAGACCTTCCTAGGCCCATAGAATGACACCCTTGTTGCTTTGGGCATCCAGATGAAGCCTAATAGTACAAAGCACTAGACAAGGGGATAAAAGAGCAGAGGAAGAAGAAATTACAGTTATTGATTACCTACCCCATTTCAGTTACTTTAACTTTGTTACATCCTTTAAACATTCAAATTTAAGGTATTGATGAGGAAAACAAAATGTTTAGCAGTGAACAAGGAGCTAGAGGTAATATTCCAAGGTAAACTAGGTTTAGAGCAATCTGATTTAGCAACGTAGTACCAGCTATAACACGGTACATGCAAACTGATAGCTGAGACTGCTAAGTAAATGCATTCCCTAAGGTTTACCTGAATATTCTACTGGAGATCTAAGGAGAAACTGTAAAAATATAACTCATGGAGATGCCTAGAAGAGCAAAGCTTACTCTGCCTTCACACCCACGGCTTTAATTCAGAAACATATTAGGACTTTTTTGTTGTTGTTTGTTTACTTCGTGTGACTTGCCTCCAGCCTTTAAATGTCAATATTCTTTATAAAACATATCGAGAGGCATATAGCTTGGAATGAGGCCAGCAAAAGCTCTAGGGTTTCTCTTTCTCTCACTTTTCTCTCACACTTGGATTCCTACATTGCTTCTTCCTATGTCTTTCTGGTATCTCCTCACTAACCCATCCCGTTTAGTCTTCTGGTATTGAAAGGATAAAGCATTCTTGATTTCAGCTTCTGGTGCTATATTTGTTTGTTTGTTTGTTTTTCTTTTCATAAACTTTTTGACATGTATTGCCTTGTTATATCTTAAAGAATACAGTAGAAAGTTAAAAGATATGAATAATGTTATCAAGTAAACACATTTTGGAATAAAAAGCTAGTATTCTGATTGGTGTACTAATATTCAGATAGCGTTGAACATTTGGAAACCATTCCCTAAGTTAAAACATCAGTTTCAGCCCAGTTTTTTTGGATTTGAATACTTAAAAACAACTTGGTGAATTGGACAGTTTTACATTGTCACAGGAACATCATATTAAAAACAAATAGGATCCCTGAAATGGAATGAAACTTTTGGAAGATAAAACAGAATTGGTCAGAATGCTTTGAAATTACATTTTTAGGGAAATTCAGAGAATACATAATTACAGTCAATAATTGATTTGATTAACAGAGATATTTTTGGAGGGTGAGTAGAAATAAACTAGGTTACACATAACCCCAAACCACTCATAGTTCAAATAAAACCACAGTAAACTTCCTCAACTCAAAGTAGATGAGCCAGTGTACAAATCAATCAAACTTTGAATAAACCACAGCTGGGATCTCATTTTCCAGTGAGGCTAAACAATTAGGTAGTTATGATATTGGAGTTGAAGTACAGTTTTTCCAGGGGCAGGAGCTGAACAGGCAAACTTTGGGTAGGACTATTAGTAAGTAAGATAGATCAAGTATGCCAGATTGCATGACCCTAGACCTAGAATCCTGTTCACTAACCACTGGGGAACCGACAATCAGAGTTGATTTCTCAGGGCTTGATTGCATGCCCCTGTAGAGGAAGGGACCTTATCCTAAATTTATGCTGTTACTTAACCATCTCCATTGGAAAACAGACTAATCCACAAACCTGTTAGTCCATAAACCAGTTAATCCACATTCAGATAATCAAGAATTAACTGTGTGTGCACATTTTAATACATAGTAATTAGAAACAAAAGAGCAATTCTTCATACTTAAAGGCCTAGAAATTCTATTTCGGATAGAATGGAAACATTTCTACATCCTCATCTTTGAATCCAACTGTAAAAATACAAATGGTATTGAAAAGCATCCTGATTAACTGCTTTCTATCCTCCCAAAGTTGAAAACTTTTAAGCCTTCTGAAACTGGTGATTACTTTCTAAGTGAACAGAAATTGTCAATGGAAATTTTATCATTATTCTTAATTGATTGTATCGAACACCTACTTATTATGTGTCACCCAAACAGCATCTACTATTAAATAATATAATGGGTTATGACACTGTAATGAGAAACTATGTTCTTAATTTCAAGTATGTAGGACATTATCTTGACACTAGAAATGCCCGAACCTGAAGAAAATTTATGTAAGAAATGTCTACATCTGTAGAAAATGTTTATAAGATTTTTATCTGAGCCAAACTGAAGACAGTGCTGGGATGCAAAATCTCAAATGCTCTGGAGAATGACAGTTTTGCCATTCTTTTATACACTTGGAATTAAGGAGGGAATAAATAGAAAATTAAATGAAGGCAGGAGAAGGTACGATGAAGATTGGATTACAGGATAGAGAACAAGATTATGAGCTCCTTTGAGGGTTAGGAAAAGAGGATGACTGGTATTTCAAAGGTGTGTTAACCTAGATGCAGAAGAACAGTGGACAGGGTTTTTAAGGCAAAGATAAACCTTTTACTAAAGAAGTTATGCCTGGGGCATGACTACCAACCAGGATCTACCCAATTAGGAATTTATGATGAGATTACCCTATGAGGTTACTTTCAGTTAGATGTATTACAGTGCCCCTTTTTCATCCACAATTATAACCAAAACTGACAAGTGCAACACAAAAGCATGTACTGAGTATATAGGACTTAGAATAAAAATATTACAGGAGTAATGAATCAAAGGTTTATTTTCTAAAGCAAAGAACGTGTTGTAAAAACAGATTTTTTAATAAAGGGCAATTTGATCAATATGTCAGAATTTCAGTCTTATTGAAAGAGTTTTCTATTTATGATAGAACCACCAACTAGTTAGTATTTTGGCAGGTACTTTTCAGATTCCTTTGCAGACTGAACCTTCTCTCCTTCTCTTCTCTAACTCAAGCTATCCCCCTTGAGGTCTCTTAATCTAGGACATGGTTTAGCAAAACCTATAGCCTGTGGGCCAAATCCATGCCTCAAACTAAGAATAGTTTTTTACATTTTTAAAACATTATAAAGAATAAAGACTATATAACACAGACTGTATGTGAATCATAGTCTAAAGTAGTCACTAACCAGTCCGTTATGAAAAAAATTTTCACTGACCTCTAGTTGAGACAATTCCTAAACTCCCTCTCTTTTACTTCTCAAATTTACATTAGTGTCTGCCTCCTGATAGCTCTACCTCAAGTCCTCTCTTCTCCAGGCCCCTTGCTAACTGGCCTAGTTTGTGACACCATTACCTCTTGCTAAATGTGGTTCTTTGTCTCTGATCTCACCCTTCTCCAATCATGCACTATAATGTCACTAGGATAATCTTTTAAACAGCAAAAGTCACCATGTCCTTTTTAGTAAATCTCTTGATATCCAAGACTACTACAATATATGTGCTTGCTTCTCCTAGTCCCTGCTCTTGTGTGGATATAAACGCAACACACTTCACATAAAGGATTTTTTTTTTTTTGCAAATGAGCTTTGCCTCTAACCTGAGCTCCCTCGAGGGTAGATATAGCCTGCCACACAGAAGATGAGTGCCAATGACTAAGTGAGTAAATGAGTTCAATTCACTGTTTTCTGAGTGCAGATTTTAATATGGTAGGAAAAGTTCCTAGGACCCTGAATATCTTTGGAAGAGAGGATAGGTATGTGCTACGAAGAGAATGTTTGGCAAAGAACAGTAAAAGTAGGAGAACTGAAAATCAACTTCTCATCTGCTTTCCATGCTCATGTCTCCTTTCATGAATGCATTTGAATACATAAAATTTTTAAAAATGTTTAAATTATGCACAAGACTAAGCTGTGTACTTTACATATTTTCCCAGTTATTTTCATTTTATAAAATTGGCATATGTGTGAATATAGAACTGCACATTGACAGAATGGGTGCATTTTTGTGTGTGTGCATAGAACAAGGATTAAAGGAAGGCAGAACAGAAGACAGATAGGAGAGTTTACCACTAACTGCTACCCTGCTTCTAATTTGTCCCCCTAGTTCCGGAGACAAGGCAATTCCTTTGTCTTTTCCACTTATCTTTTTATTTGTCAGGATAAACTTTGCTATGCTGCAATAAAAATTGACTCTGATATCTCATGGTATTACCATAACTAAAACTTATTCTTTGCGATGTTACATGTTCACTATTGGTCAGTATGGACTCTCCTCTAGATAGTTACTCTTGATCCCAGGCTGATGGCAGCTCCACCAACCAGACCTGTAACATCTGGAATATGTGGTCTTCTTCTAAGAGAAGAAAGTGCATACCCACCTTTTCTGGGCTTCGTGCCATTGCTTAGAGCTAGTCACATGACCCTACCTAACTGTAAGACACTGGGAAGTATAGTCTCTCTTATACTCATTCCTATCCATGCTAGGAATGAGAGGAGAACCAGATATTGGTAAACATTAGTAATGTCTACCACACGCTTTCAGATAAACCATTTATGTTGAGTAAGACAAAACTATCCAAGTTGTTGTATAGAATTAGAACTTCTGTTTGTTTAATTTGGGAGGTGTCCTACTCAGGGATTATTGATTTCATACACATTTTTGGCCAGCAATCCAATAAGCTCTAGTTTTCATTCCAGTCCTATCTTTCTTATATCTTCAGTTCATGTTGAAAAAAAATTCTTTTCCCTAAGTACTCCATTAGCTAGTCAAGAAAATAACAGATATTTACTCCTAGAACACGTACCTTCCCTGATGATGTAAGCAATAACTCTCTAGTAATTCTCCATTTCTCCTGATTCTCCTGGAAATAGAACAATAGCCCACAAATTACAAATTAGAGCAACAGTTCAGGACCCTGAATATTTTTCTGTGTGTGGTAAGGTCTGAGAATGGAGATATGGTAGGGATGGACTGTTGGGAACTGGGCAACCATGAGATATATCGCTATACTTCCTCATTAGTATGAATGCAAATAAGGGACCAGCACTTCACATCCCAAAAGTTTCATGTTAATCTTCTTGGAGCCTGTCTTTTCTCTTTTTTTATTTTTATTTTTTGTCTGCTTTGGCATTGGATGTTCATCTTAGCATGCTCCCACCTACAAATGTTGAGAAGAAGAAGGCCAGGTGTTGTCCATCATGGCCCTCCCAATCTTGAAGGACTGAATTAGAAAGACAACGTTTTTATTTGTATCAATAATCTGTGCTCTGCCCAGATACCTGGAAATCTAAAAACGTAATATATTGGATAATAGGAGATACCACAGTTTATAAGAGCCCATGTTGAAAGCATATATAAACATAATGTGTTAACCAAATGGACGTTTAAGTTATTGTTTCTTTTTAGGATCATAAGGTTAATTCAGTACTTGCATGGGGCCAGATTTCTGGCTAATCATGTCTTCTGGAGAGAAAGAAACCAGAAGACCCTACCAGCTTTAAAAAGGGAAATGTAAGAAAACAGGTGTGTAGAGACTGTTACCAACACAACCTAATTTCTGAAAGAAAATAAAGGCTTCCTTCCCCCTGAAAGAAAGAAGAGCTATAGGACTAAAGAGCATAAGACACTCCTAAGAAGCATAAGTGCCAACCACCAACCTAGTCAATGGATGGAATGAAGACATTTCTTCTTGCCATGTTTGGTTATGGATCTTTTCTGTTTCTTCTCTTCAGAGGTACTCTTCTATTTGAGAGAGTCTCCCCAGTAACTCTCTCTTCTGCCACCTCTTGTGAGGTCTACCAAGGAGAATACAGGGACCTCGTGTGTGTCTGTAGTTTGGCCCTCACAGTGTATGTCTGCACAGCATGTTTCAAGTTAGTTGTGAGTGTTTAAAATTCATGAATTTCCTATAAAATTCAGGATGTTTGACTACTCTGATAATACTGAAACTGCATTCCCCTATGGCAACTTTTGACTGGAGCTGAGTAGCAGTTGCTCCCTTTAAAGAAGACAAGCGCTCCCAAATCCTCCAGTCCCTTTACTCCCAATTGTCTAGTTAACAATTAGCCTGGGCATTGAATGTCAGGTTGGCCTTGTGTCATTAAGGGCGGTCTGCGGGGTCTCAGCTCCTGCTCCCCACATAAGAACGCAGGACATGGTGAGGCCAAAAAGGAACACCCACGGAGCCATAAGTAGGGGAGTCATACCACTATATTCTCACCGGCGGCATCCGCCTCTCTGCAATCCGCTCTTGCTAGCCCCCATTTTTTCTGCTAGCGTAGCCACAGCAGTTATGTTAGTGGCCAATGGCTTACGAGTTACAGCTGACGGCCAACTAGCCACAGCTGATGGCCATCTGATCACAGTTGATGGCCATTTACTACCCGAGCCAGCACCTTTCTATGTGAGGCCGAGAGCCTGGAAACTGCTTTCTGGGGCTCTGTCCCCACACCTTGATATTTTATTTGTACTCCCAGCCTGTTTTATTTAATTATTTTTCCTGTCTTGCCCTTTAGATATTTGACTTTGTATCTCTGGCTACTAGAACCAAGTTTTAGTCAAAGCATGAAAGTTAGATGAAGTATTCTTGTACCTATTTTGCATGGCCCAGAAGGTCAAAATCCAGGTATCAGTGTAGAGGTGAGAAATCTCGGAAGTCATGTGCCTTGCCTCAAGCCTAGGCAAAAAGAATCCTGAAGGTCACTGGGGTCAACCCAGTTTGTCAACTTATGCAGGAACGTGGAATTAAGACTTAGCTAGAGGTCATTTGACAAAAGAATTGCAAATGTGTTATCTGATTTATTATGGTCTTTCTCTGCTTTCTCTGGTTTTACTCTTAGACTGCCAACCTGCCTCCTGTTCACAAGATGGCTGCCAGCATTTCCAGAGCTCCATCTTTTTAGGTCCACATCCAGCAAGAAAGGGTGCTTATCTTTGTCTTAGCATTCCAGCAATCTATTTAGAAGCCTAAATACATCACATCTGTTTGATCTGTCTGATCGGGACAGATCTGTCACAGCCTGTGTGACCAGGGGAATGCCAACCAGATACCAGGCGCAGGTCAGGGGCTCCACAAGAAATAAAAGTGGAGTAGGGGGCAGGTGTAATTCCCCAACTGGAAATCATGATATTGTTGCCAGGAGAGGAGTGAATGAATGGTGGGTAGCATCAGTAGCTGGTTTTAATTACATCAGGGCAACTAGTTAGAGCAAATTCCCACTGCCCAGATATTCTGATTCATGAGGTGTGGAACTAGACCCAGTAAACTTCTTATTTAATAAGATCCTCAGGGATTCTGATGCAAGTGGTTAATGCATTCAAACTTTGTGAAATATTTTGAGACTCCAGTGTCATAATACAACTAAAAATAAATACATAATTATATGCCAGAAACTGTATTAAGTATTTTACAGGCATTATTTCAAATGATCTTTAAACAACTCTTTGAAGTAGGTACCATTATTATCCTCGTTTTTAGAGGAGGAAGTAAAACTCAAGAAGTTTAATAATAATTTTCCCAGTGACACACAAATAACAAGGGACAGAGCCAGGTTCAAACCCACAACTGTCGAACTCTAAAGTTAATGTTGTTACAACTCTGTTATAGTTTCTATATGCCTTCAGATTTCTGTGCTTGCCATAGATTAAAGGGTGACTCATGAATCAGTGTTGGATCGTGCCATTCTTTGACATGAAGAACAGACGACTTACTGATAGTCACCCATGGGAGTCATCGTATTAGGGAAAGTTACAGCAAACATTAGCATGCTGTGTGTACATTGCTGTAACTGTATGTCGTTAGAAAGTTACACCAGCTTTCTGAACCTCAGTTCCCCTTTCTATAAATGATTACTGGTTTCATTTTATAAGGTTGACTTAGGAATTAAATGAATAAAGAAAAGTGCCAACACCATACCTGCCCTCAGTAAAAACTGGGCTTTTCTTTTTTCCATCCATGTGTTGAGTCATAAATGATCAGGTAATAATTTATTTTCCTAATCACTTTTTTGCTTCCACTGATCCATTGAGAAGTTTCATATGGGCCCCTCATTAAACCTCAGCAGAGGCTTCGACCAATTCTGGCCAACCTGTAGTCTTCAGAACATTCACAATGCCCCTGGCAGCTGGTATGTCAATTTGCAAGAGGTGCTGCCAATTGGAAAGAGAGGCAAGAACAAACCTTTATTCAGTGCCTATTATATAGTGGGCATATTTCAGAAAATGCTTTGCTAACTTTTAACAACAATGCTACTTTGTGCAAATGAGGACTATAAAGCTTGGGGAAGTTATTTGCCCAGGGTCACTTCACTAGGCAGGTGGGGCGATCCAGAATTTGAGCCCACGCTTTATCCTAGTGACTCCACAGCCTGTGGGCTTCTCTGCATGTGTTACTTCCTTGTGAAAGGGAAGCCTTCGTATGGAAGTAAACTATTCACCTGCTGCTCACTCTACTTGGATAGACTTTATTAGTGAAAACCTTAGTATGCTTGGCCTGTTAATGCTCAAAACCAGAATGGAAAGAAATCATGAAATGAGAAGAAGGTATATGGACAATTTTACTGATGAGCCTTACAATACTAGAGAAATATTGATTATGACAATGATAAATCCATCTTCTTTTAAATCAGCCCTACCTGACCTTTTTTTGCTCTACAGTAGAAATTAGAGGAGTTCAAACTAATCAAATGCTAATGTAATAAGTTATCTAATGTGGAAAGCATCACAGGTTTTGAATACATACTACATTTTTTTCTTTCTTTTCCCTGAGAAGACAAACTCTTCTGAAATCCTCAGCTGAGTTAAAGCAGGTTCTTATTAGAGAAATGTAATAAATTTATGATGAAGATAGGACTTTGCAAAGTTGCTTTTCTCATTTTCTTTGCATTCAATTCCTTGAAAGGAATGGCCGAAAAGAAAAAAGAAAAATCAGTTGAATAAGAAAAAAAATCACTGCAATTCCAGAACTTAATCCGTTATCTAACAATATTAAGAAGCTGAATATTTTCTTACACAATCAATTTTATCTTTCCAAGTCAGTTATCATTGTTCATTCAGAGTCTCAAGAAGGGAATTATATGGGTTTTTCTAAAACTTCCTAGAATTCAAACTTTCTAAACTTCCTACAATTCAAATATCCTATATCTTCTCTCCATGGGCCATCAATATTCTGAAAAACTTAATAATTCTATTTTTAGAAACCACTCCCACCATGCACCTAGAAGAAACACCAACATTTTTTTTCAAATAGTGAGTTTCAACTATTGATTCAAATAAAATATTGCCATTATTTTGAAATGCTAAGTAGCTAGAAGTAAGTTACACATTTTCAAAATGACTAGAAAGTCCCGTAGTTCCAAAATTTTAGCAAAGGCATTATAAGACAGTACAGACAACATGAATGCTATGCTATTTCCTCAGTAAAATCTGATCTAGATAGATAGATAGATAGATAGATAGATAGATAGATAGATAGATAGATAGATCAGATTTTGACAAGTGTATACCCAATATAAAAAAAAATATGTATCTTTCCCAGATTCAACTAAAAAGCCAGATCCCTCCCCCTCTGGAAATAGAATTATAAATGACCATTACATTCCCAGATTATATTGGGGAAGGTGAACCCTTCATATCCTGTGTGAGTGCTGGAACCTGGAAGGAGGGAAAAGAGAACAAGAAATGATACTTTTTAGGTACAAACCTACCTTAACATAAAGCTGTTACTTAGGCAGAGATTTTCTTTGACATTACTATTTGTATTTGTTTCCATCTCCTCAACCACATCCCCATCCTCCCCTGTCCAGACAGCGAGAGACTCTCTGCCCACATTCTACCTCACGTGGGATCCTGCCAGGACTTGAGCTGGACCCCAATGATTCTGGGCTTAGCAACTCACACACTTCAAAACCATCATCTTCGTTCTTCTAATAAAACTGATCTGTGGAAAAATACCTCTTTAACTTTCCTCAAAATATGTGCCCCTTAAATCCAAACCAAACTTTAATAGAGCGGCCCCCGTATGTTATTATGCTTGAGAATCACTTGGTGAGATTGTGAAAAACTCCTACTCCCAGGATTCCCTCACAGATATTCTGATTCAGTAGGTCCACTATAAGGTCTAGGAATTCATTTTTCTACAAAGACCACAGATGTTAAGCAAACTAAACTTTAGGGAAAGCTATTTTCACTAATGAAAATAGCAGTAACAGAAAATAAAACATTAAGATAGAATAGAGGAAGAAGTCTCTCTTCCATGCCCTCACTGCCTTGCCCCTGCCCTCCTTCTCTTCTTGAGGATATGACGCCCAGGCTTCCCAGCCAAAGACTCTGCACCCTGAATCACTAAGCTGCCCCAGCTTTATCCAGTTCTTCTTTATGTCTCTTTGAAATCTAATAGAGAAAGACATGGGATGGATTTTCCCTCTTTGAAATCAAATCAAATTACTGCACTCCCAGCACACATAAATTCTAGTCTTGAGGACAATTGTATTTGGCAATGAATAAAAGGTATTCTAGTGTTTAGAAAAAAGTGATTGAAAATGTGTGAAAGACCTTGTTTACTGAATTGTGTTTAAAAGGTATTCAAGCATTGTTTATACCTTTGTACCAATTTTTGTAAGCTACAGCCTGCCTTATATCACATTTTCCCCAATCTACCTATGCTGGGTTGAATAGTTTTCCACCAAATTCCTATATGTCTGGAACCTCAGAATAAGACTTTATTTGGAAGTAAGACATTTTGCACATTTAATTAATTAAGATGAGGTCCTAGGTCTTAACACATTACAGTGGGCTCTAAGCCAATGACTAATGTCCCTATAAGAACAAATAGAGACACAGAGATGAGATGCAGACACAAAGGGCGAAGGCTATATAATGATGGAGGCAGTTATTAGTGATGCATCTACAATAAGACAGTGCCAAGAATTGCTGGCCATCCTTGAAGTTAGGAAAGAGACATGAGATGGATTTTCCTTTAGAGTCTCCGCAAGGAATCTACCATGCTAACACCTGGACTTTGGACTTCTGGCCTCCAGAACTGTGAGAGAATACATTTCTGTTGTTTTAATCCTAGTTTGTGGTAATTTATTAAGGTAACCCGAGAAAACTAATATACTGCCTTTCTAGTCTTACCTCACTTTACTCTCTTATTCTTATTATCAAGTCAGAAAGCAGCCTCCACGTCTTGCCTTTCTCTGTTCACCCTCCTGGAAGTCCTTCCCCTTTCTTTCAGCCAGTTCAAATCCAGGGTATCCCTCATGGTCCAATTGAAATAGGACGTTTACTATAACACCTTCCCTTACCACCCCAACTGAAACTCAGATATTCAGCTATTTCTCTGAATATCTAGAGTAAGCACTATTTGAACAAACTATTTATTAAGTAAGCATGACTTAGCATTATGACATTCCTTGTTAACAACAGGAACTACTAATTAAATCATCCAATGTTATTTAAATTATATCACTATATATATGTTCATTTGGATTATAAATTGTGCAGTAAAGGATTAACCTTGCCAAAGAGAGGTTTGGCCTTTGTCCTTGGCTTCTGGGAGGTAACCTCTAAATCCCTAGAATATTCTGCCTGATTAGAATACTCTTGTTTACCTAAGGCCTTGGGCCATACATCAAATATCCTGCTAATTCTTTGCTTGCAATACATCTTAATTCTCATAGCAACCGTTTGAAGTATTATTGTTAATTTTACCTTCTTTACAGATGAGAAAACAGATAGCAAAACGTTTAACAAGGATGTACAACTAATCCACTAATATCAACTATTTAAAAATCCTGAATCTCTTAATTTTTCTAGCCACATCGTCTTTTTCCATATTACCTCCTAGCCAATTTCACCGAAAAATTTTTCCCACAAGTTGACTGTATCCCTCACTTCTACTTCCTCATTTCTCACACATTTCTTCACTCGCTCGAACTTAGTGATTTCCACTTTTGCATCAAAATGGTTCTTGTCAAGGTCTACAAGTATCTTCATGTTGCCAAATCCAGCAGAAGTGCTTCAGTTTTTATAATAATCTCACAGTTTACCAAGTCCATTTTGTTTAAATGTTTCTTCTTTTTCTTCTGACTTTTTTGTTATTTGCTGATCCTAATTAGTCTCTTTTGATGACTTCTGTTCCTGTACCCAAATGTACTTTTAAATGTTGGCATGACCCAGGGCTCCCTTTGGGACCCTATTCTACCTATACTGCCCCCTTAAGTGATCTCATTCCCTTGATTTGCAAACATGTATACACTAATGATGCCCAAATTTATAATACCAGCCCTGACTTCTTCCCTGGGCTCAAGATTCAAATATTTATTGTTCATCATTTATTCCTCTGGTTAACACCATTGTATAGAGGAAGCTATAGGTGTGGAAAAGTCAGAAGCTCACTCTCCCAGTGCTTCTGTGGCTTGGTGTGGGCATCAAAGGAATCTTTGCTTTTCTTGCTCTAATCATCACCCAAGATATTTGTGTTCAGCTGGAACCCAATAAGAAAATTGTAAGTCAACACAATTGTTTTTTTTAATAATTAGGGAAATCTTCCTGTACAACATATGCACAATATATTGGTATTTCACGCAACATTTCATAATTTTTAAATATTTAGATCCAATTCAGCTTTCTGAAAGTTTATGTGACAGCTCAGTCATCGGTTTTTATCTTGATCTTAGAATAAAATCTCGATCTTAGAAAAAAGACCCTTTTAATAGTCTTCAATGATATCAAATACAGCTCTTGCTCCCCACTCCTCCAACCCATATTCTAGCCATATTGCCCTTCCTATTCCTTGAATGTTATTTCCTACTCTGGATATTGGTTCTTGCTTTTCCCTCTAACAGGCATATACTTTTTCCCCATGATCTAATATGGCTGACTCCTCAGTCTCCAGGACTCAACCCAAATGTCATCCACTCATGACTCCCAGCCAAATAGAAGTAGGAACCTCCAGTTACTTTGTATTGCATGACTTTGTTTACTTCCTTTACAGAAGTTAACACAATGGGTGATATTTTTAATTTTCTATCCATGTCCACCCTCTTCTTTCACTATTAGAATATGAGCTTGAGAAGAATAGGTTTCTTGTATCTGACTATTGTACCTTGACACCTATAACAGTGTCTGGCCCACAGCTGGCTCTCATAATTCATTTGTTCAATTAATTTGTATTACTAAGCACATGTGGCAGAATTTGAACTTCAGTTGAATTTGACTCCAAAACCCAAGCTTATAAATGCTCTGTTTGACTAACATTTCATCTAAAGCATGGGAAAGTAGACAGTAAAGGATGACATCAGTTGACATCAGCCAAGGCAGATTTTCTGAAAAAGATGTGAATAATTTGGAAATAGGCAAAACCTTAAGGGAGAACATTCTAGAACAGTTGAACACACGGAACTAGAATTCAGCTGGATTTATGAAGCAGATGACAAGGAAAGCTTAATTATTAGCTTAATTGTAATTATAATGGAATCGATGTTGAACAGACAGAACATAACTCTTTGGTGGAAAAGTTTAATTCAATCCTAGTTTTTTCAAGTTTCCATGACAAATTTAAGTTCCATTTGGAGCTGATGAATACACTTAATTTGAGGCTCATGAATGCACTTATGCATTTACATATATGTGTGTGTGTGTATATATATATATATATATATATATATATATATATATATATATATATATATGGTGGGCAGAGCTACTATGGGCAAACCTACAGACTCAGGTTAGAATCTATTATAGGAGATGAGATAGGAGCTGCTGGCTGCTATCCATTAGCGCCCAAAAGTTGATTAAAACCCAAAATGGTACTGGGAATTTTCCTCTTTATTGCTTTGAGAGCTATGCCATAATATTCAGCATGGCTGATACCTGGTAGGAAGAGCAATGGAAATTGGAGGCAAGAGTGGGGGCAAGTTTTGAATGATAAAATGTTTTCACTTTATAAATAAATTGAAGTAAGCATTCTCCAAAATGTTGCAGCTTACATATTTTCATCTTGTTTCCAACAATATGCTTAGACTTTCATTTTGAAGTCTAGTGTTGTTAACTAGGAAAGCCTAATTAATATATAGGAAAAAGTATTATTCACCTCATTCAAATGGTTAGAAAAATAAACTTAGCTATATAACCCATGATTCCCAAATGAAGCTGAGGGCCAACTACAAACTACAACTACCACTCAGAGATAATGAAGCATGAAATGGCACTTTAGAATTAAAATTACATTGAGAGAAAGTGCCTTTGTAAAACTCAAGAAAAAAATAGTATTGACATGTTGAATAAACTACATAGAATACACTTTCATATGTTATTAGCCAATAAATTGTATGTTATTTGTAGGGATTATTTTTCTTCCATTTTATGTGAGTCTTTGCTTTTTCTAAATGTTACAGTATTTCCTAATAATTTCCTATAGGAACAATGTATTGATAGATTTGATTTAAAATCATGTTCAGAAAGTAATGCATCTGAGTCTGGAGTTTTATTACATCAGGTAACTATTGTGGTCAAATTCTAAACGTACATTCTTTTGAGTTTTCCTCATAAAAACTTTCAGACCTCTCTGCTTCTTGAATTGTCATGTGTTTTTATCTCTTTGGATTTGTTTATTTACCATCCTACCAATAACCTGAAAACTTCATCTGCTCCTTAACTTTTTCCAAATATTGAAGAAATTCTCTTATGATCTAATCGGTAAATAATTCATTCATGCAAAGCCCAAAGGAACTTTTCAATCTGCTGTCTGATCTTAAGTGTTATTAAAAAAAGAAAGAACAGTATCTTCATTCAAATATTTTATTTAACTCCTAGGTGTGTCATATTGTGCCTACCGACTAACTTTATTCTTATTCTTCTTGATTTTGCTGTAATAATTATATAACAATTACATATATCTATTCATGAATTTTGCTGATTTAAAAAAAAATTTGCTTGAGAATAATGCATTTTGTATAGCAGGATATAAAAAATTAATAGTGATTTTATTTTTCTCTCTACATAACAGGAAATGTTTCCAATTATTTTGTAGAGCAGGACATTTGGTACAGATAATGTTGCTATAGCAACTTTAGAACAGGCTTAATTTGGGCCACGGTGAGTGTACCCACTTGTTTTAAATTCATCATTCAGGCTAATCTAGCATTTACATGGAGAGCTGCATTTACAAACACTGCAACAGGAGTGGCTATGTGGAAAGTTGTTTAGGGATACTATGCCTCAAATGTCCACTTGCATTCATGGCATTTATTGGAGCTTATATCACAGTACCAAGTGCTATAATGTTTATTAAGAAAAAAAATAAAACCTTACCCCAATTTTACTAAAGATTAAAAGCTTTGAAAATCAAACCTTAACAGATCTCTGAAAATATTTTGACATTAAAATTCACTTTACTTTCTAACATTAAGCCTTACAACATCATAGAGAGGAAATATTTATTGTGTTTGCCTGCAGAAAGAGATTTTAGCTTATTTCTACTGTGATGACACCATGTACCTATAAGAATCTTGACAGTATTTATTTATATATATATATATATATATATATATATATATATATATATATATATATACACATATATATATTTAGGATCAAGATGACTTCAGAGGAGGATACATGAGGTTTCCCAGTTCTCGGAAAGCATGCTCATTGTGCAGTGGTTTTCAGTTTTCAATCTCATAAAGGTTAAAATCTTTAATTTATGATTCCAGGTATGATTCAATCTCTGTTACAATTGAGGTATTGCCTTTGAGGCAGGAAATATATTCACATCCTTTCACCTCTGCCTAGAATTCATTTTCTATTTCCTTATATTAGGATTCCCCTCAAATGTTAGGTCCTCTATCAAACATTCCCTCTTTTGCACTTCCCCTCTTCTTCAGAATATTGGGTCTAGACTGGGCTCTGCTATCTCACATATTTATTTATGCATTTCTCACTAGTAGACAGAGAGTTCCATGAGGAATACCTGCTTGAACCTGGTGTCTTCTTCCCCAAAAGCAAAACAAATTTAACCAACATTTGCTTTAATGAACCAACACACAGCTATTGACCGCTTACCATGAACCATAATAAGTGTTATGTACTTACTCTTTCCATTTGAGTCACTAGGAAACAAAATTATACGTATATAATTTATATATGTATATACATTTAAAATATAAATTGTATCTATTGTTTCAAATATAAAATTATATATATGAATATACATGTGTATATACATATATATACACATATATATACACACACACACACACACACACACACACACACATATATATATATATAACCATCCTGAAATGACACCTGAGAATACAAAGCAATAAATGTCACCTATAAAATGACTAAAACCAACAATAAGAAAAATAAACGATATAAGAGTTTCAAAGATAGTCAGCTCAGGATGTCAGAGAAGATTTTAAGAAAACAGGAAGATTTGAACTAAACCTTAAGTATAACTGGAAATTGGGGAACTAGCCAGAGAGTGAGAAAAGTATTTTCAGAGAAAAGCAAGAACAAAAAGCAGTGGAAACAGGATAACTGATCCAGGGACAGTAAATATGCAAATGTGTCTAGGTCTAAAGTTATATAAAGAGGGATTATTTATATTCCAGAAGAGTGGTTAAGATAAGATACCTTAGAAAAAAATGACTGCAGATTCTATAGAAGATTTTTAATTAATTATACACTATAGAGTTCTAGTGTCTAGGCCTAGAATTGGTTCTGATATTTGTTATTAACTATTACTTTTCCCTCAGAGCGTTTTTAGAACAACAACAAATAAAAGTCATGACAAAGTAAAATATGAAATACTAAATTCTTTCTCAAATCTACTATTTCCCAATAAGAATGTATTTAGTAGACATTTCACGCAAGACTGAAATACAATAAAACAGTATAATGTAAGAAAGATAAATTTAGTTGATATCTCATCTGCTCTGAGCTACTAGTTCCATACTTTTCATTTGAATTTTTTAATCTCTTCATTGACATGACAGAAATACATAAAACAGAAACAAAACAAAACAAAAAACTATATAAAAGATAATTGAGCTAATGATAGAGAAAAGATTTGAAGATCATCTTCATGGTTCAAGAAATATAACAAAGGGGGGCTTTTAAACTTTGCATTATACGACTGTATTATCCAAGAAAATAAATTTTCTAGAAAAAAAGAGAATAGGTATTGAGATTTTTAAAATCTAAATTAGTTATTATATATGCTCAAAAGAAGTAGAAAACAGGTAAAATTGAAAAGAAATCATTAAAAGGAAAAAGTGTAGGAGGCTCTAAATCTAATTTAATGAGAGTTCAAGATGTAAGTTTGCATAAAGGCTAATTCTGAGGGGAAACATTAAATAAACATGTGAGAGTCAACTATTACAGCAAATGAAGATTGGATTTAGAAAACAGTAAGGAAAACAGGTATATACGTGACAAATTCAACAAATATAAAACGCTGATGTTTAACCTTTAAATCAGTGCTCTAGGAGACTGAAACACACTAAGTACAGTATAAAAATCCATGCCCAAATTACCAAAATATTATGATTCAGGATCAAAAATTGCTAGTCTATTGCTAGCAATATGTTAAAGGTAGAGAACTTGGTTTTAATGGCATGATATTAAATCAATCATGAGAAGTAAAGGCAATATAAAATCGGATGGATAATTTTATACTTTTGCCTCCCAAGAGCATTTAGAATTAATGAGATGACAACACATTTCCATTTGATACAAAAGGAAGGCAATGAAGCTTCAGTGGAAAAGTGTCTTTATTAATGAGGAAATACGTTTTGTTTAAACATTAAAAATGCTAAGCTTGGAATTTCCCATGCTAGAGCCCTAGCAAAATAGCCTTGCTTCTATTTTAGAGACTTACACTTCTGTTTCAAAAAATAATCACAGGTTAGGATTCTCCCTAACCTATATGAGTCAAATAAGTGATTGTCTCTTTTTTTTTCTTTTGGCTCTACAAAGAATAGATATTTTCTCATCTTCCTGAACATTATCCATTGTCTCACATCAGTTAGAGTCATTAATTAGAGCTCTAGCCTCATTTAATGATAAAACTAGAATGTGATACACAGAAAATGTAATAATATTGTACCATATATTAATCACTTACCATATTCCAGGCACTGTGCTATCTCAAAGGTACTGTGTCAGTCAGGCTCCAAGCAGGAGACTGAAACCTCACAGTTAACCTGAATAGAATAAGTTTAATATAAAGAATTATTACCTTTAATGGGGGGGTCAGAGGTAATAGAGAATTATGTTCAATGTTAATATATTAAGTATGTTCATTACAGTACCTCATGTAATTCTCAGTGTGACTGTGCTATTTATCAATTCATTGTCCCTCACCTCCAAATTGACCCATCATCATTCCCTGGTCTAAAAACAGAGAACTGAAACCTTTGAATATTTTTTCTTTGCAAAGTTGAACAAGGTGAAGGTTTGTCAGAAGAGGATACTGAGGAATGTTGAAGGAGAAAGGGGTGTTTCTCTTCATGGGTCTGATGTGCTCCCCTTGCCAGGCAGTGAGCACATCTTCGCCATAAAGTTTCCCTGGCACCTTGTCAGTCGGAAAGCTTCACAGCCAAACATCACAAGAGAAGTACCTCCCTGTGGATGGCTTCCCCTCTTACCTTCTTGGGCCACTTTGCAGCCAGCACATTCTACTTGTTCTCCCCTGGGTGCTCTGTCTCAGGTATCCTCAGGTAGTCACTCCTTATTAACTGTTACTGCTGCAATCTGTAGAGTTCTTTAGCCAATTCTCCATTACCTCCAACCCCTTTAAAGCTAACACTTTTTTATATTCAACTTACTCTGTGACTGTGAGGTTTCTGTCCCCTGCTTGGAGCCTAACTGACACAGTACCTTTGAGATAGCAGTTGTAAAATTCATTTTATTGAGAGAGTAACTTTTCCAATATCGTATACCTAAGAACGGGAAGAATTGGGATTCAAACCTTGTTTTTACTCACTTCGCAGCTCACTACTTAAAGTATGTATGACCAGATATAATTTAAAAAGCTCCCCCTTTTATTCTTAGAAGTGTCTCAGTTTGTTTGATAAATTACATGGCCACCCTAATTATATTAGACTATTTCTCATTTTGTTTAAACCAGCAATTCTCAAGCCTTTTACCTCATGACACAATTGAGAATAAAAGTCACATGCATGTCATACATTTTGTTCAGTTACTTTAACCCCTTTCTCTCACTCTAGAAAGCACATACCACTACAAATCCAAGATGCAATATGGAAATAACCTTGAATCAACTATAATTTATTATAAAGGCAAGTCCTCCACGTATTTTAGTATTTTGCCTACTATCAGTAATTAACTACTTTTGATATCTTACAGCTTATTGAGACATTATATGCATTGAAAGAAATGGTTATTTTAACCCATTCACTAAGGAAACATCTTCATATGTGACCTAAAGCTTCTCAATTGCTCTATGCAATATACAATTTATTATGTATAATATGTAAATTATTAATATACAGTGTATCATTTATTAATATATAAATAGTATTGTTTTATTAGTATACTCTTAAAAACAGTTGATTATTCAAAGGGTGCCAAGTTACATCTCAAGCAGGACAATAGCTTTGATGCTTTATCGCTATCCTAAATATTAACTTTTTACTTGTAAAAAACTCAGAGTAGGATCTTTAGATAGCAAAGACACACACGAAACTGTGCATCTCACAGAGACTGTCCTACAATAAGTTTTTTAAAATGTGACAGCATCTTGCCTTTATATCTTCAGATAAACTACTAAATATTTTTCCCAATAAGTCGGGACTAAACATTCCTCATTAATATGCTAAGAATTTTCAAAGTTTCCCTAGGTTATAAAATGCAGTTTTTTCTAGCTTTACATCTGATGACCATTAAAGTTAGAGTTCTCCACTTCACAGTTCAGAAACCAGAACATTCAGAAGAGGGATTGAATGTACGGTAATTTGGAAACGAGACAGTGGCACATCTTAGATAACTCAATAACCCAATAATGAGTAAATGGGTTGAATGGATAGATGAATACTGTTCCTTTTTGTGTTGAATGGGGAGATGAACACCATTTCTTCATACAAGCATCATCTGCAGTTACCCAATATGCTAATGAAATATCGTAATTTATAATAAATATATATTTGGTCTCAGTTGCATTTCTGGCACAGAGTTCCTACAACCCATGGAATTTCCTAAGTGATGAGAACGACAAACGTGTCTCTTGTGATGTTAATGAGCTGAATTTTGGACCCCACCTAAGTATGGGGGCTGGTTGACAAAAGGTTTAGAATTTACTCCCTTAGACAGCAGAAGGCCTGGAGGTTGAATCAATTGCCAATGTCCAGTGATTTACTCAATCATGATGATGTAATGAATACTCCATAAAAACTCAAAAGGACAGGGTTCAAAGAGCTTCCAGGTTGTTGAACATAAGAAGATTCAAGGACAGTGGTGTACTGGAGAAAGCATGGAAGTTCCTACCCTTTCCTCATACTTTGCCCTGTGCATCTCTTTCATCTGGCTGTTCCTGAGTTATATCCTTTTATATTAAACAGGTGATCTACCGTTTAGATCACCTGTTTCCCCGAAACAGTGTTTCCCTGAAAATAAGACCTAGCCGGACCATCAGCTCTAATGCATCTTTTAAAGCAAAAATTAATATAAGACCTGGCATTATTATGTTATGTTATGTTATTATGTTTTATTATATTATATTAAAGACCCAGTCTTATTTTACTACAATTTTTTACTTATAATTTTACTTATAATTTTACTTATTTTACTATAAAATTAATATAAGACTCGGTCTTATGTTACTATAAGTAAAATAAGTAAAATATAGTAAAATAAGTAAAATTATAGTAAAATAAGACCGGTCTTACATTAATTTTTGCTAATAAAAGACGCATTAGAGTTGATGGTCCGGCTAGGTCTTATTTTCAGGAAAATACGGTAAGGAACATGTATTTCTGAGTCCTGTGAGCTTCTCTAGCAAATTAATTGAAGCCAAGGAGAAGGATAATGGGAACTTCTGATTTATACTCAGTTGGTCCGAATTGCAGGTAACAACCTGGACTTGCAGCTGGCATCTGAATTGTGTTGCCAAGGAGGGGGGACACTGGAACCTCCAATCTATAGCTGGTTGGTGAGAAGCGCAGGTCAGAAGCCTGTGCTCATGACTGGCATCTGAAGTGGGGGCAGGTAGTCTTGTAGTACTGAACAATTAACCTATGGAATCTGATGCTGTCTCCTGTTAGTGTCTGGGAATTGCCTGTTGGTGGGGGAACCCCTCCTCCCTCCATGTTGAAATTGAATCTCAGAACACTACAAGAGCTTACCTCAATATTGTGTAGCCTGAGTATCTAAAATGTGCCAGGCAGTGACAATTTCAGACTCCTATTTGCAGTAAGGAGAAGCACTTTGAGAATCCAACCTTGTCATCTTAAGGACCATGTGGCCTGTGTGTTTGCATGGGGATAAAAGAGTGACACTGGACCTTGCTTCACCAGGAGTCTTCCTGGGATGGGTAGCTGTGACTCATCACTCTTTGACGCTTTGCCTACAGGCTTCTCAGCAGAGCTTTGGCTTCTGCAAGCCACCACATCTGCTTGCTGTATACGTACTAGGGAGATCTGCCTCCCTTAAGATATTTAATATCCATCACAGAGGCACCAGTGTCTGACAGCAAAAGAATACTAATGAATGCTGTAGAAGCAGGTTCAGGAAAGATTATGGAAATTGTTTACAGAAAGCTTAAAATGGATGATATACTAACTGCTCGCATGGGTTTCTGTTGATTGCTTCTAGAAATAAGATATTGTTGTTCATGTGATTATTTAGCATCATTTGGCAAGTTGGATTCTCTCAACATTCCAGGTAGTCTCTATTCTTTCCTAGAATCACAAAACAGTTAGTTGATAGTACAGACTAGTACTTGAATGCTTAACAATGTATCTCTAGTTCTCGAACTCCTGTTCTCAGCTAGAATATTCATTTGCAAAATACTTTGCACATTTCTCCATAGTGAATATTTGTACTGATTACAATGTGAGAGTTTACTTTTGTGATTATGCAACTTCATTTTAGTAATATGTGTTTTTGAACATAGGCCCATAATATACTTATAATAAAAATAAATATGTATGCAGTGACAATACTTATATGTACCTTTTAGAGATATTCGGTTCTGATGAGTGTTTGTTCATACAGATCTTTGCATATTTAGAACCATTATTTCTGAAAATTACAATCAACAGTTCTTGAAGAAAAAATTGGAAATCCATGGTATAGACTCTTCAGATAATAATCAATTTAACATAAAAAGAGCTACCAAGGGCGGCCAGATGGCTCAGTTGGTTAGAGCGCAAGCTCTCAACAACAAGGTTGCTGGTTCAATCCCCACATGGGACGGTGGGCTGCGCCCCCTGCAACTAAAGATTGAAAATGGCGACTGGACTTGGAGCTAGCTGAGCTGTGCCCTCCACAACTAGATTGAAGGACAAATGACTTGGAGCTAATGGGCCCTGAGAAGAACACTGTTCTCCTATATTCCCCAATAAAATTTTTTTAAAAAAGAGAGAGTTACTGGGTTTGTACAGGCACTTGGAAGGTACTAAAGTTAAAAACCTTAGCTGGATTTCATTTTAGAAAAGAAGCTATATGCCTTTTATTCCTTTGTAAATGAATGGATACTTTTTGATTATAGAAGAAATAGGACTACAGAAACCAGTTCTATGCATTTCTCTTCTGCCACGCTTTTACTGAAGTGTCCAGACAGTGACATCTGGCCCATTTTTGATCCCTCAGCCTGGTGCTTAGGCAGTACCAGTTTTTGTTTGTTCAATTATTTCAGTGTCAAAGCCATGCCTGGGTGTTCTAAGCCTTTCAGCCAGCATTAAGGTGCAGGAAGAAAATGAAGGAACATTTTTTTAAATGTGTAATATCAATAGTGCTTGTGGGGTTGGGTACTCTGAGATGTGAATATTTAAGCTTTTAAAGAGGCTGAAAAAAGCAACAAGTGATTGTTAAATAATAAAAACTTTCCGTAATTACTAGTCACACTGCCTTAGCTGTAACAGGCAAAATATTTTGTATGCCATTATATATCCTGTTGTTCATCCCATCTTCCATGAGACAGAGATTAATGCTGCAATACCAAAGAAGGAAAATGTGATTACACCAGATTTTATTGTAATACCATTATTGATTTGTTGCCATAATAACGTAGGATGCACATTGCTTTATTCCAATAAGTTTTTATTTTTCTCCACTTCCCCCTAGAGATTTGAGAGCCTCTATGTCTATAAAATTGCAACCTTGAATCTGCAATTGGAAAGCCTATCCGTTGTTCTAAAGTTACCTTTAATCTGACTACAGGTAGGTATAAACTATCTTAGTAATAGAATGTATATCCCCTGTACTATAAATTTTCCATCATTGCACTACTGTCTTAAGCTTACCTTAATATTTAAGGTATATCTGGACACACGGAGATTTTTCCTTCATTTTAATCATTTTTATTCATGGGATGAAATGCATTCTACAGTATTACAGATTTCAAATTTAAACAACAAAGAACAATGATACCAGCCTTCTTCGCACTACTCTCTGTAAAATACAAAACACATTTCAATTAGTCTTATTAAAGCAAAACAAAAAGCTTTTGACTTTTTAGAGCTTTCTATCTTCACATCATTGATTGCCATTTAAAAGATACATTTCCCTCTCACATTTTTGCTTGTTATTTTTCCAGTACCAATATTTTGTTAATACCATCAAATTTCCTTGTAAATTATTACTTAACATGTAGGTTCAGATATCTTCTGAATATTATATTTTATATAATAGGAACCTTTTGTAATACAAATGTTATTCCTTACCCAGTTTTCTTTTCTCTACCTTCATTCTTTCCCTAGGCCACTTCAATTCTCTTGGCTTTGTATACCACCTACATGGGGATAGTCTCCAAGCTCATATCTCTAGCTCAACTCTCTTCTCTGAGTTCAGACTCTTATAGTCAACTGTCTAATTAACATTACATGTCTCACAGGCATCTCAAACTTCACACATCTAAAATGAAGCTTTTAGTTTCCCTCCCACCTGCTCCCCTTCCTTTTTCTTCTCTCAATAAATGTCATCACTATCCACCCAGCAGTTTGTGTCAGAAAGCTAGGGATTAGCCTTCTCCTCATTCCCCACATCCAATCCATTAGCAACTTCTGATGGTTCCGTTCCCTATATATATATTCCAAATCTATCCATACTACTCCATATACACTCCCTCTATCCCTGCCCTAACCACCACCCAGCTCCTCTTACTGCTCTCTCAGTGTCCATTTACAGTGTCCTCTTACCCATTCCCCACATGGGAAGCAAAATATTCTTTTAAAATATAATTTAGTTTGTGTCACATCCTAATTTTACTTAGAATAAAATGGAAAACTCTTGATGTTATATTTAAAATCAGATCTAAACTTTGTATTTAGGTTTATGAAACCTGGCCCCTGCCCATCTCTGTAACATTACTTCCACTCTGCAAGCTATGCATGCACTTTTTTGCTCATGAACTGTGAATGCTCTTTTTCCTGCTCTTTGAATCCCTGGCTCCTTTTCACCGTCCAGGTCTCAATTTAAATATCACCTGCCCAGAAAGATTTTCTTCTTGACCACCTATTTAAGTATGACTAACCAGCCTCCCACATCACCCCATTATTTCTTTCACAACACCTCCCACCTGCCTATTTTCTTTATAACACTTTCAAAAATCTATAATTATTTAATTAATGTATTTACATTTAATTATTTATCTTTATCTCTGGACTAAAAGTTTAATTAGGACAGGGATATTGTCTGTCTTGTTTATCTTTACAGCCCCTGAGCCTAACACAGTGTCAGTCACTTAGGAAATGACAAACGTACAGACTGGTGTTCCCTGGATCCTCACTTAATATAGTCTTGTCTATTACTGTTTATCACTTCTGTTCTCATCATCTACTTCACTTACTTTATTCAAAATAAACATTTCAAATTTATTTCAAGTTTTATTACCTTATCACTCTTGACTTGTAATTCAAAAATAATCTTAAAGGTGTTATTATTTAACTAATCATCAAAGCATTTTCTTCTATAATTTATCCCATTCCTTCACATACCCAATATATTAGTTTGTGATTAGTAACAAACAACCAGAAAACTTCAGTGGTTTTTACAATGCAAGTTTCTATTTACTTTTGCTCTGTATCCCAGGTAAGGGTCTCTGTTCCACGTAGTCATTCAGGGATGCAAACAGATGGACAGAGCCTCACTATTTTATAGCTGCAAAGTACATCAGATTGCCTCTTCAGTTTCCACAGGAGAAGACAGAAAGTAAAAATTGCACATACATTTTTTTCCTTATTTCAGAAGTAGCAAACGACACTTCTATTCATATTTCATTGACTATAATTAGTGGCATGGCCCTGCAAGTGTCCAGTAAGTGAAAAATTCAGGGATCATTCTTCTGTCTGCTACTGCTGCTATACTATCCAAATGATATAACTAACAATCTTAAAGTTTCTAGAATTCTTTGTTTTTCTATTATACATTAAGGGTGTGTGTGTGTGTGTGTGTGTGTGTGTGTGTGTGTGTGTGTATTACTCAGCTTAAATATATGGCACTTACTTATAATGTAATTCAATGTAGGAGAGAATGATTTTCATAAATGTGAGTAGTTAATATGTATATTACACATGGCACAAAACCTTGAAAGAAGATATATTTTATAACATACTGTGTAAATTAATATAATAATAGCAATAATGTAACCATGAGTGGGAAAAATAGAAATAAGAAAAATGAAATGAATATTTTATTGAGCCATAAAAATAAATACTATCTCAAGAGGAATTTGTTCTTTCCATCTGACAAAAACATGTAAGCATAAATATATAAAAGAAAAAGTTCCAATGGATTCCCATTGCTCTCTAGATCAAAACCTCTTCACTATAACTGTAAAAGTCTTCCATCAGTTAATAATACCCTGTCTGTTCTACTCTTTCAAAAATATATCTTTATTTGTGCTAAGCACTAGCAGTGGAAATTTGAAAAAATATATGGTCTCTGACTTCAAGAAATCCATATAATGAGGGAAGGCTAACTTGTAAATGGTTAAGGGCAGTGTGCTAATGCTTTCAATAAAAGTATCTGCAAGTGCTATAGGAACAGAGAAGAGGTATAGGGAAGTCTTATATAAGCAGCAAGATTTAGCAAAATCTTCAAGATTTGTTTGGTGGGGAGCAGGGAATGGGGAATCCATTACAAACAACTGCACCAAGATCCAGAAAGGCATTTATGTCTAACTGTATTGCATATCAATACAGATCCTATGTACACACCTACATTTTTTTAATTTTTCAGTTACAGTTGACATTCAATATTATATTAGTTTTAGGTATACAACATAGTGATTAGACATTTATATAACTTATGAAGTGATCACCTTGGTAAGTCTAGTACCCTTCTGATACTATACATAATTATTACAATATTATTTACCATACTCCTTATGCTATACTTTATATCCCCATGACTACTATGACCCTATTTTTTAACTGGGTCATTTGTTTTAGTGTTGAGTATTAAGGTTTCTTTGTGTGTTTTGGGGAATAATCCTTTATCAGATGTATCTTTTGCAAATATTTTCTCCACTCTGTGGCTTTGTTCTCATTCTCTTGATGGTCTTTCACAGAGCAAATTTAATTTTTTTAATTTTAGTGCTCCAACTTATCAATGATTTCTTTCATGGAGCATGCCTTTGATGTTATACAGTAAGTCCTCACTTAATGTCATTGACAGGTTCTGCAACTTTAAGCAAAGCAATGGAAATGAAACCAGTTTCACCATAGGCTTATTGATATAAGGCTTATTGGTACTTAACTTAAATAATAGGTTCCTATGGCATGTCATCAACATTATAATGAAATGATGTTGAACTAAACAACATTATTCAAAGACCTGCTGTATCTAAAAAGTCATTGCCACAGCCAACATCATCTATATTTTCTCCTATGTTATCTTCTATGAATTTGTAGGTTCGTGTTTTACATTTAGGTCTATGATCCATTTTGAGTTAATTTTTTGGAGAGAGTAAGTTCTGTGCTGTACTTGTTTATTTACCCCTTGGATATCCACTTGTTCCAAAACCATTTGTTGAAAGACTATCTTTGCTCCCTTGTATTGCCTTTGCTCCCTTATCCTAGATCATTGACTATATTTATATCTATTTCTGGGCTCTCTATTCTATTCCATTGATCTATATGTTTATTCTTTTGCTAATGCCACACTATCTTGATTACTGTGACTTTATAGTAAGTCTTGAAGTCAAGTAGAGTCATTTCTCCAACTTTGTTCTTCTTTTATTGTGTTGGTATGCTGGGTCTTTTGCCTCCCTATATAAACATTAGAATCAGTTTGTTAATGACTACAGAATAATGTACTGAGACTTTGATTTGAATTGTGTTGAAGATCAAGTTGACAAGAACTGACATCTTGATAATATTGTCTTACTATCCATGAACATGGGATATTTTTCCATTTGTTTAGTGTCCCTGGGATTTTTAGTGATGTCTACTCTTTCATTTCTGATATTAGTGATTTGTGTCCTCTCTCCTTTTTCTTAGTCTGCCTAGAGACTTATCAATTTTATTGATTTTTTTTCAAAGAACCAGCTTTTGATTTCATTGATGTTTCTATATTGGTTTCCTGTTTTCAATTTTATTGATTTCTCCTCTAATTTTCATTATTTCTTTTCTTCTGCTTACTTTGGTTTTAATTTTATTTTTCTAGTTTCCTAATATGTTTTATCTTCAAACCCAACAAAATATATATATATATTTCCTAATTCTGTACACTGAAAAGACCTAGAAACAATGACAGTTTTGTAGCTCTGAGCATCCCGAGTGTCCACATTGTGATCACTACTATGAATTCTTCCTAAAAGGAGCCAAGGATCCGTGGAGGAATAGATGCTTTCACATCCAGGGTAGAAAAAAATTGAAAATAATCCTGGATTTCTTGTTATAGCAAAAAAGCAAAGAAACTAGTAATGATTATTAGGGTCTAATAAAAGGATTCAGGAGGCAACTTAAATAGGCTCCCACTGGAAAGGGGGGAATCATACACTTATTCTGCCTTTCTTTAACTAATTGTAACTCAGAGTAAGTAATTACTCCATGTTGGGAAACTTTTTTTTTATGGAACTATTCCTACTAATAAATGAAGACTGTTTTTAGAATTAGAATATTACAATTTTCCAATTCATAGTTAACTAATGTATCTGAAAATGATCATCAGTAGGTAAGATTATACAAGGAGTTGCAGTCAGATAGTATATGACTTTTGAGGATATAGACAACACAATTTCTGAAGTTGTCTTCAATAATACACTTGGATATAATAATTAATACACAGGAAATACAGGGGATACCACAGGGATGCAATTAGCACAATCAAGACAGTGGGAAATTCTATAAGAAAAGTACTGTTTTTTTGAACAAACAAATGTAGGAGAAAGAGAGACAGAGAGAGAAAGAGAGAGAGAGAGGTAGAATCTACAAACTTAAAGAAACTTAAGAGACTTGAAAAACAGTTGCTATATATGGAAGTATTTTCATCTTTATTCAAACAAACAAAATGTATAGAGCAAAAATATATAGTCACTTATGAGATGATAACCAGAGAAATGTGAATACTAACTAGATATTTGATTATTGAATTGTTATTCATTTTTTAGATTTGTGATAATGACATTTTGCTTGCTTTTTTAAAGAACATGGCATATTTTTCAACTGCAAAAAAAAAAAAAAATTCAGGTACTCGAAATAACTCCCCTCCTGTGGCTTTCTTGTGAAATGGCTACTTTTCTTAAATTGCTATATAAGAACACTGCTTGCGGACGGCTTTCTCCAACTAACACCATCACTTCAAACATGCAGCACAATCTGATCTTTATAATAAACTTCACAGTTACAGCATAGAACCATGGTTCATTTCCTTTACAAACAAACAGAAACCTCAGCTATGCTCTTGGCAATTCCTAGAGGTCAAAAGAAGCTATTGTTTCTTCTGTGGAGCAGACACCCCTTGGCCTTGCCCCATTTTCACCTTCTGTAGTAGTCCATGTGTACTGTCAGACCCAGAAAGGCTAACACCAAAAGTCAAAGGTTTAACTCAGGGATGACTGTGAGCAGTGAATGGTTGTGGTATCATTTGGCAAATACTGCCCAGAGAAAAGTCTAGAATATCTGAAGGTAATTAGACCAGATTCCCAATTGGAATAGAAGAAAATCAGTGTACATACATGAGTAGGGTGGTTATAAACAGGAGGAAAGTTAGAACAGGTGTTAGTATACTAAGTTGAGCTGAGTAATAAGAATGGAATCCCAGTTACAGGGCCTTAGTTTAAGTCAGTGGTTCTCAAAGTGTAATCCAGGGATCCCTTGGGGTCTTCAAGACTCTTTCAAGGAGTCTGTAAGGTCAAAACAATTTCGTAGTAGTGTTAAGATATTATTTGCCAATTTTGCTTTCTCTCCCAAATGTTTTGCAGAATTTCCCAGAAGCTTGTGTGACAGGTGATGGCATCATTACTCTGATAATTAATAGCATATGTGTTTGTATACTCTTGTGCTTTAAAATTTCCTCACTTTTTGTTTCTAAATTGGTAAATATCAGTAGATATAGCCCACATAACCTATGCTATTTGAGATACTTGATGATTTTTAAGAGTGGAAAGGGATCCTAATACCAACAACATTCAGAACTGCTACTTAAAGGCATCATCTGTTGCTTTAACTTTTACAACTGCCTCGTAATGTATCTCTACCTCTTTCTCGTTTTCCCCAAGTGCTTATCCAGAAATGAAAAACTGATTATGTTCATCTCTGTTGAAAGTTAGTGTATCCTATAATGTACACACACACACACACACACACACACACACACACACACACACACACATATAATGTATATCTATAACCTATAATGTAGAGAAGTAGCATAGCACAGTGGAACAGACAAGAAATCCATTAGTTTCACCGAGGGCTAAATTTGAATTCCATGTATGTCAGACTCTGCTAATTGTCCTCCAATAACCACTTCTCTTTCTTCATTTTTATTATAAAACCCCTAAGTTTTAGCTTAATACATGGCATTACTACTAGAAATTACTCCCTTGAAGATGAGTGTAATCATGTGATCATAGGCATTGGGAGATGAACAGAAATTATATATTTGCAACTTCTGGGTCAAGCTGTCCAGAAAAATAAACTAGTTTCCTTCCACTTCTTTCCTCAAAGGGGGCTAGAGATTGCCAAGGCAGTCAGCCCTGTGAATGAAGACCATACTTACTTACTTCAGATTGTCTGCCCAAGTCTATATTGTTTCATGGAAAAGAAATAATAACTTCTATATTGCGTCAATTTTGACCAAGCAGGCAAAGACTTGGGCTTAACAAATGCCTGCTTGACCTCTATCCCTGAGGTAAATTTGTATAAAAGGCTCTTTCTAGATATTTTGAGTTTCTGACACTGAGTTCCCATTAACCTGGGTCTGCTCTCATCAATCTTTCACTTGTTTTTATTTAATATTAATGAAGTATGCTAGGTACTGATCACAGTAGTATAACACCATTTAGTCACCATTCAATATATCCATCAACACCATAGGATCCAAAATGAAGAAAACAGTATCCTGATCGTCAAGCAGAGCAAAGTGACATTAGAGGTTTGTTTCTTGTGGACAGACCCAGGATTCACGTGACTGGGCTCTTGGCTATTGATTCTCAACAAGTGATAGTGTTCCATATTTACTAGAGGGGGACAATTAGGAAGAAAGTGGGACACTAGTCCCTAGCTCCTAAAGTGAAGTGCAGAGTAGAGTATACGAGTGTGTGACTAAAAAGTAATGGAAGTAAAACTTGAATTAAGCCTGGGCTATTCTAGAACCCAGGGCAAGACAGAATATGCCAGTAGAATGAAGGATCCAAGCTAATCAAAAGCTGGGAAGGCCAAATAAAGAAAAATGCTTCTGTAATGGCAGGGAATATGTGTGGGATACTGGGATTATACCTTTTATAGACATACTTTTCCATGTGAAAAAGGCACATACTTTCCCAGCCCATTTTTTTGTTTAAGATGGAATTGTGTCCCATTTGGGTCATTGACAATGTTATTATTACATTTTAACTAAAAATAACTTCAAATTTTATATTATTTTTAGGTCAAATCATATGAAATTGCTGCTTTGTGGATCAAACATGGAGTTAAAGGTTCACACAACTGTAGGAAGATAAGAGTGAAGGCCAGGAAAGCCTCTTATGGGAAATCTCAATATGCAAGAATTGTAGGTAAGTCACTACTAAAAGTCTCCGATACCTGCAGCATCAAAGTGACTGACACTCAGAAGAATATCAAAATGCCGAAGGTAAAATCTTACCTCTACCATCTACCTAGAGTCTGTCTAAAGCTGAAGGATATGACTTTTCTGTTCTTCCTTATAAATCTCATGTGATTGCCTCTCAGTAGTAGATTCTAATTAGAATCCTCCTGTCAAGGGAATCTGAGGAATGCAGTTACTTGGTTTTACACCCCTGTGGTACAGTGGGGAACCTAGAAGAGCTTTAGCCTGTGTTAATGACATTTTTATTAATTAGACTATGAGTAGAGTTTCTAGAGTAGAATGAAGAGTTCAAAGCAGAAAGAGAAGGTAGAGGAGGAGTGTGTCAACTCAGACCTGATTCTCTTACTCTCAAGTGACCCTTTTCCCTTTGCTCCCTTTTCTTCTCCAGCTCCCTGTCTATTGTGGAAAATGGAGATGCTAACACTCATAACCCGTGTGTGTGTGTGTGTGTGTGTGTGTGTGTGTGTGTGTGTCTTTGTGTGTGTATACACATATGTATGTACTTCCTGTGGGATCCACATGCAAAAAAATACTTTTAGAGTTATTTTTCTGTTAGTCTCTATACCTTTCTTCATTCGAGGAATAAAAATCACATCTACAATTTTTAAATCGGGAAAATTGAAATTGTTTGAAAATATATTACACATTAACCAGGAAAGAGAGATGTCTGGGATTCTATGCTATGACATTAAATACATGCTTTATTCATTAATGCTTATTTAAAATATAAATTGATATGTTATTGTTAATTAAAATGTAATTTTTTGTTTGGTAAGGACTCACCATTTCAGCTTTTCAGATTGATTATTTAAGAAACCAGTGGTAGATCTAAGCCATGGGTCTTTCACTGTAATTACATACGATTCTTGGACATTATATCAATGATGGACTATTAGGATAGTAATGGCTACTGATGTACTTTTCATTTGTATTTTCATAATACCATCTATCTATAAAAGGCACCTAATTTGTCATAATAGAAAGTTGATGTTTTTAGAATAACATTTTAAAAGAGTAATTCCTTACGACTTGACCATAATCGTTCATGTTGAGAAATTGTATCATTTTTTTCAATATGTCAATGTTAATACGTTTTGCAATATGTTTAAACCTGGTTTCATGGTCAGTTGTTAAAGTTGTAGTTGTCAAATGCCACACACATTGTGCTTTGGTCATAAATTTGAGGAGAATTATCTGTGAGAGTAGTTTAGTGATTCTTGCAACTGTAGAATTATTTATATTGAAGCAATATAATTTTCAAGATATAAAACAAAATTACTTAGGAGCAATACCAGTGTATATCTCTTCTCATATTACTTATTTTTCCTTTTTTCCTGGATCTAAATATTGGGAGCAGTTGTAGAAAGCATATTATAAAATAAAAATTCAAACTACATATACTTCTACCTAGAAGCACCACCATTTAAAAATGCATCCTTTTTTTTAAAATCTATGTGTAGAAGTAGATATGTATGTTGGGGTGTGCACACATGAATAAGGATGTATGTGTTTCCTGTAAGCATTAAAAGTGGGAACAAGCTATCTTTTATTTACCATTTAAACATAGGAGACTTTATAACATTTAATGTTGGAAATTAAAATCTGAGGGCACATTGATTTTTTTCTACTCTGTAGATAATCTAAAAGTTTTATAGATCTAGAAGTTAGTTGATATGGGTAGATTACATCAATAGATTTTCAAAATGTTAAGCCAGCCTTGCATCCTTGGGAAAAACCCCACTTGGTCATATTTCAGAATTCTATTTGCTAATATTTGTTAGGGATTTTTATGTATATATTTAGGGATATCTATGTCTATATTATAGACATTTGCTTATAGTTTTGCTTTGTTTAGTGTTTGTACTGTGATAATCTGATTTGTTATGAGATTAATATTGGCTTCATAAAAATGTTGGAAATGTTCCTTACTCTTCTGTATTCTGAAAGAGGTTGTGTAGAATTCATGTTAATTCCTCTTTAAATGCTTAATAGAATTCTTCAGTAAAACCATTTTATCCTGGATATATCTTTTTCAGGATCTTTTAAGTTACGAATTCAGTTTTTTTAATGATTATATGGCTACTGAGATTATTTTATCTTGGTTGAATTTTGGCAGTTTTTGATTTTCAAGGAATTGGTCCATTTTTTTTCTAGGTTGCTGAATTAGGGAGCATAAAATTGTTCATAATATTCCCTTATTATATTTTTAATGGCTGCAAGAGTCTGTAGTGATTATTTTAATCAGGTTAATATTACAAAAATAAAATGCACAGATCTGAACAGCACAGTTTGATAAGTTTTGACAATATATACCCCAATATAACCATTGCTCAAATCCAAATGAAGAATATTTCCACCACTCTTAAAAATTCCCTTGCCCTCTTTGTCAGTCAATATACAACACTCCTGAGAAAACCATTGCTATGTTTTCTATCATTCTACAACAGGGACTGGCAAACTACAGCTGACACTAGTTAAATCTGACCTACCATTTGTTTGTGTAAACAAGGTTTTATTGGAATGAGTCACACCCATTTTTTAATGTACCTGTTGCTTTCACAACTTAAGGTCCAAGTAGAGGGGTTCATACTGAGACACTGAGACCCTGCACTGGGAAAGTCAGTCTTTTCTAGATTTTTCAGTGTTCCTACAAAGACCCAGCTGCTCAACAAGAAAAGTGACCTGCCATAAAGATAGAAAATGCTTCCTTTTGTTCGTAGAAACATTTACTCTTCACATTTGAAGGGTATATATTTACATTTCAAAGAGCGATGGAACTGGGATCCATTTGTTTTTATTTCAAAGGATTGTAAAATAGCGACCTTCCTGCTTTCTTCTCAGTGAAGATTTATTTACATTAGAGAGATAAAATGTATGTCCTTCTCTCAGAAGGAGTGAAGGACAGCTGTATAGTGTTCCCATATAAACTCCCAGATTCGTAATTCTGGTGTTCTCCTGTGGTACAAATCGTTCTTTTTATATTGAAGGCCTGAACTTCTGGCTTTCATTACATTAGCCTGAAGGGAGAGAATAGGGAATGTGGAACCTATGCAGAGATTGCTAAAAGTAATAATAGTTTGCCTTAGATCCAGAAACTTGTTTGCTTTCAAGACAAAGTAAATAAATATAGATAATAAACACTCATCACCACAAAGCCTAAAGTATTTATTATCTGGCCCTTTATGGAAAAAGTTTTCCAACACCTGTTCTAGAGTATTACTGTTGTTGAACTGAAACACATGGAATGATAAGTTTATATTTTCTCTGGTTTCTTTTGTTCAACATAATGCTGTAGAGATATACCCATATTGTTGTGTGTATCCACAGTTCTTTTAATTTCTAAGTAAATTCTATTATGTGACTATTCCACAATTTGGTTATTCATTTTCCGTTGATGAACATTTGAGCTGTTTTCAGTTTTTGGTTGTAAACAAAGTTATGAACATTCTTCTACAATTCTTTGTAGACATATGCTTTCATTTTTCTTGGGTATAATTTCTGAGTCATAGGAACGATATATATTTAACTTTACTTTAAAGAAATTTCATTGGCCCAAAGTGGTTTTATCTTTTTACACTGTCACTGTCTCTGTATTAGTTCTACTTGATTCAACTCATTATCAATACTTAATGTAATTGATCTTTTTTATTTAATCCATTCTATGGGTATGAAGTGGTACCATCTTGTGGTTTTAATTACATTTTTCCAATTACTAATGATGTTGGTCTTCCTTTTTATATGCTTATTATCTATCATGTTGTTTGTGAAGTGTATGTCAAAGTGTCTGTAGTTTATTTAAATTTTATTTTTATATTTTGGATGAAGGTCATTTATCAGATACACGTACTGTGAATATTTTACCCATGTGTGACTTGCCTTTTCACTTTCTTAAGATCATTTTTTTTGATAGAAGTTTTTAATTTTGATAAAGTCCTATTTATCAATTTATTCATTTGTGGTTAATAATTTCTGTGCCCTAGGAAACCTTTGCCTACTCTGTGGCCAGGAAATTACCTTCTTCTGTTTTCTTGCAAGAGCTATGTCCTTTAGATTTTTACATTTAGGTCTATGACCTGTTTTGAATTAACTTTTATGTATGGGTTAGGCAGGGTGTCAGCATTGTATTTTGTTTGTCATTTTTTGTTTCTTTGTTTTCTTCTATAGAACAGAGTTTTCCTAGCAATATTTCCTGAAAACATTTTTCTTTCCTATGCAATTTCTTTGGTACCTTTATTGAAACTCAATTTGACATATGTGGGTGAATCTGTTTTTGAAATCTATGCTGTCTGCTGATTTGTCTATTCCTTTGTTAGTATTATACTAATTTAATGTGTGACTTTATGATATACCTCAAAATTAAGTTGTCTTCTAATTATTTTTTGTCCAGATTTTCTTGGCTATTTGAGTTCTTTTGCATTTCCATATGAATTGTAGAATCAGCTTGTCTGCTTCAACAAAATAGTCTGCTGGGATTTTGATTGAATCTATAGACAAATTAGGGAATAATTAACATCTAAAAATACTGAGCTTTTTCAATTAATGAATGTGTGGTCGTGTGAAAAAAATTATTTTCCTCCCACCTTCTAAGCTCTTCTATCTGGGCTAATAGTCAAATTAACAGACAAATGAAGAGGATAAAATCAAATTTTAATATGTGCACACGGGGAATTCACATAAGCATGGAAATTCCAAAGACAGTGAGGCAAAATGAGGTATATATGTCATTTTGGACAAAGGAGAAAAGCGGGGTAAGTGGTCTGGGATTTGAAAGAGGAAATAAGCAATTCACAGGTAGCTGAGAAAGTGGCAAACAAATTCTTGCTAGGCAACTCAGAAACAATGGGACAGAAGAGAAGCCAATGAACAAATTTTTGTATGAATCCTTCCTGTCTACCATACTTAATTCATACATGCTAAAGTGAATATGCTAATGCAATTATGCTGAGGTCTTCTTCCTGAAACAGGTTTTACTACCGGAATCTGTTTAAAAAGGAAAGGGAGAGGTTAAAAAACAAACACACACACGGAAAAAATCAACTCTTTCCTGAGTTTGTTGAGCTTTCATTGTTTTCAGCTCGAAACCATCTGCATGCCAGAGTGGCACATCCCAGGGAGACGTGCTCCTGACCCCCCAAAACACAATATATCCCTGAGATCCAAGAAGTGATACGCTCAATTAATGCTTAGTTGAGCGTAGAACATGGTCTCTGATTCGAAGGCCAGGTGTCTTCCTGTGATCATACTGGCTTTATGTGAGCATAGGACAGCTCTTAGATAAATGTCCTACTTTTAAATTCCTGGCAAATTAAGTTTAGCAACTTTTCCAAAGCAGCTCCAATTCTAGGATGCCCTGCAGCAATGTTTGCTCCCTCTACACTGAAAAGTTGTAAAACGAATGTTTTTCCTAAATTGTCATAAATGTTTTTCTTTATTCTTGTAATTAGAAGAAAATCCTAGAATATCTGTACGTATGAGTCTCTTGATTTTGCCTCACACTAGCAGATAGTTTCAAGCCATATCATATATTTTATTTTACCCTAGAACTGTTTTTGCTTGTTTTTAATTTTTATTAATGTTATTCTACGTATTGCATTTCAGTTCTTACTAGTGACTTCTATTTATTCATTTAAAAATATTCACTCTATATATTTCGGGCATTGTAATAGGTCCTAGATTACAAAATGTCAGCAGAAACAACTCCGTTTCCTATTCTATGATACTTAATATTGAGTGAGGGGGCTGATGTTCAGTTTTGTGCATGTTCAAATTCTTAATTCCTAAGATATTGGTCAGAGAATAGGGAATAAATGAAATACCTCTCCCCTCCCCCGCCACATATTTCACGAGCAGGTGACTCTGCTAGGCTGCCTATTAATCTCATGCTTAGTGGATCTTATCCCCAAATTCCATTAACAGCATGTAAAACTGCATAGGTTATCAGTATTATTGAAGGTTTCCATCTCTTTTTTAGTAGGAAATTAAAAGCAGATATGTAAAAACCTGTAAGATGGACATTATTTTAAGACAAATTTGAAATAGCTTTTTAATGTAATCAATTTTTTCTTAATATTTTTTTCCAAAATTTCTAATGCTTCCTAATACTTTTCATTAGATTTAAATTGCCTGGAAATGACCATCTTGTTTTTCAAATCAGTTATCCTGCTGAATGATTTTGGAATGTATTGCTTTTTAAAAAAGTAACCCACGCCTCTATAACTATTACTATCATTATTTCTAAAAATGGATTCCTTATTTTGAATCCAAAACACAAAAAACCGTGACTCTACACAGGAAAATAGCCCAAACTAAGACAAATTACGTGGAGAAGAGTTTTGTTACAAAAGTCAGAAGAAAAATTCTTATACAGGTTCACTCAGCATCTGATTTTCTGCTAATTCTATTTAACAGACTACCCATTTTCTGTAGACACATTTTATACTATTTTTTTAATCACAAAATAATTGCTGCTTCTGGAGATAGCTTTGAACTCTAGATGAAAATGTTTTGTGCATCAATTTCAGTTTTTTTGGCAGCCTTCTCTTCATATTGGTAACAAAATGGATATATTATTTGCAGAGTACTGCATGTGGTATCATTTGTTCTTTTTCAAATATATATAATCATTTTCCCCTCAGTCCTGAAATTATTTACATTCTAAAAGATATGTGCAGGAATAAATAATTGATTTGCTTTTATTCTAAGCAGCACAATTCTCTGTTAATGCTATGTCAGTGCTTCATCTATATCTGACCTTCACCTCATCATCAGGGACAGAAAGGTGAAAGGAATTTCCTCTGTCAAAGGGGTCTGACCTGTAGTTCGGGAAGATCATTTAATAGCAGTGGAGCATGATTTTGAATTTTAGGTAGCAGTGGAACAAAATAAGAGACAGAGAATAGTTTGATACAGTTTGATACTAAAGACTACTGTGTGAGAATCTGCTCTCATTGGAAGAATAGATTATATATATTTAGCATTTAAATAAAGAATTATATGCTTCTCTTACCCAGCAAAAAACAAATGCATAATGTTTTTATTTTCTCTAATTTTTTCCTGCTAATTGGTTTCTGGTTTGCCTGAAGAAAAGAAGCATAATCTAATGTACTATTCCTTAACCAATGAGTTTGGATGCTTGTGCATGTTAAGAAAGAATTGCTGCCTCTAAATACTCATGGTTTATTTCATTTCGCCTTACTGACTTATTTCAGCGATACAAATTTATGGCCCTATAGGGACCAAGCAGGTACTAAAAAGTCATGATTCTAGCTTGGTATAAAATACTAGAGATTGACAAGTCCTCGAGTTTATGAGCCCACCTAAAATCCCTCAAATTCTAATTTTTAAATATTGTTTGAACCAAACCAAACACTTTGGGTAGTGTAAGGGGAGATATGTAAAATTCAGCCATGAAGACAATAGTTTCTTTCCGTTATCTAGGTGTCTGGCACTAAATATCTTTTCTCTTTAATGCTATCAATAGCCCTGAGAGGGAAGTATCATTGTCTCCTCTTCATTAGTGAACAGAGAGTCTAAGAATGGCTTGTATGCATTTATACATACAGGTAAATAAAGCACATCTGTATGTACTTATATAGATTGCTATTATATGCAGAGCTCTGTGAGAAGTAGAATTATATAGCAAAAGTAACATCAAATCTAGAGAGAAACTGGACTTCAGTATCATCACTGCCACCAATTCCATAGCAGAAGAGCGAAAGCAGTCCCTCTTTTCCTCATTTTTCATGTGTAGAATGGGGATTTGTCATACTTCTTAAGAACTGAGAGGTAATGTGTGTGAAAATACTTGATAAACATAAAAAAGCAAAAGTAAACCAAAATATGAATTAACGTTCACATAGTATGAGCACTCATGACTATAAAGAGACGACATGATCGTGGGTGGGGAGATGGGCAGCAATAGAACTGTGTTAGGCAAAATGAAGTCCTCCAAAGATGTCTCTATCCTAATCTGCAGAACATGTGAACATGCTGTGCTAAGGTGGCAGAGGGGAATGAAGGTTGCAGGTGGAATAAGAGGTGCTAATCAGCTGTCCTTTAGATAAGGAGATTATCCGGGATTTTCTGGGTAGGCCCCTGTAATCACAAAGGTCTATAAAAGAGAAACAGAGTCCTCGTCAGAGTCCGAGAAGGAAATGTGATGGAGTAATGCAATGTGAGGACTCAACCTGACACTGCTGACTGAGCTGCCAGTAAATGCCAACAGCCCCCAGAAGATGGAAAAGACAATACACATCCTCCCCTCCACAAAGGAATGCAGCCCTGCTGACACCTGGATTTCCGCCCATTGCCACTCATTTCGGAACTGTGACCTCCAGAACTGCGAGATAATGAATTTGTGTTGCGTAAGCCACCAAGGTGTGGCAGTTTGTTACAGCAGCAATAGGAAACTAATACAAGAACTGACTGACAGAGAGAAGCTGCGTGAAGTTCTCTGTGAAGTCTCTCAATGACTCTCAGCAATTCAAAGGAATGTCAGACTGAGTACAATTAGACTAAGCTTTCTTTTGTATCTGGTGGCTTTCTGGCTACTTTGCTTGGGCTATTTCCCTGCTCCTAGAGATGTCCTATAGAGATCAGAGAGAATTCTCTGGACAGGAGCTCATGAAATGAGGAAACTTTTGAGGGAGCTGAATATGCCACTCTCTTAGTTGTGTTGATGTTTTCTGGGTGGATACCATACACACATTGAAACTCACCAAACTTTATACTTTAAATATGTGTAGTTTATTGTACATCGATTATATCTGAATAAAGCTGCTTTTAAAAAAATGAAATGTGGAAGTTTGTTTTTTTTTCAAGTATCTCTTGCTGTGCTAAATACAGCAATGGGCTCACAAGTGTCAGTGGCAGTGTCCTATGATGTGGCCATGAATTTCAATTTCTTGGTGGCTATAAAAATGAGATTTGGGCATTCACTTGACACTCCATTTTCTTACTGTAGCAATAGCGAATTCTCTCTTTTCCCCTTATAGCTTTCATATGATACAGAGAAGCAGAAAAGCATCTGTGTGCCTCCTCCTGAGTTTCCATTTTCCTATACTGTCATGGCCAGGAGGGAAAGGCTGCCTTTGTTTCAAGAGGACTGTGTGCGGAAACAAATTAACTTCCGGGTTAATCCAACTTGTGTACTGTGTTAACGCCCCTCATTAACTGTCAGCCCTTCTAGGCTCTACTTCATTTCAAAAATTCATAGTTCCAGATATACACAAGGCCTACCTTGTTGCATAGCAGTGCTATGATGTTAGAAGGAACCAACTCCTTATGTGCCCTTGTTCTGCCTCTAGCCCTCAGGCACCTGTCACTGGCTTATTTTCCAGCTTTCAGGCTCTACAGGTCTAGTAGTGAGCTTTGGGCTTAACAAGTCATGGAATTTACCTTATCTACCTGTGTCCACTCCAGGTCCCATCTATGAACTTGAGCAGATCAGTTCCTATTTTCTTGTCTCTAAAATGGGAATTATACTTCCTGGCTGCTCCCTCCGTCATACTAATAAGTGTGATTAATAATGGAGGCTGAAAATATTCAGACAGTTCTGAGTTCCTCAGAGATGCAGTTAAATAGAAATTATGTGATACATATAAGTGTTTATCATAGGCATGTCTAATTTTTTAAAAAGTTAAATGAGAAACAGCGTGCCATGGACAGTAGGGAGAGTCATTGCAAATTCCACAAGTCCCTTTTTAAGGCTGAGATTAAGCTTCAGTCTCATTAGTAAAAGTGTCTAATCCACTGGATCACATCAACTCTGGGAAAGTCTGAGAGTCGAGGTGCTTCTGGTTTCTTTGGCTTCCTCGAGACACCCCCAAATTTCATTTAGAATTCTCACAAAAGTAGGTGTCTGAAGCCCAATGTTTTTCTCTATTCATCTTTTTTCCCTTCTCTATAAACTGTGCACATATGCACACAAACACCCCTCCCCTAATGTTAAATGGTTGTATACTGAACTTGAGGAAAACCTCAGCTAGCACTTAGTCTTTGAAATATTTTGTATTTGCTCATGCCTTTAGACTTCAGAATTGTTTTTATCTGCTCTCCTTCCAGATAATGAAAGAGATACATGCAACATTCTGTATATTAATGTCATAAACATCTGCCTCTGGCAAAGCCTTAATGTGTGAACAAAAAAAGGAATTGTTCACTCTAAGAACCATACAATGAGAAATGAATATCAGTGGTGGAAACCTCTCTGTTAGAGGGAATTTCAGATCATTTCAATGTTTACATTTGCAACTCAAGAATATTGACAGAGCAATGCAAATAGATGTACACTAGGAAATGCTGAAAGAAAATTATTTGCACAGATACTGCAAAGATTTTCTAGCTATGTGAGAAATGAAAATGTATTTTTGCCATATTTGGTAAAGTGAATGTTACTCAGAGGACAAACCTCATGTAAAAGGGAGATAAGCAGAAATTGATTTGAATATTATTGCAGGGCAAAGTAAATAATCATGATGCATTCAACCTTTATAAATGTGCAAAACCAGATTAATTCTCCCAATTACAAACCTTAATATTAAACGACTTTTAAACATGAAATAGAATAAGAGATTGATGGTAATGATAATCCACAAATGTGTTCTAACATATATTAATAAAGGTTTGGTTAATAAAGTGGGGAGGGAATGGGAAAGAGAGGGAGAATGCTGTGTTAACAAGATATCCTCAAGACTTCTCAAATCTTTAATGGCGAATACACATTCTGAATCTCTAAATAGCAATAGAGTGTGTGATGTTTCCAAACTTTTTTAAAACCTATAAACTCTTTCACAAAACACTTTAAGGGACTAAGAGTTCTGAGGAACACATAAGGAACTGAATGTCTTCCCAACTGATTTAAACTTAGAGTTCAATTGAACTCCACATTCTATTTTAGTCACTGCTACAATGGCCAGTGTTAAAATCTGACTTTCTAGTAGACAAATGAATAAAGGGTTTATAGAAATGCAAATAGAGACATCATCATCCTACACTTCAGCTCCTAAAGCTCAGGTCTCCATTGCTGAGAGTTGTAGAGGTTATGCCAGAGAAATGCTGGCCAGATAGTCACAAAGACGCATTACAGGTAGACTCACAGTGCACTAGTGAAGTTACCATTATGTGGGCCCAGAGACTTGCCTTTGTCATGACCGACATCAGAATATCAATCCCAAAAGTATAGGCTCAGGTTAGTTGTTTTTTTTGTTTTGTTTTGTTTTTTTGTTTTTTTTTTTTAATTTATTAGTTTCAGGTGTACAAGACAAGGTAATACTTAGACGTTCATCATTTATATCCTTCACACTGTGAATCCCTCTCCCCCCATCCACTATCCTTCTCAGGTTAGTTTTTTAAAATTTACTTATTTATAATGGAAAACAAAACAGTCTAGGCACCCAGGCATCCATATTCTCTGCCTAGTAACTCTTCGCTTTGTAGTTCAACCTGCCTGGGAAGTCAAATTCAAATCAGAAGGGTATGTGGTGACCGTGAATCGGAGCAAGAGGAGCTAGCAGTATGATCTACATCATTAAAAGGATGCGTTCTAGCCTCAGTCATGGTCGGGTATCACGGGAGCACTAACAACTGTTTTCTCTGTCATACTGTTCTTCAGTCGAATTTTTTTTTTTTTTTTGGCTAAATACCTCACTTTCACTGAATTGGTGTCTATTTAGTTATGATAATGCAGTTTAGTGTGCATCAGTAGGCTTAGACTTGGTGTTATAGGCAGAATTCACCTAAAGCGTCACCCCAATAAATAGGTTGGAAGAACCTATTATTGCCCACTGTGATTTTTCATATCATTCTCACAGTAACCATATTCCCACATTTTGAGAATATCTTGCTATCATATATATTTTTTAACTTGGTACAGTAGAAATAACCTGGTAAATTCAGACTTCCTCCACTGCACTACCACTTTTCTAGAGGTATTAATCAATTACACACACACACACACACACACACACACACAATGTTTCCCCAAAAATAAGACCTAGCCAGACCATCAGCTCTAATGTGTCTTTTGGAGCAAAAATTAATATAAGACCCAGTCTTATTTTACTACAAGACCAGGCCTTTAATATAATATGATATGATATGATATGATATGATATGATATGATATGATATGATATGATATGATATGATATAGTATAATACAAGGTCTTATATTAATTTTGCTCCAAAAGACACGTTGGAGCTGATGGTTCGGCTAGGTCTTATTTTCGGGGAAACATGGTATGTATATATGATACAGCTGAGCATGTGCCACACACATCCATTAGGACATTGCCTAGTCACTGACAAGAGGAAGGAAGACCAGAAATGCTGAAAAGCTAACACCTCTGGGGGCAGCCCACAGCTAATGGCAAATTCCAGCCTCCTTATCCCCAGATATGGCACCTCTGAGGTTTATTGTATATCCTCTCCCATGGGTCTCCAGTGGGATTGAGTCACAATTGTCCACAGTGATAAGCTGCTCTTAAATACTTTACATGAGTACATTGTCTTCCTTTCCCTATCTCACCTTTCCACTTTCCAGTTGTTGCTACATACAATCAACTCCCAAATAAGCTACCTGTGCCTTAAATACTAGTCTCAGAGTTCCCAGAAAATGCAACCTAAGATAATATGTAACTATAGAATTGAATTAGAAATCTGGTCTAGACCCAGAAATACTTTCTTCTTGACAGCTCAATTTATTTTAACTTATTTTAATTACTTACGCCTGAATTCGTGTCATTCCATAGGATTTAAATTTACATATATATTATTGATTAATCCATGCCATGTAGTAGTAGCTACTCTACCTTTCTTGGACAAATCACCCTTATATCAAATGAGTCAATTTTACCTGTAGTTTAGTCCAGGTCTGGAACCTATTGCGTGTGTCACGAAGGCAAGCCAAATGGCAGTATTCCAAACAGCTTGGCTGACCAAGCTGTATATGAGTGTTCAGTCTTGGGATCAGTTGAGAAGTAGGAACTGCCCTGGCCATCCACAGCTCTGTTACCTCACTTATAACAGAGGAGCTTGCATTTAGTGTTTTTTTTCAGGAATCTTTCTAATTCTAAAATTTTAATTTCTGTGACTCTAACTGCCAAAAATTGACAGTTGTTAAATTGATAGAAATTGTGTATGGTGCTATTTTATGTTTCAAACTTAAATATCCAAATTGAGAAGTATATTGCAACTATTCCTAGCATAAGAAGGAACACAGTAAACTCAAGTTTTGATTTAATGAATTGCTGATTTGTTTGAACCACTGTTGTGTTATTGGAAGGCAAGGAGCTGGACCCTGGGGGTAACATTGTTGATTGAGATGTTAAGATAAAACTTTACCTCTTTGGCATGATAGTTAAGGAAAGGTTGGACTAATTTATGGGATAAAACAGCCTTTACAGTAAAAAAGTATCAGAATTGTTAAAAGGCCCATAAAAATCTTTAATTTTATATCACTCTGAATTCCTTTACAGAAATTAATTAAAAATACCCAGATTTCATTATCTTTGAAACACACTTTTATTTTAAAATGAAGAACTATGCCTTCCAATTTTCTTAAGTCAGCTTCTTTAAAAGGAATAAAACAAACAAGCGAAAAATAGAAACTTCATGATGTGTAAGAAGCTACAAATACAGCAGGGAGCTGCTCACTTAAACAGAACACATCCTATGAAAGACGTTCTCTCTGGCCATGGAGACCGTGCCATTTTATTTTGTAAGTTTCAATTTTCCCCAGAAAATGAAAGACCAACTTTGAAGTTAATATTTTCCCATAACCTGTAAGTAGAAGATGGGTAAGTAAAAGAAGAACCCAAACTAGCATCCAAGTGACCTGAGAGAGAAATTTTTTGTGACTAGATTCCAAAGGAAGCTCACCTTGGGCCAGTCTGGAAAGTCCAGTGGCCTTGATGCTGTCTACTCTCCATTTTTTGCTCTTCAGAATGACTTTCTGAATCCTACTTATGTCATGCTTAGCCCCACTTGTCTCAGCAAGTACCTGTTCATCCTACTTTGTTTTTTCAAATATTCCTAGTCCTTATCCTGTATTTCAACATCTCTGAGCAAAATAAGAGGACATCTGTTTGTGTTCCTAGACTTTTTAATGCATGAAATGCAAATTATTGAACTACTTTCTGGATACTTCTGGGTGTAGGAAACAGATGCCTGCCCAATGGATTCTGAAAGCAATTTCTGAAAGCAATAATGAGAAGCAGTAGTTATTCAGATATTCTTCATTTTGTTTCATGTAATCATGAGACTCCATGGCCTTTCCTCACTGCCTAGGATATGTGGAAATATTTCATGGAAGAACTGAAGGAACAAATTTACATGCCTCCCGGGCTCTTATAAATCCTAGATTAAATGATAGATGTTTTTTATACAGAATAATTTTTGTTTACATGGGTTTCTTTCTCAGACCATTTCCTGGAAATTACAATTATCCTAATTTAACCTTTTCAGGATCTATGACATTTTGAATTTGGTCATCATGTGATTTCAGAGTTACATTTATATTTCCTTTACCCCATGAGGGTTTAAATACCTGGATATAGTTGGATACTATGCTGGATAATAATAGCAGGTTACATTTATTGAAGACTTAACTATCTGCAGGCACTGTTGTAATAAGTGCTTTCCATGTATGATCTTACTTAATCTTCTCAGTAATCCTATGAGGTAGGTTTTTATTAATTAACTACATTTCACAAATATGAAAACTAAAGCCTAGTTTATAAGTATCATGCCCAAAATTACATAGCTAGTCCCTTATAAAAATGGAACACAAACTCATGCAGATACAAAGCATGAGTCCCCACTCTTTCAGCACACTTGAGTATGACTTTCTGAATAGTAGTCTCTATTGTCATACTAGTCTCTGGTTATATTTCAACAACCCAAACCAATTTAATTACTTGGAATAAGTGACTACCTGGTAGTCTGTTAGTATTAGTAACCTCTCTGAGCTCTATGGGTTTCATAATTAATTCTAATTTGTCACTTAGACAGGAAATTTTATCTAACTTTATCTAACAGGGAATTTTATCTAACTTCTCAATTACTTCTGAACACGTAATTTCAAAGAATATAGTTAGAAAATATTAATAAACTGGAAATAAATTACCAGCTGTCATGATCCTCTCGTAGCTCACAGATTGTACCCTTCTACCATATAAATACACATCAACAACAAACATTTGGATATGCTCCAATGTCAATTAAAAGAAGATGCAGAACAGGGAACTCTACATGAATATTTCAAATTCAAAATCATATTCCATTATTGTCCCCCAAAATGCCTTTTTCTCCTCCAAATCAGAATCAACTAGGGCTTATTTTTCACTTTTACTTTCTTCTTTTTTTTTAATGTACATTTCAGGTCATGTTTGTCAAACATTGTCTGTCTCATATGTGACTGAAATGATCAAATGAATCAGTTGCCCTCCACTGGCATGCTGGGGCATATGGGGGTGTACCACAAATGTTTCCTAAGTGTGCTGCCAAATGTTGAGCAATGTGTAAAATGTATTTTGGTTACAACTAAGGATACATATGGTCACTGAGATGTTTGTCAGATGGAATATGGAGCAAAAGAGGTCCTGTGATATGCTTTGGAGCAGGTTATGACTTGCTGAGAGGAAGAAGTAAAAACTGATTAGTGTGTTTTCAAGCTGGATTCTAAGTAACATGAGGGTTTCTTAGTAAATTCCAAATCTTTGCCACTTAGGTTTTTAAGAAATCATTTATCCCCCAAGCAGAGACACAGGGCTAAGGGCCAGACTCTTGAATCCTGTGATGGTTATGGCTGCTTTTATGGTTTGCTGAGATCTTGTTATATTGTCAATGTGATCATGCAGTCATCACTGTAAGTCATGACACAAATCCAAAAATTTCAAGAATCATGGAAATAGACTGACTTTTGAATTTTATATGTAGGACTCACTTTAGAAAAAAGTATCTTCTATCCTTTTCCTTCCTGCAACGTTCTTATGATTCAGAAAACCAAACCAGTGCCCTCTTGCCGCCCCAGAATTTTCCATGTCTCTACTCTTTTAGCACACTTGAGTATGACTTTCTGAATAGTAATCTCTATTATCATATTAGTGTCTGGTTATATCTCAACAACCCAAACCAATTTAATTACTTGGAATAAGTGACTACCTGGTAGTCTGTTAGTATTAGTAACTTATCTGAACTCTATGGGTTTCATAAGTAATACTAATTTGTCACTTAGACAAAACAGTCATACTGATTTCGTATGCCTAGATACTATCATTAATTGAAAGAAGCCTACCTATCCAACCCACAAAAATGATCAATCCATAAGTAATTATATGTCTGTGTGTGTGTGAGAGAGAAAGAGAGAGAGAGAGAAGGATAGAGAGATTCAACTATCTGCTATTCTAGGGAAAAACAATCAATCTATATCTTTATGAAGAAAGTCTGATTCTTACCTAAATTATAAAATATTGAATGATTAAATATTTTCTCAAATATTACAAAGAACATGAGCACCATTCGAAATATCAAAAACTCATGAAGCATATGCACCATTTGTTTTTAGAATTTCATATTTTGACACTCCTATGTCCCTGGCCTTCCACCTATCTTCATAAAAGCTTTTACTTTCATTTTCTTAATAAAATGCAAAAAACTTCTCTGCAAATGTGAGCCTACATTTGCCTATAAATGGAACGTTTTTCTAGCCAAAAGCACAAATTTATATTTGTGTGGCTCATATCCAAGTCCTACTAGTTGCCCTCAGTGAATGTGTTAATTGCATTTCTTAGCTATCCATTTTCTTATCTTAGACTTTGTGGTTTTATGCACATTTTACTAGATGTTACACTTTCTTGTGTTTAGGTTTTATTTGCATGACACCAAAGTGTGAGTCAGTTGGCTTACTGCATTTCACATATATTGTGCATAATGATTTCTAAAATGAAGATTATCTTGTTACTGAGCAAAACTGAAAACATGTGTTTCTCTGCCAGATCTGCTTTGATGAAAAACAGAGAAACCTAAAATGTTAGACAGTATACGGTACTCTTTCTACAATCCAGTCTTCTTAGCCATGGGAGGCTTTGTTCTTTGATTTCTTTTATGTTATATGTAGCTCAATATTTCTTTAATTTCAACAAGTGAGATCAAAGAAAACCCTACTTAAATTCTTCAATTTAATACAAGTGTGAGGTGTAACATTTGTGTATGCATGTTTGTGTATGTGTGTATATATGGTTGCCATATGATTTTGCACTGTGAGAAAATACGCTATATATATTATATTATAATTCAGATTTATTCTTAAAAATATAGAAAAGGGAAACAATCATAAATAAAAAATACAATAACCTAAAATCTTAATATTATTAGCACAATTTTTTTAAAAACATACCATTTCTCTTCTGCTGAATTTCTGTCTGCAATACGGTCTTCTGACTATTCTTGCTTCAGTGTCTTGTTTTCACTATTTTAAGTTTACAATGTTTTAATATCTAATATTGCAAAGACCTCACTCATTACTTTAAATTGAATTGCAGTGCATCTCCGGAAAAAATTGGGAGAGAACTTTGTGCCACCGTCTAATACAGGAAAAAAAAACCCTATCTGGGGGTTTTCTGTTGCTGCAACACCCACTTGAGAAGGAAACCAAGCCTGTGCAGGGTTTCTTCTTGGAGAAGCACCTGTCATTGTGTTTTTCATCTTTTGGCTGAGTTGCTTGCTGTGGCCCATCTTCCTGCTCAATGACCCTGCCCTAACTTCACCAAATTATGGGCTGCTTGGGTTCCCTCAAATTATTTTTCAGGCATCCCACACTTTCACAGGAAAGAGAACATAAGCTTCTTTAATCTGGGTCCTACTGCATAGTTCTAGAAGAAATTTCCTGAAGCTTGGAGTCTGTAGATAGTTACTTTCCAACTTTACAGCATGGCATCAGGTCATGGTAGGCAGAATAACAGCCCCTGCAAGGTGTCCACACACGGCTGTGCATCTCATAACCGTGTTTCAGTCAGTGATGACTACACCTACAAGGGTGGTCCCATGAGATTACAATGGAGCTGAAAAATACCTGTCACCTGGTGATGTTGTAACGTGGTACACAACGCACTACTCACGTGTTTGTGATGATGCTGGTGTAAACAAACCTACTGTGCTGCTAGTAATGCAAAAATATAATACATGCAACTGTGTACACTACGTAATACTTGATAATAAATGACCATGTTACTGGTTCACGTATTTACTATGCTACCATGTTTCCCTGAAAATAAGACCTACTCGGACAATCAGCTCTAATGTGTCTTTTGGAGCAAAAATTAATATAAGGCCCTGTCTTATTTTACTATAATATAAGACCTGGTATAATATAATATAGTATAGTATAGTATAGTATAGTATAGTATAATATAATATAACATAATAATACCGGGTCTTATATTAATTTTACTCCAAAAGATGCATTAGAGCTGATTGTCCGGCTTGGTCTTATTTTCGGGGAAACAGGGTATTTATCATTATTTTAAAGTGTAGTCTTTCTACTTATAAATACAAATTTCGCTGTAAAACAGTATGCTGTGTTACACTGACAGCAACCTCATACAGCTTATGTTTACCACATCTCTTTATTGTATTAGCATCATTTTTCTCTTGTACTTGATTTAATATCGTGTTGTTCTGTAGAATGACAAGCTGTACAGGCCGGTAGCCTAGGAGAGATAGGAAAAACCACAGCCTAGATGTGCAGGAGGCTATATATACCATCTAGGTTTGTGTAAGTTCACGCTATGATGTTTGCACAATGATGAAATCACCTAACAATGCATTTCTCAGAACATATCCCTGTATTTAAATAGCGTATGACTATACCAGGAACCTGTAAATATATTAACTTGGTCGCAAAAGACACTTTAAAGATGTGATTAAGTTAAGAACCTTGGGATGGGGGAATAATTGTCAATTATCTACAGAAATCCAATCTAATTACACAGGCCCTTAAAAGTAAAGAAGCTTTTACAGCTTTGGTCAGAGGGAGACGTGACTAGGAAAAAGACAAAGTGATTCTTTGATGACAGAGAAAGGAGTCACAACAAAGAATGTGGGAGATCTCTAGAAGTTGGAAAAGGCAAGGAATCAAATTTTCTCAGAATCTCTAGGAAGGAACGCAGTCCTGCTGAGACCTTGATTTTAGTCCAGTGAGACCTGTATTGCATTCCTGATTTACAGACTGTAGAAAATAAATTTCTGTTGTTTTTAAGCCACTTAAGTGTGTGGTAATTTGTTACAGCAGCAATGGAAACTAATACACAGGTTTTCTTTCTTTTTTTTTTTTTAATTCTGTTGGACATTTCCCTGGAATTACTAAATAGAGAAAGAGTGGGAAGGGAGTTAGATACCTGTGCTCATTGGCCATTATACCAAAAAGCTCTGCAGTGAGAGCATTCAGGAAGGAAGGCAAGGAGGGAACGAGGAAAGGAGACAAGGAGGGAGAGAGAGAAGAAAGAAGGAAGGACGAAGGAGGGAGGGAGATTCTTCCAATATCGTGATAACATTCCAGTTTTATGTTTTGCCCTCAAGAAATAGAAATTTACCAAATAGTCTTTTTAGTTTTGGGAGAGTCTTAGTCTGTCACATGCAGCAGAGGGTCTCTACAATGGCAGTTGTATCACCAAGAGAAAACTGATATGTTCTACTTTGGCAAGAATGCAGAATTCACTGCTACTTTTATGAGCCCTTAAATTAAAAGGATTCTTGAATTCTGTTTCCATATTGAAATATACAAAATTCTGTATTCCAAAGTTATCAGCATTGCTAAAAACTTTTCTCATGAAGTTTTAGAAAATAAAATTATTTACCTCCCAAGAGCCTCCAAAGAAATAATCTATAACTTGGTGTTATAACAAAGAGTTCCTTAATTTTTTAAAAAAAGTATTATCCCAATTTTAAAATGTCTAAAATGTAATACTTCCTGTTTAAAAAAAAAGTATCCAAAATTTGAGAATAAGAAAAAGAAAGGCCAGGTATCCTTTCAGGGTCTTCCAGGAGCATTGTCAGATAGGCACATCTGAGTACTTTTATTCCGTAGGGGAGGTACTTTTGTTGCACTATTTGCTATTGAAGAGGGCCCAACTTTGTAAGTTATATGTGAAATTGTACGTTTTTGTCCAGGAGAGATGCGAATTACTTCCTTACAGTAGAAAATATAGCCACAAAGATAATGTTTTATTGCCCTATAGAACAATAATAAGTTATGTCTCTAACAAAACCAATGTATTTCATCATTACTTTACTGACTGATAACATAAACTGCTGTTCATAAAATTTTCGTTTTGATCAGTTTACCATTCTGCTGGTTTACTCTTTAATAGCTTAAAAAATCTTTGACATGTAGTCATTTTATATTTATTTGTATGAGAATCGTGTTTTTAAACTGTTGAAAATTGTACAGAGGGTGCCAAAAAAATATATACACATTTTAAGAAAGGAAAAAACTGTGTTAAAATTGTAATACAATGAATGACGCTATCATTCATTTAATTATGCCATCTTTTGAGCAAACGTCATACATTGCTACTATAATTCAATTCAACTTCGAAAAGTAATACATAGCTAACATCTCTTAAAATGTGTACATTCTTTTGGCACCTCTAGTATTACATAATATTTTAGCTCTGTGGGGGGGTGTGCGCGCGCGCGCACGAGAGAGAGAGAGAGAGAGAGAGAGAGAGAGAGAGAGAGAGAGAGAGAGAGAGAGAGAGGAGAAAACTAATAAAGTCATTTAAGCAACAATAATAAAGGATTCTATGTTGGTCTTAATTATGTATGTAATCATCTATATGTGTATATACATATGTACATATGTTAGGAATACTAAGAAATATTAGATAAAGTCTACACAATACTTAATGTCTGAAATTCAGTTGCCAAAAAACTGCTAAACATAATAAATTATGTGGTTATATGCTATTTCTTATTCTAGAATAAAAATATTTATAGAAATATTATTTGAAAAACAAAAATGTAGGTTCTAGCTTCTGAGTTTGGGGGCCTCAGAAAATCACTCCTTTTTCTGTTTTACTCTCCATATATAGTATATAAAACAGTTTTTCATCATTTTTAATTTATAATTTAAATACTAAGCAATGAAGAGATTTACATAAAAGTTTTTACAACTGCAGTCATTTGCAGTGTAAAAATGTGGTTTCTTATTATTTCAAGTTCTTAAAACGTTAATGTAATACATAGCTGTGTAATTTTACAGGACAGTTTAATTTCCTTTGAAAATATGGACCTCAGTAGAGTCCAAATTAAAAAGAAATTAATATGTTTCAAATATTAAATTATTTTTCTGGTCCTCTGAGTTCTATATATCTAGACCTGGTGAAAAATTTTTCTTAAAGAAAGTATCCAACAAGCAATCCCAGTTAGGGGTTTGTCACATTGCCAGAAAATAAAGGTGCTTTTAGAATGGGTATTCTATATTTGTTTCATTATGTTAATTACCATCAGATAGCACAATAATCAAAATTCTGTTGGCATGAAAACTGGTAGGAACATATCCACCAAATACTAGCTCTTTACCAAGTCTCCTTACATAGAATAAAAATCTCTATCTCTTGCTCTGTTCAGAATCTTTCTAGTTTGGGATCACATATTATTTAGAAGGTTAAGTTGATCCATCCATATATGTGAAAAATTTACTTGATGTATTTGAATAATAGATAATATTCGAACTTCCAGTTTTATATACCCATTTTATAGAAGCAGGGTTATGTTGGTATTATAATAACAGATGATGGCTTTAATGACAAGTTTGGGAAACCCACAAGTCTTGGCCTGGCACTGGCCAATATAGTAATCAGTAGCCATATGTGATATCTGTACATAACTAACATAAGATTAAGTTAACGACAATTAAATAAAATGTGAAATTCAGTCCTTTATGGCACTAGCCACATCTCTAGTGCTTAGTATCCTCATGTCGGTGGACAGTGCAGCTATAGAACATGTCCATCACAGCAGGAAAGGCTGCTGGACAGTGTTAGACTGCTGTCATGTCAGTCATGCTTTTCTCTTTTCAAATGTTCATGATAGATTTGATTGTGTATGAAGCTTACACAGTACATGATTGGACAGACATACAGTAGAGCAAGCTCAACATCCTTAATTTAGTGAACAGGGAATTTCAGTGTGCTTCACATTTACCTAGGTTTTAAGTATATAAATATTCTCTAGTTATTCTTTAGATCAAAATGTATGGAATGTGCTTCATTTATTCTTAAGATTTCTTAAAATTGTTTCAGTTTTTAGTGAGAATCACTTATAATATTAATTAAAATTAATAAATACCCAATAAAAAAGAAGAGAAAGTGACATCCATAGAAAATATAAATAGTGTTTTATCAATTCAAATTCACAACCCTTGAACTAAAGCCCACTAAAAATCAGAATATAGATCATTTATTTCATGATGCCTTGTTCTCCAGTCTGCAAAAATAGTTAATGACTTTATTAACACATCTATGATTTCTCTTTTTTGGATTAAATTCACTAATCATTATTCATATAATTCACCAAGAATGAAAGTTTAAATCAATGATTGTTTCAGGCATCTTTTTTTCCTGTCTATTCTAATGATAGGAAAGTCTGTCATACTGATGGTGATAATGATTGCTTTAAAATAATTTAATTTAAATAATTCCTGATATAAAATAAAGGTAAAACGGAATATCTTGTATTTTATGCCAAGGGATTTTTACAAGACATTTATCACTTCTTAATATTAATCTTATGTTTTACTATTTTTGGAGATCAAGTTATGTTTCTATTCAAAATGTAATGCAAGGATTTGCACTAAAAACACAACTTGAGAAACTCTGGAAAAAACGTTTATAGTTTTCAGTTTTCAAGTAGTCAAGCCAAACTCTGTACCATTTTATTGAGAAAAATATGAGAAGAGGAGAATATTATTGATATCCTACCCCTCCCAGGATTGAGATAACTCAACATTATGTGGAAAAAGAAAGTTAATTTGAGTCTCGATCTAAAGATTGTTTATTTAAATGGTATTTTAGGAGACAAGATACATGGTAAAATGACAACAATTACCATTGAATACCTCTGTGTGTATATTTAATGTAGTCTTCCACGTGAAGAGAAACTAATTGAGTAATTTTAAAACCAAATATTAGCAATAGGGGGAAAACTTAACCTAAACAAAAATTAAAGTATGTTTTTTATTAAACTATATTGATTTACATCAAGCCCCTTTTATTCAAATCACTGATGTAACAGTGAAAGTTTCATAATCTTACCTAATTACGGCAATCAAAAAGTGAAGTTCTAAAAACTCATAGACATAGATAATAGTTTTGGGGTTACAATAGTGTAAGGGGGGCTCTAGAAAAGGGAAAACAGAGTCTAGTATACGGTGATGGAAAGAGAACTGACTCTGGGTGGTGAACACACAATGCGAGATACAGATAATGTATTACAGAATTGTACACCTGAAATCTATGTAACTTTACTAACAATTGTCACCCTAATAAACTTTAAGTAAAAAAAAAAAAAAAGTGAATTTATGAATCTGAGAAAATGATTATATCTCTTGTAGAATACATCAAAAGCACATAATCTTGAGTTAAAATCACTCTAATTTCCAACCATATATTTAAAACAAAACAAAGTGCTGGTATGAAAGAACAGTTAACTATCAGAAGATTTATCAATGTAATTAACTACATTAACAGATTGAGGAGAAAAATCATGTTATCATTTTATAAGATGCAGAAAAAAGCATTTGATATAATAGACATTCAACCATGATTTTAAAAATAAAATTTTATAAACATGAAATAGATAGAAAATGTCCTAACCTTATAAAGTATATTTAGCAAAAACCAATGGTAAACTCCATAGTAAATGGTAAAATTTTAGGAGCTGTCCTATCAGTCTAGAGAACGATAATTATGACTGTTAGGTCTAGTACAATAAATATACTGGAGGTCCTTTTGTTACCAGTCCATGTACCTGATGATTCAAAAGGCCAAAATTCAAAATGTCAAGTTTGGAGTAAGGAAAGGTTTACTGATCTCAAAGGCAACAATGGAGAAGATGTGAGACCTAATCCTGAAATCCATCTTAAGAAAGTACAGAGTTCAGACTTCTTTTATGTCAAGTGAAGGGAGAAATGGGAGGGACTGTTTTTGTAAAAACCTCAAGCCCCAAGCAGAATTTGTCTAATGATTAGCCTATCTGATGCAGGAGTTATTAGCCTGAAGGCCATGGGAACAGTGCAGGCTTGGACAAGATGGACAAACAGACCAAGCATTTCACTCTGTTACACTTGCAACAAGACAAGGAAAAAAGGTGTAAAAAGAATAAAAAAGACACATCTTTGTGTTCAAGCAATATGATTGTAAAGAAAAATAAGAAAAACCTCGTAAACAAAATTTTATTAATAAGACAGGATGGCAACATTCTTGGATGCATGACTGATATTCAAAAATTAATTTCCAGCACACCAGTGAAAACTAATTAGAAAATATAATAGTAACAACAATCAAAATGGAAGACTTTTATTGAGAAAATCGCAACCTTTAAGGACATAAAAGAAGACCTGAAGAACTGTCAAGATGCACTGAGTTCACTAACGGGGTGACTGAATCTGGTAATTAAGTTAATTCTCCACTAATGTACGTGGAATTTACTGCAATCCAAATGAAAATCCCAGAGGATTCTATGTGCAACCAGACAAACTGAATCTAAAACTCATATAAAAGAATGAAGTCACAAGAATTGGCCAATTTTATAGAAAAGGAAAAGAGAAAACATGCTTTGCCAAATATTGAGATCTACAATAAAAGTATAATAAAACATCATATATTATAATTTGGGGCAAAGATGCCAAATAATCTAATGAGCAACATAAATAGCCCGGAAACTCCCATACTCATGCAGAAACTTGACACATGACTGAATTAATAATTGACTATCAGATAGGAGGGGAAAAAAATAGGTATCCACCTCATAACAAAACAAAAATAAGTTATCAGTGCTGTAAAAACTCAGATGTGAAAACTAAAACTTCTAAAAGGCATTAAGATAACCATAACAAAAAATACAAATACCGTGCTCGCTTCGGCAGCACGTATACCAAAAAATACTAATATATTTATCTATCTTAAAATTTTAATAAAAGTAGCCACATTATGGGAGTACATTAAAAGACAAACGACAGGGGTGGCCGGATGACTCTGTTTGTTAGAGTGCGAGCTCTCAATAACAAGGTTGCGGGTTCAATTCCTGCATGGGATGGTGGGCTGTGCCCCCTGCAACTAAAGATTGAAAACGGTGACTGGACTTGGAGATGGGCTGCGCCCTCCACAACTAGACTGAAGGACAGCGACTTGGAGATGATGGGCCCCGGAGGAACACACTGTTCCCTAATATTCCCCAATAAAATCTTTAAAGAAAAAGAAAAAAGACAAACCACAATATGGGAGAAGATTTACAATGCATATATTTGATAAAGGACTTCTTCTTAATGAATAAGTAAACAGCACGTGACTAAATGGTTGTAAATACACAAAAGATGTCCAGCCTCACTAGTAATCAACAAATGCACATTAGTCCACCGAGACACCATTTTATAACCATGAGATTGGCTACATTTAAAAAGTTTTACAACACTAAGTTTTGTCAAAGACTAAGGAAACAAGTGGACTCTCATATACTGCTATTGGAAATATAAATTAGTTAAAGCTGCTTTGGAAAGCAATTTTAAAATATCTCATAAATGTGAAGATGTAGAACCCTCACATTTATGAGGGTTCTACATAGAACCCTCTCCGTGTATAGAAACTCTCACTTATACACATAAGGATAAATATGTAAGGATAATTATTAAGGTATTATTTGTAATTTTTAAAAATTAGAAAAACTTCAACATCCATCAATAGGAAAATAAATAAGAAAATGGTTCTATGTTTCTATAAAGGAATACTATTTAGGAATGAAATTAATGAATCAGAAATAAATGCCTGGGCATGTCTACATCTCAGAAACCTGACTCTTAAGTAAAGTTTTTCAAATGGCAAGATTCTTCAATGAAGAGTTTTCAGACACTTGAACAAAAATGAAAGGAAAAGCTTTCACTCCTCCCATGCAGTAGCCAACAGCTGAATGAAGCTCAGCGTACGCTCTCACATTCACTTTGTTTCCCATCTCACGCTTCTATATCTCCAAAACAAAGGCCAAATGTCAGGTACCATTTTATATAAGTTTGGTAGAGTTATTCATACAGTGTACAAGTGTATTTTTTTTTATCCACGCCTCTATCAAAAAATATGGAGAAAGCTTTTGGTATAAAGTTTTAAAACACAAACAATAACACAACATATTATTTGTAAACATTTATATAAATTAAATTCCAAAAATTGTAAAATTGTGAAAATATGGATTGGAAGGATACATACCTTAAGGAAACTGCTTAGTTCTGGAAAAGGGAATGAATTTGATTGGATTCTAACAAAACTTTACCTGAATATTTGATTAAAGGTAAAAGATCAGCAAATCTGGCAAAACGTTAACTTTAGTTAAATCTAGATGATGGATTTACAATTGTTTATTACATTATTCTTGTTTGTACATTTTGGATTATTATGAAATGACAAAAATAATTTTAAAAACATACTGTGCAAATAGAAAAACAATAGAGAAAATCAATGAAATGAGAGCAGGATTTTTTTTAAAGATCAATAAAATTGACAAATCTCTAGCAAGACTTTCAAAAGAGAGAGAGAGACATGCACAGACAGAGATAAGACTAAAATTATCAGCATATGGAATGAAATAGGGAATATCACTCTGGACCCCAGAGATGAACAAAATAATAAGGAACTACTACGAACAACTCTACGCACATACATTTGACAACTTCGACAATATTGATGAATTCCTTAAAAAGAAAAAACCACAACCACAACTCATTGAATATGAAGCAGATCATCTGAATAGCCATATAACTATTAAGGAAATTGAGTTTATCATTTTAAAATTTAAAAAAAAAATCTCAATGCCCAGATAATTTTGCTGAGAAATTCTACCAAACTATTAAGAAATAACACCAATTCTACACAATCTCTTCCAAAAAAATAGAAGTGGAGGAAACATTTCCAAATTCACTTTATGAAGCTTGTTTTACTTGATACCAAAACCAGACAAAAAGAGTGCAAAAGAAAAAGAAAAACTCTAGACCGATATCCCTCAAGAATATAGATGCAAATCCTTAACAAAGATTAACAAATAGGTTTCAGAAATATAATTATTTAAAATTACACACCATAACCAGAAGACATTTACTCCAGAGATGCAGGCTTCTTCAATAATAAAATTAAATCAATGGGGAACTTTCTCAACTTGATAAATATTATCTACAAAAAAACGTACAGCTAGCATCATACTAAATGGTGAGAAATTCAAAGGTTTCCCACTAAGACCAGGATAAGGTGAGGATGTCTCATCTCATCAGTCCTCAACATCATACTGTAATGTCTAGTCTGCAACAAAACAAAGGCTATAAAAGGTATACAAATTGAGAAGGAAAAGATAGAACTGTCTTTGTTTGCAGATGGCATGGTTGTCTATGTAGAAAATCTGAAAGAATTGACAAGAAAATTCCAGAAACTAATAAGAAATTATAGTAAGTCTGCAGAATACAAGGTTAATATATACAATTAATAACTTTCCTACATGGGGGAGGGGGACCCACACAGTGTGAGGAATATAAATGATAAACGTCTAAGTATTACTTTGTCTTATGTAGCTGAAACTAATAATAATAAAAAAGAAATTCCTTTGAAGGAGATTTGACAAAATTAAAAGAAATATAATAACTTTCTTACATACAACAATGAATACATGGAATTTGAAATTAAAACACAATACTATTTACATAAGCATCAAAAAATTGAAATCCTTTGGTATAGATCTAACAAAGTATATGTCAGAAAAAAGAGAACTCTGATGAACAAAAATCAAAGAACCAAACACATACAGAGATATTTCACATCCATAGACAAGAATTCTCAATATTGTCAAGATGTTGCTTCTTCCCAGCTTGATCTATAGATTCAACACAATTCAAATCAAAATCTCCAAAAGTTATTTTGTAGATATCAACAATTGTATTCTAAAATTTATATGGAGAGGCAAAAGATGCAGAGTATCTAACATAATACTAAAGGAAAAGAACAAAATTGGAGAAAAAACACTACCCAACTCAAGACTTATGGTAAAGCTACAGTAACCATAACATGTGGCATTGGCAAAACAATAGATGAATAGATAATTGGAACAGAATAGAGAGCCCAGAAATATATCCCCATAAATATAGTCTACTGATCTTAGACAAAAGAGCAAAGGCCATAAAATGCAGAAAAGATAAGTCTTTTCAACAAATGGTGCTGAGACAGCTGGACATCACATGCAAAACTATGAATCTATACATAGAATTTACATCCTTCACAAAATTTAACTCAAAATAGATCACAGACGTAAATGTAAAACATGAAGCTATAAAACTTCTAGAACATATCATAGGAGAAAACCTAGATGACCTTGCCTCTGGTGATGCCTTTTTATATACAACACCAAAGACACGGTACATCAAAGAAATAATTGATAAGCTAGACTGCACTTGATTAAAATTAAAAATTGCTGTTCTACAGAAGACAAGACACAGAGTGAGAGAAAGTATTTGCAAAAGACATATCTGATAAAGAACGGTTATCCAAAATTCAGAAAGAACATGTTAAAATTAAACAAGAAGAAAGGAAATGACCCAATTTAAAAATTGACCAGAAACCTTAATAGATACCTCATCAAAGAAGAAATACAGATGGAAAATAAGCATTTGGAAAGATGTTCCACATCTTATGTCATCAGGGAAGTGCAAATTAAAACAATAGCGAGATACCACAACACTTAGAATGACCAAAATATGAAACACTGACAACACCAAATACTGGTATATATGTGGAGCCAGAGAAACTGTCATTCATTGTTAGGGGGAATGCGAAATGTTATCGCTACTTTGGAAGAGATTTTGACAGTTTCTTACAAACCTAAACATAGTCTTAACATACAATCCAGCTATCATTCTCCCTGGTATTTATCCAAAGGAGTTGAAAACTTGTGTGTACACACACAGATATTCATAGCAGCTTTATTCATTTATTGGCAAAACTTGGAAACAACCAAGATGTCCTTAGGTAGGTGAATAGATAAATAAACTGTGGTACATTCAGACAATGGAACATTATTATTCAGCACTCAAAAGAAATAAGCTATCAAGTCATGAAAGACCTGGAGGAAACTTAAATGCATATTATTAAGTGAAATAAGCTAATCTGAAAAGACTATGTACTGTATAATTCCAACTATATGACATTCTGGAAACGTCAAAACTAAAGAGACTGTAAAAAATCAGTGGTTGTCAGAGGATAGGGGGAAGGAAGGGATGGATAAGCTGAGCACAGTTTTTAGGGCAGTGAAAATACTCTCTAAGATACTATAATGGTGGCTACATGCAATTATTCATTTGTCCAAACACATAGAATGTACAACACTAAGAGTGAGCTGTAATGTAAAGTAGGGATTTAGGGTGATGATGATGTGTCCATGTAGGTTTATCCGCTCTGCTGGGGATGATGACGAGGGAGCTGCGAAGGTGTGGAAACAAGGGGAATATGGGAGAAATGTATACTTCTCAATTTTTCTGTGAACCTAAAACTGTTCTTTAAAAAAAAAAAATTGTCTTTTTAAAAAGCTTCATAAAATGCCTAAGCATAGAATAAATATTTGAATTCAAATATATGCTAACCTATAACAGCTCCTCCTTGCTTATGCTCAAGGTGCAAACTCCTTAGGCTGGTCGTTAAGACTGTCAGTGATATGAATTGATAGGAGTCTGGCTTACCTCCCACTGCTTTCCAGTACAGTCCTCATCACCCACCCTGGCTAAGCTCCTGACCTCACAGTTTCTGCCTCTGTGCTTTTCCTAGTGGAACTTGTTCCACCTACTGCCCTCCCCATCATCTCTGCCTGTCAATGTTTTGTCCATTCTTCAATGCCCGACTCCCCTTGTTCCTTCTCCCTGAGGTGTTTCTCTTCTTATAAACTAGAGGTTGTCACCCTTTTCTCTAAACATCTGTCCACTGCTGCTGGACCTGTTTTATGGCACCAAGAGATAAGACATTGGCGTAATGTGTGTGTGTCTGTGTGTGTGTGTGTGTGTGTGTGTGTCCATTTGTTTATTTCCTAGCAGATTTCCTGGACAGTGAGTGAGCAACAAGTATTTATTAAACTAAATAACATGTTTAAAACAAATTGTTTATGCATGACTTTTTATAAAGGAGTAGTAATTTCTTGGACTTTTTAAAGGCAGTTAAAATACTGTGTTGCAAATGGTATGGAAATTCCACAGTGCAAAAATAGTCACCTGTTAGATACAAACTCTAGTGAACATAGAAAAAGGAGGTGCATAGCTTTATCATTTTGTGTGTTATATCATTTATGAAATATTTTCTTAAAATTAGAATATTGAAGAAATACTTGGTGGTATATTTGGAATGCTTATCCTTGGCCATATTAAATATATTTTTTCTTTTGTAATATGAAGAAAAATATAAATAAGACAGTATGCTGTGACTGCTAACAAAGAATGATCTTATGTGCTGTATAAAAGGAAGGAAATCAGCATATCTGTTATCTGTATTATCTCTGCACTGCCATCCTTCATATCAGTTACTTTGCTCTGCTTGTTTTGCTTTCTCTCTGTAAAGCAGAATCAGTCAGTTGTCATTTTGTTGAACGATGCATTGTGCTATTGGTACTTGGTTCACCATATAGCACAGTGTTAATTTAGATTTAAAATAAAAATTTTAATTTTATAAATAGTCCAATTACAGTCACTCGTTATAAGTTACAATAATATTTAGATACAATTCAAGCATATACATTATTGAGAATAAGGTATTTATTATTATATTAGTAATAAAATAGTTTAATCGCCTAGAATGTTTACAGTCTTATTATTTTCTTAAGAATTACTTTAGTTTGTAAGTTAGCATAACTTGGCATAAATATGACAGTGTGGTCAGGAATATTATTCTATTTCTGGAGTAAAATTCTTCAGGTTATATGGAAGGGACCAGAAGTATCACCGTCTGAATTGTTACTAAAAATACATCTTCACCTCTCGGAGTTAAATGCCTCACAAACACAAAATATCCCTTGTTGTCAAGATAATTGGCTTTATTTTAGTGCGCCTTAGACGTCTTAGTTACTTTTGATGGTCTGTCTGAGTTAAATGCTTGTTATGTTTTTAAAACTAACACCGAGTAAAGCCAACATAACATTAAGTGCTTCTGCCTTATTAAGTTTAGCAGTGTAAATGTTTTTCAGAGCAATACTGCCACAAAGAAATCTAACTCATTAGGCTTGAGTCCTTTTCCTGTCCAAATAGTTTCATTCATTCATTCATTCATTCATTCATTCATTCATTCATTCATATAACAGATATTTATTTGTACCTAGTATATCCTAGGCACTGGGATATAGAAAGGTCCTCGTATTAAAGAAATTCTAATCTAGTGGGGGAGATTATTAATAGAAAAATTATAATGTAGGATGTATAATTCATTAAACAGTTCAACGAAAATTATACTGAATACTTACTATTTGTGCCTGGTGTTGTGGTATTCAAAGAACTAGAAATAACATTGCAAGCAGATAAATATGGTCATTGTCTTTATGAAGTTTATAGTCTAGAATTATTTAAGAAATAAATAGGAGAAAAAATTGGTAGTTATCAACAGATGGGTGACATAATGGATGAGTGGGGGTTTGAGTTGAAGAACACATGAACAATTGCTTTCAGGGCTCTAACATGGGTTTATTTTTTGATTATTCATTAATTTATATTTAGCAGACACCCATATGGAACATACTGCATGCTAGGCTCTGTTGTAAGCCCTTTTTAAGTCCTTTGAATCCTCTATACCAACCCTGCCATTATTTTTCCCTGTCTTGTGACTGAAAGACTAAGTTTCCCAAGGTCCCAGAGCTAATAAGTGTTAGCACTGGAAACTCCGACCCAGGCACTCTGGCTCATGAATCCATATTTCTAACCACTAATCCAGGGTTCCTCTCACATGTAACGTGACCATAGGCATGTTCTATGACCTATTGCCATGGAAAATATAAAGGAAGGGATAGCTCTGGTGGGGAAAATGTCAAGCTGAACTACTTAGACAACATCCTATTAGTAGGTAGCTTGCTCAATGTGAATTTAAGAAATTTAAGAAAGAAGGCTAGGCAAAGAATATAGATTTGAGAGTTACCAATTTATAGATATTAGCGAAAGCCTGAAGATTAGGGTCAGCGCACTTAGAGGTTTCCAAACACTAACCCACAGACCATTTCAGGTCCATGTTGAAGCTTAGAGCAGGTCTTAGCAAAGCAGTAAAATAAGGATTGTTGAGAGGTTTAGTGACTATGATGGTTATTTTTATGTATCAACTGGATTGGACCTACGGATGCCCAAAGAGCTGGTTAAGCATTATTTCTGGGTGTGTCTGTGAAGGTGTTTCTGGAAGCCATTAGCATTTGAATTGGTGGACTGAGTAAAGCACATGGTCCTTCAGTGTGGATGTGCCTCATCCAACCCATTGAGGACTTGAAAAGAACAAAAAGGCTAAAGAAAGTTGAATTCTCTCTCTGCTTAGTGTTTGAATTGGGATATCAATCTCATCCTGCCATCAGTGCTGCAGCTCTCAGGCCTTTCCTGAGTATCCACTTGCACCAGACAGATCATGGGACTTCCATAATCACATAATCCAATACCTTATAATAAACCATTTTCAGATAGATATAGATAGATAGCTGGATAGATAGATAGATAGATAGATAGATAGATAGATAGATAGATAGATAGATAGACAGACAGACAGACAGACAGACAGACAGACAGACAGACAGATAGAGCTCCTTTTGGTCCTGTTTCTCTGTAGAACTCTGATACGGTACCCAAATTCCTTCACTCTTTTACCTCTAATTATAGTCAATAGAGAATGCACACAAAGAACAATCACTAGAACCTAGGTAAGACCTAAAGTCAAATGGACCCCAAAATGACTAGCTCCACACTCTTTAGCTGAAAAGAAAGAAAGGGGAAGAAGGAGGGAAAAAGAAGAAAAAATAAAAATTTGAAAATTCGAAAATACAGACCTGGAAAGACCTCTCTTTTCTAATTGTTAGTCTAGTTATTTTCTATTTATGATGTAACCTATACATATATTTTCTTACTCTCTTAAACCTATGGAGTTTCTGAAACACCCAAATTTCTGCAACATTACTGTCGTTATAGACCTTCCTGTTTTGACCCAAACAGCAGGGCAAGGACCTAACTGCTGACATAAACTACAGACATTTCTCTCACAGGCCTCCAGACTCAAAGGTTGCCATATATATATATACATATATATATATATATATGAAATCCGGGAACCCTGAAGCAAATGTATTAGCAGAGTCCACAAAATAATTAGACCCTGGACTGATTTAAATGGTAGAACCTCTGATCTTGGGGTATATTACCGTGGTTCCCTCTTATTACTAAGCACGGCAATTTTCTAAAATATGCTTTTGTTCAAAACCTTAATTTAAAAAATAATAAAAAGCCTTTAATTATAAATTCCTTCATGAGAGCATCTCTTTGGATTAGTGTAGAATGTTGCCTGCACTCTTAAAATAATAAGTTGTGTTCAGTAATCATTGTTGCAGGGTTATGCTTTGATAATGGAGGTTTTAGATTCCAAAATAAGTGGTATAACTTCATGAACAGATTTCCAGTATCAGAGAAGACCTAATGTGAGGCATTTAAAACAAGGAATAAAGACAGAGTAACTCTAGAAAGCAGGGGAATTTCTGAAAGTGACAGTGAGCAAGCAAAGGCAGTAAGGTGAACGTTTGCTATGTTGGTAAATGCAAAGAGAAGACAAGAAAAAATAAGCACCAGAAAATAATAGCAAGAAAAAAATGGAATAGGGAAATGGAAAATTATAAAATATTTGCTTAAGAAAATGTTATACTCAATTCATTAAAGAACATTTATCGATTGCCCACTCTGTGAACTGGCGCTGTGAGAACAAAGCTGTGAATAAAACATTACCTCAGAACTAACAGTGTAATGTGGAAGACGGGTTAAAAAATAATGAAGATTCAATGTGTTAAGCACTATAATAAGGTTATAAAAATGCTGTGAGAAGACAATGAGAGAGTAATTAATTCCTACATTAAGGATTAAGAAAGGATTTACAAGATGACATCTGACCCTCCATCCAAAAATGAAGAGCAAAGATTATTTGATGATAATCATTGAGTAAATAACATATTCTTATAATTTATTATTATTTTATACTTACTAAAGATTCCTCATTTTAGAATGCTTACTGGCTATGAATATAGAAATACACTTTTAATTATTGTGAGCTAACTGCATTTTGTGTAATTCTTTTGATGGAAATATAATTTTGAAAGATGATTTTATCTGTAGAATTTTTACCGAGATGTTTCACCAAATTTTCTGTAAACTGGCCTAAAATCACTCACTTCTCTTTTATGAATAAGAAAATGTATTTCTCTCAAAAATGATTAGTTTGAATTTAACAACTCCTATGTCATTACTCCAGTCAATCCAACATAATTTTAATTAGTATAATATTAATATAAATGAATAATACCATAATATCATCTCAGTTTGGGTTTGAAGATAATTGAACAAGAGATAAAAACACTAAAAGATATAGCGTAATGCCTAACACAGTGCCTGGCAGGTCATGAGTGTTTTCTGTCTAAATAAATAAATTTTGTCAAAATGAACAATTGAATCATTTAAAATGAATTTAATAAATTAATTTAGAGTGAGATCAGTCAAACCACTTACTAAAATTAATTGACCATTTGTCTGAATAACTCAAATATCTAGTTGTATCCTGCAGTCAAAACAATTTGCCATATAGATGAAGATTTAGTCTTCATCTCCATGTGGAAAATAAGCACTGGCAATAATGAACATTAATGGAGTCTTCTAGTGCAGAAATGAGAATAGCTCAAATTGTTTCTGAACAACAGAGGTCGTTGTCTCTCTACTCCTCAGCAGTACTTTACTAGTTAGAAAATTGTTGAATTTTTATCAGCCAACTTAAATGTAAATAACAGTGGTAGGCAATATACTGAATGCTCCCCATGATGAGAACAAAACAAAAGGAAAACACGCAGGAGTTCTTGTGAACACAAACCGAGCACAGAACAGAAAGTATAATATATGAGGATGGTGCAAGATGCTAGCATCTCCCTTTGTAAAATTCAATGCCTGTTTTCATTACAAAAGAAGGTATTATGACAAATTCAGAACTCCCTTTGAAATCAAAACCTAAATGCTTCAACCTGAACTTGAAAATCTGTGCTGAATTTCTTTTAGAGCTAGAAAATTGACTCCTGAGTTGTCATTTGTTTCCCAATTGTATTTCAGTTTCCCAGAAGACACAGTAAAAAGAAAAAAAAAAAGTCATTGTCCAGAAACCGCAGCAATTTGAATAGTTTTATTTTGTTGTTTTTTAAAATGGAAGGTTGTTGAAAAAATAACACAAGTGACTCTTGCAGGGAGGACAATGAGAATTGGAAGTAACCTGTCCAGGAGATGGTTTTAACACTACTCTCACATAAAATAGCTCCTTCAGAAGACAGAAATACAGCATAAAAATATACATGTTTGGTGACAGGGACCATATTTTTTTCTGAAGTTTAGTAATAGAAGTTTATTTCATCAGTGATTTCAAAACTGACTCAATATTTTGAAATTTTAAAAATATTTTTATAACAAATATTTATAAATTTATTTTGGTACTCAACAGTTAGGGAAGGAGGACCAATGTTTTCTATTTGTTCTGTCAAGAATTATATATGTGACCTATACAAAACAGATCAGTTAAATTTCCACAATGCCACGTTAGCTGCCTCCGCATAGGTGCAGGTTAATGATGGTAGGGTTCTTGGTGCAAGCAACAGAACCAACTGGCTGTCAGGAGCGAAAAGGAAATTATTAGAAGGGTATAACATCTGTAAATTGAAGGGAGCTTCTTCTGACACATGTGTGAGACCCAAAAGGATCTGGAGCTTAGGTGGCATGGGGACATGGCTAGGACACTACCATTGCACCCCACAACTGGACACTCATTGTTGCAGCACACAGTAGCTTTGTTCAAAGGCCTACCATGCTTGGTTCTGTCTGCCAAGGGAGTGGGGGGAGAGGAATTTTCCCACTCATCCAAGTGGAGCAGTGGATCCCACTGACACTGCACCCAAAGTGGTCATTCTAAAAAATAAATAAGTAAAAATAATTTTAAAAGGTAGGTATTAGAAGCTGAACAGAAACAAAAAGAAGACGAACACAACAACAACAAAATGTCTATAGCATTGTTCCCTCTTCTTTTCTAAAAGATATAAAATATGAAGACAAGAGCAAGATATATAAAAGCCTTCTCATTTGCACTCCCCTAGTTATCTTCCAGAGCCCTCAAAATATTGTTTCAGTCACCTGGAATTTCAATAAAATCTCAAACATAATCTACTTACACACATTTTATAAGTGACATGACACTAAACTGCTGGATAAAATGTGAAAGAAGCAATAAGCTAACAGATGTTCTGTTAATATGGTATCTGTATATTTGGAAAGGTACAGAATGACTTTGAGTACAATGCCTTATCTTAGGGAAACATTTTGTCTTTGAAATAAATCTATGATTTGTAGACAAAAAGGATGGAAACATGAATAGGTTAAAAGCACAGGCAAATACATTATAATAAATAACATAGCAGTCCAAATTGGTTTATAACAAAATAAAACAAAAATCTAGTATAGATAGAACCCTTTGGAATTAAACAGAAAGGAAATCCATCCATAGAAATAATTTTCAAACTTTTTCCCCCCCGCTGGCTCCTAAAAAGTGCTCAAATGCCTGAGTTTGAAAATCTCAGCCCAGAATATTGAAATCTATGCCTGAATCCATTCTCTGTTCAGGCACCAAAGTGAACTTTTTAAAACACAAATTGGATCATGTCATTCCCCTTCCTTAAAAACTCCAATGTCTTCTTAGGCCACTTAGAATGTAACTTAAACAGCCCACCAGACCCCTGGTACTTTCTGGGGTAGCTTATAACCTCACCTCCAGCCATTTTTCCCTTTGTATTCTGTTTCCCAGTTCACGAACATTTGCCATTTTTTTCTTTCATAAGCTCAAGCTCTTTTCCACCTCAGAACCTCTGCACATCCTGTTTACTTTGCTTAGAATGTTCCTGCTTGTAATTTTACTAACAACTGTCACCCCAATAAATTAAAAAAAAAAAAAGAATGTTCCTGCTCCATTCCTACCTTCCTTCCTTATGGCTAGTTACTTCTCAACCATCATTTCTCAGCTTAAATGCATACTCCACCCCACCCTCAATGTTTAGCCAAAAATGTAAAATCTTTTACCTAGTTATTGTCTATCACACCCCCCTCCCTGGACTACGTACATCTTGATGGTAGTGGACAGGTCTTTCCCCCCACCCTACATTTCACAGTATCTGGCATGCAGCAAGTTGTCAATGAATATTGGCTGTACAAATGAATGAGTTTTAAATAAATATTTCGTTCTATAATTTTCTACTTTTCAGAAAGGTCAGGTATATTTTATGTAAATAGTATTTTGTTTCACGATTCACATGAATTCTTTTTAAACAGATGAGGTAAAAGTATAAATCATCACGTTCACCAAGGCCAATTAATTGGCTGTATTGTCAAACGAAGGAGAAGTCCTAAGATTAACACAGAACTCTATAAGAGCACAGTAGCTGAGAGGAGCCCAAGGAGACAGCCCGACTGGATTGGAATCCGCCTAGAACTATGTATTAGGAGTGGGACCTTAGACAAATTTCTCTGACAACTGTCTTTTCTGAAAAATAATCCCCTCTTTGAGGTTGTGGGGAGGATTAAATAAGACACCATGAAGAAAGCATCTGAAATAACATCTGACATATTGCAAGCAGTTATTGTTACCTAAGTAAAACCTCCAAGTTCAGTAGACTTTAGGACGTTGAAAATTGAAACATTTTTCATAATCATTAGACCTCGACCCTTCTAGTTGCTTGCCAAGTCTCCCTAGTGATGAAAATCATCTTAGGGTTAGTGTTATGCTACCTTTCCCAAACCTCTGGCTGTTTGGGAGCTTCATCAGTTACTTTGGAGTATCTGCCTTAGCCAGCTATTTTGATCTGTTTCCAACTTTAACATACTTTGGTTATTTGAAATGTTGGATTCAACATTTTAAAAATGAAATTGGACCTGATCTGCACCTGGCATTATTTATTACTCCAAATTATTTGAATCTCATCCAGTTTCAAATCATCTGTAAAAAGTGCTGGTAAGCAGAGAAATATATATATGAAACGTTATAATATGCTTTCTCCTCAATGAGCTCTTATCCCCATGTTCCATGTCATAATTTCAAAGTAATGTGGAACACAATACTGGTCTAATGATTGCCTCACTCATTGTTATCAAATAGTTTTCAGGAAAGAAACAATAGTACTTTTATAATAACAATAAAAGTGAAAGAAAACAGATTTAGAGACTTTTTTTAATGAAAAATGAAATGGCTCATTACCTGAACTCATAGCAGATGATACGGTTATTAAAGTCATATAGAGAACAAGGTATGCACATTAACAAACCTTGTAATCATTGTCAGCCAAAGTTCTATAATTATTGCATCTTCCTTTCAAGAGTTTCAGCTGTTTCTACCAGGAGATTATGAGCAATATCATTAAACACAGCAGTTATTTAGTGCTCCTAGACTTGACAAATATCTTTAAGTAATTTTTAATTGTATGTGGGAAAAGAAAATTGCAGAATCATAGAATGTAGACTTGAATGGGACCTTGAAAATATTCTAGCTCAACCTCCCACCCCAAACTGGTGACTTTTGTACAAAGCACTCACAACTCACAGCATAACTCTATTTCTACTTATCTTTGTTTTTGGAATTGTTTGGGTCTCATTAGGTGCAAATGTGCCTTTTTGAAACTTCTGGATGTATCCTAGAGAGCTTCACAGAATAAATCTAACCATTTTCCTACATGACATTCCATGAAAGTGAGAAGACAGTGATTATATCACTCCCTCCCCCACAAAATATTTTAGTTAGTGTTTGAAATATTGAATTTATTATCTTCAAAAAGAAGTTGGACTCAGACTGCACCATTGTTTCCATTTCCACAGTCTAAATATTTCAGGTTCTTTTGTTGGTGTGCAGTTTATTCATAATTGACAGTTTATTCTTGTTCGTTTAATATTTCCTCAATCTTTTTTGTCTTTTATGACCTTCATGAGTATATATGTTTTGTCACTCTTATTATTTTCTTCTTATTCTTTTAAGGAGAAATCATTCTATTTCAACATAAATCCTGGATCAGAAAAGGACAGTAGTGAAAAACTGGTGAATAAAAAAATAAAATATGTAAAATAAAAGAAATTTAAAAAAATAAAGTTTAGTTAGTAATATTGTCCAAAAGTTACTTTCTTGTTCTTGATAATTCACTATGGTAAGATAAGATGTTAACATTAGAAGAAAAGGGGGTAGAGTTATAAACACGTTCTTTGAATTTTTTTGCACCCTTTCTGTAAGTCTAAAATGTGTTCTTAATTAAAAAAAAAAAGCTGAACATTAAGAAAGGTACTGTTGCACAGTATAAATTGCTCTGTTTAAATCCTAGTGTTACCACTTACTAGCTGTGTGATTTTTTTGACAAGTTACTTAACCTCTCTGGTGCTCATATTCCTTATGTGTAAGTTGGGAATACTAACAGTATATACCTCACGTGGCTTTTAGTATATGTGCTGCCGAAGCGAGCACACTCACGTGGCTTTTATGAAGATTAAATGAATTAATATTAGTAAAGTAGCACATAACAAGCACTGTAGAAGTGATGGATAAATAGTAAATTATTGCTTAGAAGAAATGTTGGCTTGGAAATAGAAATCAAAGGACATTCCTACCTAAGAGATGCTTTATTTTTTTATAAAATAGAGCAGGATTCTTGACTAAATAGGAGAGAGAGGAAGGAGTTAAAGCAGTTGGGTTGTGTGTGTTTGTACTTGAGGATAAACTTTCTGGGGAGGGATAAAAGTTAGGTGATTCTTCTAGACATGCTGATTCTTGTAGACATCCTTGTAAATAGACTGATGATATTTGCTAGAAGGAGAGCCCTTATCTATGGAATTCTTTGAGCAAGATGATCCTATTTTAAGATTGCTTATGATATACAGAACTCAGTTGTATAGATTTATGGGGCATGGCTCTCTGGAAAATGTCATGTAAGCTAAGTGACAATTTGGGGTGCAAAATGGAGATATTTCATAACCTAAAAGTTCCTGCCATATAAGGTAATAACACATGATATTTCTGAGAGACTTCATCTATTACTCTGGACCACACTGTGCCTGTGTGACTTAGGAATAATAGACTGAGAGCTAGGTAGGATGTCTTAGACCTCTGCCTGCTTCCCCTGTGCTTCTTGATTGCTTGTATTCATGAAAGTATTAGGAGAGCTTTATATTGGAGAAGGTCTCTCATTTATGTGAGCCAATTGACAGTCCAATCTTTTGGGTTAGTTCAATGAACAGGAAATTGTGGAACAGGAGGTTTGAGGAAATTAAGTTTTGTAATAGAGGAGGGAGTTGACAAAGGCACATAGCTAGGTAGTGTGGAAGACGCAGCTGGGACTGGAGACAATGAATGGGTAGTGGTACTAGTTCTTGTGGACATGTGATTTCTCCAGTAGGGCTCAGCAACCTGAATATAATAACAGAGAGCTAATGGAATTGGGTCTTTTTAAGGGTGAGAGTAGCTGGCAAGACTAGAAAATACGGAATTGAGGGGAGGGAGAGAGAGACAGAGAGAGAGATACTGAGATTGGTCAAGGTTGAATATGGAGGGCAGTGAGAACATTAAGAGCTGTATGGCATGGCTATGGAGGCCTGAATTTGAATCATTGTCCACCCATTTCTCTTAAGCCATTTGTTTAACCTCTCTGTGCCTCAGTTTCCTTGTGCATGAGATGGGATGATAATTCCTACCTCATAAGCTTGTCATATTCTTTAAATAAGATCATGTGTATAAAGCACTTAGGACAATGTTAAGCACACAATAAATTCTCATTTCTATTGAATAACTTAGTTGAAAGAAAATGAAGAGGTCAAGATTAAGGTCTTGATGACGTCAAGACTTGATTGACAGAAATAAAAAAAATGAGAGGATTGAAAGAATCTGAACTTGCTCAGAGAGTAGAATGTTAGATTTTTTTAATGTCAAGGATGAAATCGTTTCAGGGAATAAAATGGTCCAGGATGGAGACCCTGCATCTCATGGGTAGCCAGATGAATGAATGTGGTGATCACTGTCATTTTGATAAACTCCGTGAGGCTTCTGGGGTAAATCTCAAAAAAGCCAGTTTTAAAGTTTAAACAATTCTTACAAATGAACAATGTGCATATTCTTTTAGATTTAACTTTTTTTCATTGCCATAAGTACAATCCAAACGTACAGAATAAAGAAAATAGAACTCTAAAAAAAAAAGGCAGTTTTAAGGTTTTTGCTTTTCATGACGTTAGCATCATGCATACACAACTTACATCTCTCACTTATAAATTCTTAAATAATAGTTTGAAAATTTTGTTGAAAACCAACGTTTGGTTTTTATTATTTCCTATGTAGAAAACATTGGTGAGGACAATTGTGCTTCTCTTATCCTGTTAACTCCAATGGATCTAGTTTTGCTGTTTCCCCATAAACAATACATTGAATGAGGTCCATTAAGCAATGAGCCAAGAAACACTATTTAATGTAATGGCAGTTTTCATTTAAATTACATTATAAACAATATTCCATTTGGCTAATTTATAAGATCAAAGCGTAATTATTCTAGCATAGTTTCTAAAGAACAAATTAGTTCAAATCACTAACAGATTTGCAGAAATTGGTTATATAATATAGTATTTCAACAGAATAAGTGATTTAAACTAACATAACGTTGAAGTTAATTCAATTGAGAATAATTCATAGAGATGTTAATCAAAGGAAAACGTGTAAAGATGAGAAATAGGCAAAGTTAAGAAATATACTAACATCAGTGTGAATGACATTGACGTGATCCCCCCGTATTTTAGTGATATAACTAATCCAGAAAACACAGAAAGCTAATGATTAGGAAAAAATAATTAGAACATTTAGAACCTATAGTAGCGTGACCAATGCTCTGGAACAAAATTAAAAGAAATCATAAACAGGTAAACCTCTAATCCTAAATAGTATATCCACGTGATAGGCATGTAATTTCTTTTCAGTATTGATTAGGATTCTATTCAGAAGAATAATTTTATTTCTGTTGTGACTATAATAAAATGTTATTATACTATATTGACAAATAAGATATTTTGGAATAGTTAGTCTATCCTATAAAGCACTAAGTATCCAAATATTTAGAAATAGTGGTATGGCTGAAGTTTTTTGATATGATATGATATCAAATCATATCATATCATATAATACTAAATCATATATATCATATCATATCATATCATATCATATTAAAGTATAATATAGTATACATATACTGTGTTTTCCCGAAAATAAGACCTAGCTGGACCATCAGCTCTAATGCGTCTTTTGGAGCAAAAATTAATATAAGACCCAGTCTTACATAATATAATATAATATAATATAATATAATATAATATAATATAATATAATACCAGGTCTTATGTTAAGTTTTGCTCCAAAAGATGCATTAGAGCTAATGGTCTGGCTAGATCTTATTTTCGGGGAAATACGGTATATTCTAGCCTAGTGATATAATATAATAATATTATGGATTCAGGTTTTAAAAAATTGTAGTTGGATTTTGCCATAAATTTTCATCAGAATGTTTTTCTTTCCAAGTGAAAAAAAAAGGAGTCATTTGATAGATATTTCTACTATCATTGTAGACCAGTGACCAAGTCTATTCTAAAGTTATACAAGAGAAAAGTTTTCTGGTGTTTAAATCTGTCAAAAAAATTAATGTGCTATTGTATAGCATTTATCTTAAAGGTCTAAAGGTCTTCATCCTTTCTTGCCCCTTCCTTCACACTTGCCCCTTTAATGCAGGAATTGGCCAAGATCCTATCCTCCGACCTCCACTATTTTCTCTTCCTTAAAATACATTATTGCAAGCAAAGTAATGCATGCTTAGTATAACTACTCAAATACTACAAAAAACATGATGAAAGGCAAAGTATCCCTCTACTTTCCTCCTATTCCCACTTCCATTCCTCAGAGGCAACGTCTTAACAATTTCTGTTTTAATAACTAAGTGATATGCTTCTATATATTTCAGTTTATTGATTTATTATACAAGTCTTAATTTTATCTATTAATTCAGCACTATCGATTTTGAAATTTAGCATATGTATACTCTCTTTTTCCCATTTTTGCTTCCTTCCCCCAGAGTTTATTGAATCATGTCCTTGTTGTTGTCTTATGCAAAGTAACTTCTTTAAATCATTATCTTTAATTCACCTTTTGCTTACATATATAACTTTAAATAATATCCTTAACCCTCAGTTTCTTGTTCTGTTAAACTTAGGCAGGATCCCTTAACTCACCACTTAAAATATTAAGATATTTGGCTATATACCATTCCTTGCACTTTTTTTCTATCTCAATATCCCTTCCGCATCCCATCTTCTATCTCCTACCTTATATTTTTGTATTATCAAGGTAGTTAGCATTCACCTTCTTTCTTGCAACTACAGCTCACCTTTTCGTGCTTTTCCACAGATTGACCCTTATACGTAGTAACTCATTTATGTTATCACTATTGTGTAAATACTTCAAAGCATTTATGTTATCACTATTATGTAAATATTTCAAAGTTGTACCAAGTACTATACTAAAATTGAATAACTTTTTTGTGTAGTTCTAAAGTTACAATCCCCAGGGACACTCAAAGGAGATTATAATGGCTTTGTAATATGTCAGTGTGTAAGTGATCAGCTAGGGGGAACTACATTTCCCATAATTCTTTTCCCTGTATGATTTGTGTAACAGTGGGCCATGAGACACATTTTTGTACGAGATTTTGAAGGTTGAAGTGAAGACGTAGTCATGTTGTTTTTATTCTCAGAAGATTGAGGCAAGGACAACAGGACCTCTCCAACTCTCTCACATTTTTGCTTATTTACTGGTTCACCTTATTATCATGGAGCAGAAGCCCAGCCTGCAGCTGCTGCATCTTTACCTAGATCTGTCAGTTTCCTTGACTTCTGCCAGATGAATGTTTAATTCCATGGCAAAAGGCATCACTTATCCTACAGAACACACACATCATCAAAGTTGGAAATGGTGACAAACTGGCACAGATTTCAGTCTGTTCTTGTAGACTTCTAGTGTTCACTGGTTCTAGTATGCTCACTTCCCACTGTTTTGTTCATCATCCATTCCCCGTTGTTTCCCTGCACACTTCTTCAAACTCCCAACATCAGATAGATGCCAGTTTTCCTGCACACTTCTTCAAGCTCCCAATGTCAGATACATGCCAGGTACCTCATGGCACGAATAACTTCTACAATTGTGTGTGTGGAATAAATATATATGTAAAACCATACGTGTCATATCACCCACTTTACTCATTTATGTATAGTACATGTCTGATAATGCTGATGAATAAAATGCTTTAAAAGGAGAATAAATTTAATAACATAAAACCTTACATTTTAAATAAAAGTATTACAATTTTGAATGAACTATATCAAGACTGCCATCAACTATAGTGTTTCCCCTCCCCTGAAGATACTAAGATAATTTAGTGATTCTGTCTTTATGAAATGTCATAGAGCATATCACAGTCTGACTTTGAGCAATTTACTGAACTTCCATACCTCAGTTTTTCATCTCTAGATTCTGGTCAATATCTAATACATTTGGCATCTCGGACTGTGCTTTAATACTTGTGTTCAGTAAATGGTAGCTATAGTTCCTACGATGACTAATAAGATGCATTATCTTTAAAATTTAAAGATTTAAGGTTTATGTATACACATTTATTCACAAATATTTTCTTGGTAATGTAACAGTAATCTAGATTCTGACGATACAAGGTCCATGTTCATCCTCCAGGAATATAGCCACTAAACAAGAAATTGCAAATGTGATGGGTGCTTCTGGGGAAGAAGTAGGTAGAAGTAAGTAGACTAGATCATGCGGAGTTTGCAAGTCATGGTGAGAATTTCAAAAAGCTATTGTAGGGTTTTAGTAGAGTATGAGGCACTCATAGGTCAGGTTTACATAAAAAGATTACTCCTTCCCAGGCGCTTGGCCCCCTTGCTATTTAGTTTCTATTCATCCTTTAGAACTCAGCTTTCCAATGACATTTTCTCAGAAAAACCCTCTGTGGTACCACAGGTTACATCTGGTTTTCCTATAACACACCTGGTCTTTGTCCTTCAGAGTAACACAAATAGAATAGAATAATTCATAGTATTAAAAAAAAAACAACTTGCATGTAAATAAGATTTTAAAAACAAATCATTCCATATATATCATATTTGCTACTTAAACAAATTTTGTCATTGATTTTAAAAATACAATCACTTCAATTATATTTTCAGTTGAACAAGTCAACTTTTATAATATCTTATTTTATTAAGAATCAATACTTGTGAATATATGTGTATATATAAAATATATTATATATAAATATATATAAATATATATTTTATATATATAAAATATATAAATAGGTATAATTTTTATATAATATAATATAATATATTATATATAAATAGGTATAATTTTTAATATTTTATATATAGGTATAATATTTTAAATGTATATTTATATATAAATAGGTATAATTTTAAATATATATGTAGGTATAAATATATATAAATAGGTACAATTTAAAATATAAAGGATTATAATGCATATATACTGTTAACATGTATTTTTAGGGTATTTAGGTAGTAGCACTATTCTAAATTATAATGTTTTATTTGAAACAAGAGATTAAATACACATGTCTCTTATTTAACAGTCTATTTATAATTTTAAATATTTTCAAATTTAACATTTTAAGACCAAAAGTAATTTACTGAATTTTCTCTTAAAATCATGGTCATAGTGCTAAAACCCTTTTAATTTGCTTCTCTTTGTTGTAACACCTACCATCTTTTAAATATTTAAAAATCTATTATGAGCAACATGTTTTTCTCATATGTAAGTCAAACCAATTGATTTTTTTAACAACAGAAATCAAAAAATCATGTCGTAGGAGAAAGAGGAAGGCGTCTGATGTATTCATCCTAAAATGGGAAGGCTTGTGTAAATGAGATGTAAAAGGTTATGTAAATGAAGGAGGTTAAGACCCAAAAGGTTATGACACAGTTGAATCATTCTCATTACAGAAACATTAACATAGATGAGTACAATCTGCAGACCAGCTAAATCCAAATTGCACAACTCTACCCAAGGGAATGGAAACAATTTCAATAGTTTCCTTAAACATAGGGCTAAACAATTTGAGTTTGAAAGGGTTGCTAAGTTATTTAGAACTGTTTAATCTTTAACAGTAAAATATTAAATCAAAGAGAGTTTTTGATCTATTACTTATTTCTAGAGAGCAATAAATTTATTATTCACACATTCTGAATGAGCTTGCATCAATCACTACAAGACATTCTATCAAATTCATCTTGAAAAATGAAATGGGAAATGCATTCAAATTCAAGAAAGCCAATTTGGGGCAATTGACTATAATTAAGAATGTTCACTGGGATGAGGACTACTAGATTCATGAATATATAAAAGCCTGGAAAACATTAGAAGTTAAATATCAGAGTTGGGATTTTAACATCCTACTGAAAAAAATGAGATGGGAAAAGTTTATGTGAGTGAGTGAACAAGTAACAGCAAGTAACTACGTATGTATGAGTATGTTTACGTGTAGAAACACAGTTGAGGTTACCAAAAGGAATTGTAATTCTTCCTCCCTTCCACCCCATCCCTCCAGCCTTACCACCATCAGAGAGTGATATTACAGTCATGTGTGGCTAAACAACAGGAATGCATTCTGAGACATGTGCCATTAGGTCATTTCATCGTTGTACAAACACTTAGGGGCCATGACGAACAAAACAACGTGAGATTAACTCAAGTACAAGAGAAAATGATGAAGTCAAGAGATACTGAAAACATGACATACTGTAAACATGCTGCTGGCGTAACACAGCATACTGTTTTGTAGCAATTTTTTGTTTTATAATTAGAAAGAGAACACTCTAAAATAATGATAAAAAGTATAGTATAGTAAATACGTAAACCAGTAGAATAGTCATTTATTACCATTATCAAGTATACATACTGTACGTAATTGTATATGCTGTACTTTTATACAACTAGTAATGCAGTAGGTTTGTTCACACCCGCATCACCACAAGTATGTGAGTAATATGTTGCACTATAGCATCACTAGGTGATACGAAGTTTTTTAGCTCCATTATAATCTTATGAGACCACTGTCATATATGCAGTTTGTCATTGATGAGAATCGTTGTTATGCCGCTTATGACTATATTCTTCATCTTTACTCCTCCTATAAAATAAACATGTAGAATCTTGTAAGTTTCTATATACATATGGAAAATTGATAGGCCTTGAAGAGTACACTTTAAAAAGAGTATGCTCTGGTGGTGTAGTATTAGACAAAGACACTTTTTGAAACCAAGCTTTTAGGGAGAAGTGAAAATGTTTCCTGCCACGCACTTGACTAGAGACTGTTTGAGCAAAGAACATCCACAGTTATCACTTTTGCAAGTACAAGTCAGTTAATCTAGAATAAACCATGCATGCTTGTGAAACAGGTCTTTTCATCATTAGTTTGAAGCTTTAAAAAGATAGTACTTCCTTAAATGCAGTTAAATTTGATGCCCTGGGCTTGCTGTAGTACCAGTAACACGTTCAACTTGCTTCTTCCCACGGAATGCCTTATTGACATCACTGGCAGGCACTGTTGCCAATTTAATTAATACTTTTGACTGCATAATCTTCAAAAGAGTAGTTCTAAATTTAACCAAAGTACTTCCCATAATGTGAGAAATTAACATATTTGGTTGCCTTCAATCTTCCAACAAAAATACTTGAACAGCTACCAAGTGCAGAGCACGCAGGGTGGCGCCACAGACAGAGTGTGGTGATTGCCAAAAGTTAGATTCAAAGGCTATGGGTGTTCAGTAAAGAACGTATTTTTACTTTTCCTTCACTCACTGCAGTAATCTGCTTCCAGTGGCCTGCTCTGCCTGTCCCACCCCCTCCAGGAGACACTCCTTTCCTGCCCACCATGGATCCCAGCACAGACTTCAGTTTTTCTGCATCTTCAATTTTCTAACTTTTTAAAAAATTTTCCTTTTTACTATTTCCACTTTGCAAATTCTCCACTAGAGAACATTCCAAACTTCCAGTACCTCTATTCATAAATCTAGGCATTTTTCATGGAAAACTTGACATAAGTATAGAGAAAAATGCCATCATTACAGAGGTAAGATGTCTGACCTCAAAGAGGCCTCAGGACAACCCATTAATCCCTTGATTTTCCTAACAAACTCCTTCTCTCTTATGCTCTTCAGCAAATATTCAGAACCTCCAAGAGTCTCTGCAAATCTACCATTCACCTCCTGCCCCCTACTCTCAACAAAAGTTGCCTGAAAACATGAGAGAAAATCAAGGTTCTAGAGCATGAACGCCCTGGGAGTCTGGTTCTCATACTTGCTCCCAAAGGTGTTTTTGTTGTTGTTGTTGTTGTTGTTGTTGTTTTATATGTTTTCCCTCATGCCCCCCTATCCAAGCCTAATCTCCCCAACAGGACCCTAGAGCTCAACCAGTCTTCAGCAATTTTTAATCGTTGACATTTGCGATTGGTTCTTCTGGACTGGCTCTTTCCTTTCAGCCTGCAAACTGGTATACATCTCTCTGCCTTTGCAAATAACGCTTCCCTAACTCTGTGTACCTCTCTATCATTTGACTTCACTTCATTGATATGTGCAATCATTGCTTTTCTTCAGATTATATAGGATCACTGTAGAATAGTATTTCAAAAAATTAGAAATGTATAATTAAATAAAAGTTGCTGTAATCCCATGGTCCAGAAATAATCATTTTAGTTAGCTCTTTAACATACTGGTGCATTCCTTTCAGTATTTATTCTATGTATTTATATGTGTGGGTTGTTTTATTTTATAACATAATTTTAACTTCAGTTTAATATAGCTTAAATCTTAATGTTTTCACCTTATCATATTAAGAATATTATCTATGTCATCAACTATTTATTGAAAAATAATTTTAAGGGCAGCATGTTAGTTCATTTATTGCTGTAGCATACATTTATTTTTCCCACACTATGGCATTAACAATATTTTATAGTATTTGTCACTTTAATAGACAAATATATGATTGTTTAAATTGATACGACTTTGCTTATTGAAAGTTCAGATATTATTTTATCTATGTTTACTGGCCATTTTATTTTCTTTTATGAAATATCTCTTGGTGGTTTTTGCCCACTTTTCTATTTATTTATAACTAACAGACTGTTTAATTGAGAGTATTAACCCTCTTTCATACGTGTTCCACTAATTTTCCCACTTTTTTTATGTGCCTTTTAATTTTACTTATGGTGTTATTTTAAATTTAAATCATCAAATTCACTTTTAGATTTATTCTGTTGCTTTTATGTACTATAAATCACCCCCTTCCTCAAAATGTACATAATTTTCTTTTTCATAGAGACTTTTGTTGTTTACATTTAACTATTTCACACTTCTATAATTTATTTTGGGCTACAGTATGAGGTGAAATCCCAATTTAACTTGATATTTTTCTTAATAAGTAACAATGGTGCCAGGAGTGTTTATTAAATCATCATTCCCATGCCCTCAGATTTGTGATGTCACCTTTATTCTCTATTTTGTTAGGCCATCCTGTTGTCCTTTCTTGTTCTTCTGCTGCTCTGCTCTATATCTCAGTCAGACTGACCTACACAGACTTTTTCCTTACTCTCTTATTAACAGGCTACCAGGATTTATAGTGGAAGGCACTGATGGGAGGGAGAGGGGAGCCAAGGTATTATTCTCCTCTTTCTACTTCTGGTGGTACCTTGGGTGAAGGTGCTCTTCTTCTCTGGTACTTTATCCCTACTTGGACAGGCATCCCATGATCCTACCTAGTTCCCTACCTGACCCACCCCTGAGCTCAAGGAACTCCATTCCCTTCCTTTGTTCCTCCAGGCTAAAAGTATAGAAGCTGCAGCTGTATTATTAATCTTTGGGTGACTTCTCAGTCTCTTCTATCATCTGTGTAACCCATTAACTGTATTAAGTTCCGTCTACTTTGAATATTCAGTTAATATCAGTTTTTCTGTTTGAAACCTAACTAATGTAGTTATCATTCCTATTCATTGATATAGGCGTTCCTTTCTGTACCAGAGCTACAACTTAAATGATTGTAACTTTTCTAAAATATTTTCATTTTATTCATCTTTTAAAAAGTGTCATTGCCTTATTTGTTTTGGGAAAACTAATTTTTCCAAGTGAACATTAAAATTATTTTGTCAATTTTCTTTTTTTACATTTTATCCCATTGACATGCTTAAATATATACTCATATAAGTAAACAAAAATACCTGTTCAAATGTTAATTGAAGAATTGTTTGGCCTAGTAAAAAAATACTGAAAATAGCCAATGTTAAAAAAATGTATGCTATAATTACACAGTGTGATACTCTAGCTCTTTAAAAAGACTGTGGTGCATACATTGCTATAGGAGCATAAAATGCTATAATTATTTTGGAAAACTCTTTGGTAGTATCTACTAAAACTAATTATATGAATACTCTATCACCTGGCTGTTCCACATCTAGGTGTATACCCAACAGAAATATATTGAATGTGAACAAATGTACATATGTTCACAATAAGCCATATAAGAATGTTCCCAGCAGCTCTTTCATAATAATCACAGTCTGGGAACAATCCAAATATCTACTGAAGAGGAATATATGAATTGTGTTATATTCATGTGATGTAATATGGCAATGACAAGCCAAACTACTGAATGACTCATAAATGTAATGTTGAGTATAAGAGACCAGACATAATAATAACATACTGCAGGATTCCATTTATATGAAGTTCAAAAATGGGTAACATTAATCAATACTATGAAAAATCACACTATTGTTTACTTTTGGGGATTATGATTGGAAAGGGTCCTGAGGGAGGGATGATTTCTGCATTCTTTTGTGTGTATGATAAATTGCAATGTTAGAAGTTTAAAAATATAAAGGGTAGATCCATATGTATTGATGTGGAAAGATATCCAAGTTATGCTGCTAACTTAAATAAAATAGTTGTTGGAGGGTACATAAAGAAAGAGTCCATATGTGTTTAAAAAAAGACTATCATGTATATGTGTGTGTGTATAAATATGTATTCATGTATGAATCAAGACGTACACATATACACTGATACACATACAAGAGGAAATGAGAGAATGAGAAATGTGTTTGATTTTTTCTCCCATAAACATGAAATATCTTCATAATTAAAATTATTAATAAAAAATTCAATGAAATGTTTGTCACATTGCATTGAAACTATAAATTAATTTAAGAAAATGAGTCTATCTTACAATATTGTTTTCCTAGCCAGAAATGTGATATGCCTTGCCATGTGTTCATCTCTTTTTTCATACCTCCACTCAAGATTTTCAACTTTCTTCCTAGAAGTCCTGTATGACTATTGAGAGGTTATTCCTGTGTGTTTATTTATTTATCATTGTTCTTATGAATTAAGTTGTTTAGTATTTAAGTTTCTCAGAATAGAAGTCTAACCTCTCTGTTTCCTACTTTCCCATTCATTTCTAATCTGCTCAGCCCTAATGAAGCTGTTCTGGCAGAGATTATTAGCTGCCAAGTACAACAGATGGCTTCCATTCTTTAGCGTGACACTTTTAGACAGTTATTAATTCATTGAGTCAATAAATATCTGTTGATCACTTGATGTATGCTAGACACAATGCTATCCACTGTAGGTTCAAAGGTAAACACAAGCCCTACTGTCACACTGCTTATACTTTAATGGAGCAAGCAATAAATTGTACTTATAATGTACTATGATGTGTGCTGAAGTAAAGATATGCATAGGATTCTATGGATAAACATCACAGGGGCATTGACCCAGGTCTGGGTTATTAGAAAGCACTTCTCAGAACAGGTGCTGTATAAGTTGAAACCTAACTCTTATGAGAAAGATGAGAATGATGAGCATTCTAGACATAAGTAAGATTATTTAATAACCTGCAAATGGTCAGAATCAAGAGAAAGCAAAACATATGTCAGTGCATGTAAGGAAATGCTAGTAATTCAACATGGCTTGGCTAGATGATAGAATTTGTGGTGGGAAACTGTGGAAAGTTAGGCTATAACAATACGCAGAAGGCAAGTCATAAGGCCTTTAAGGCATTCTAAGGAGTTTGGTGATCAGTGACAAGCCACGAAAGGTATTAAAGGGCGGGGTTCGTATGATCAAATTTGCACTTTAGAAAACTGATGAAGCCTCAGTACGAAGAACAGAGTAGAATGGTGAGACCACTGGGCACAAGGAACCCCTACTTGTTTTAGTAATCTAGATAGTGTAAATGAAGAGAAGTTATAAGATTCCAGAAGTCATAAACATTCATTTCCGTTGACTGAAATGAAACAAACGACAACGAGAGACATTTTACAAGGGCAGAGAGTGATGCAATGGTGAGTTTAGTTCGAGAACTGTGGGCTTTGAGCTGCTTGTGCAATACAGTGGGAGGAAGTGGGATGCATGGGCCTGGTCCTCGAAGCCACATTTGGGAAGGAATGCTGAATTTGAGAATCATGAACATTTGGTAGGTAAAAACATGCAAGTGGATGAGCTCACAGAGAATAAGAACACAACCAAGAACACAACCAAGGGACAGACTCTGTTCAGTCAGATGGGGGTACGCATCTTGCTTTTGCCATCTGCAAGCTCAGGCTCTTTAATCTCTCTGTAAGTTGAGTATAACAATGGTATCTACCTCTTAGAATTTTATGAAAATTAAAATGTAATCTATAAAAAGCATTTAATACAAGTCAGAATTTGATTAATGTTGGCTATTACTATTGTGATTATTGCAAGTTTGAAGATAAACTCTGATGACATGACACCTTTAAAAGGAAAACAATTCATGAAAGAATCAGAGAAACAAAAGCCAGAGAGTTGGAGGAAACTCAGGAGAACATAATGTCACATAGACCAAAAGGGAGAAGGAAGGAGCATTTTACGATGGAAAAGTCGACACCACTTTTAAAATGCAGTGATAGAGGCAAGTAAAATAGGGAGTTTTTCAGCATCAAACTATCTTAATGATAATAGATTCATTGGTGTTTTAGAAACAAAAACCAGATTACAATTAGGCTGAGGAATGAATAGAATGTGAGAAAAATGAAGACAATCTTTATGGTCATTGAAGGTGAAAAGAGAAAGATGATAGAGAAAGACAGAGGAGGAAGAAGTTTGGCTGGTTGTTAACAAAATGAGAGACTTGACAATGTAACGGCTGACAGGAAGAAATCTTGTGTTGAGGATGGTTGTATATATTGAGAACAAAAAAGATGGGTGATATGAAAACTTAAGGGTGAGGTGGCAGAAGCAGGATGGTCCTTGATCAGACGGAGGGACATCTACAACACTGACCTAAAGGAAGGGAGGCAAGAGGAGGGGGCAGGAGCTGGGAGGTATAAATGCAGTGGGAGGAGTTTGAGGAAAATTCCATCTGATTTTTTTTTTCCTCTGCAAATTGTCTGCTCTGAGTGAAGAGTGAGACAGAGAGATCAAAGGTGTGAGGAAAAAGGAAATTTGAAAAAAAAAAATGCTATGGAAATTGAAAGAGGGAACCGATTAGAGAAACTCAGAAAGCTTTCAGGACCTGGTTATTGTTGAAACTGTTAATTTGTCAGTCCATCAGTCTGTTGTTTGTGCTAATTTTCTCCATTAGTACTTAGTACTAATTCTCCAGGAAGGAGAATGGAAAAAGTGGGCAAAGAAAATAGACTTCAAGTTTGGTTTTGTTGGTGGATACAGGGGAAGGGAAAATGGCAAGAGTTGAGAAAAATGTCAAGAAAGGGATTCAACCATTGGACTAGGACAGAGAAGGAAGTGAAGAAGGGAAGAAACTATGGACAAAAATAAAGGGAGCAAGAAATTGTAGATCCTAGTGAGGGTGTGAAATAGTGATGAGAAGAACTAGAAGGAGAAGAGTTTGTGACGCAAGAGCAAGTTGTGAATATTTCAGATAAAACAGGGTCTGAGTTAGAGGCATGGAAGTGTCTATCTGAACTGAACTGGATGTGACGATCGTTGGTGGAGGGAAAGCCAAGCTAACAAGAAGATAGGCTGCTCTCTGAAAGACCCAACAGATCACTGCAGTTCCCCTGATAATGTCAGGAATAGGGATAGAATCAGGTGCCAAAATATATAATGAATGAATGATAATGGCTAAAAAGTTTATGAGAGTAAAAAAGGTATAGAGGGGATGCTGTAAAAAAATGTCATGAACCTCCAAGGAAGCGAGAGATGAGGAATCATGCGTCTGGATGTGGCCTTGAGGCATGAGAATTTTGAGCCTACATCCGTCCCCTGCTTGGTGGGGGACAATGGTTGGTACCCACTTAGGATAGATGCTGGAGAAGTCAGTTTTCAGTGAAGGCCAGGGAATGAGATCAACTGTCTATATAGAGAGTAAAGATGTAGGAGGGGTAGATTATATATGATAAGCATGGCAGTGGGTGATGTGGAAAGGTCTGGGCCTTGTTGGAGAGGGGATATGGTGGGACAGAGGAGAAGAACCCTTTTAACACGAGCATGAAAATATGGAAAACAATACACAGCGGAAGGCTTTAAATTAGGGGCAGCAACCACAAATAACAGGAATGTGAAGCATTGTGGGGTGCACCAATTCTAATGGTAAGCATTTCACACCTAAACTATCGTAATAAACTCTTGACTGGCCACTCTGTTTTCGGCTTTTCTCTTTGAAATTCATTTTCCGTAATATATCTGGATAAGATTCTGATCCTATTATTCATCTCCCTGATTTACATCCTCCACTATTTTCATCAACTCTCCAGTACTAATTGCAAATTTCCTAATATTAGCATTGCATACAAGTTATCTGGCTCCCGTCCACCCTCCCAGTCTTATCTTCCAAAAGGCCCTAAAATGTACCCTGTCCCTCCAATACACTGAGCTACATGAAACTTCCCCAAACTCCACACGCTCTAAATGGAGATAAGGGAAAAAGAACATTCCAGGTGGAATAAACAATTGAAATGTCAATAGAGATGGGAGTTTTGAGAAATGTCAAGAGATACAATTTAACTGGACTCCAAAACATAATTGGATAAGACATGAAAAATAAGGATTGCTCAGAGAGTTATGATTCTTGAATAAAGCACTGCCTCTTTGAAATGTGTTAGAATGTAGGTGCTGTTATTTTTCCCAAGGAGTTTAATTTTATACACCTGCCAGGCTAAATGTTTTTTATTAGGGTAAACTTGTCTGATGTTGCTATTAGTACACATGACCTTTACCTCGTCTTTCCAAGTGTTATATAGTCAAATTTTTTCATGTTGAACAACATATTGGTTAAAAGGTACCCTTCACAGCATGTAACTCATAACCGACACCTTGCAAAAATATGTGTGAGTTTGTATATTTTTCAAAGATAATGAGGACAAAGATTTAAAATCTGTTCAAACGTTTCCTGGCAAAATGTATATGAATCGTGCCAAAAATGAATTGCATATTGCATGCCTTCAATCTGTTTTTGAAATATTTGTAGATACAGGCAACATCTGTTCCACTGGACCAAGATATATTGTAAGTACTAATAAATTCAGCCTCGATTTTAAAAGTTTGTACTTGAAAATTAAATGCTTTTTAAACAGATATATGCTGAAGTTCTCTAAGTGAACTCAAAAAAAAATTTAAGTTTCAGAAATTATAAAGAAAAAAATTTACAAAATAAACCAAAGCCTTAAACTTAAGGAATTTTCCAAATGATTTAATCATATGTTAAATATGCCCACTTCAAAAATATAATATTGCAGTCCAGTTCTGTTAAACATAAATGAGGGTGGAGGAGAGAACTAAGGGGCCTATCTACAAATATATAAAAGAAATTCCAATTTTGGGCAAAAGTGTCCAGTTGCCACATTTTCTATTAGAAATATACTGACATAGACAATGTTTCTATTTAAAGTAGATACCCACTCTATATATTTAGAGAATTACAGTAATAGGTCCTGCAGATAGAAAGGAGCTACATGCATGTTTACTCGATGGAGTATGTTATTAGAGATACTTTAGTTTTACTGTGAAATTCTGTATTTGATATATAATCAACTATATTATCTACTTTAATGAGAACTACAAGTAGCTTAAAATGGAAAAACAAATTATTCAAAAAAGAAAAGACTCAACCTGATTTCGGATTTATAAACACAGTAACTGCTAGTGCACCAGCAGTGACAAGATTTGTCAATTGGAGTAATATTCTTCCAGAAAAGTATAGGCCTGAATTAAAATAGATGACAATAATATTCACTGTATTAAAAATCTGTTTCACAGTAAATTACATGAAATGGTAGACATTTCTTTATAAGGCTACAAGAGGAATGTCTTTGAAAGTGTCCTAGTTGTCATCAGGCAGTTTTTTTTCTAATTTCAGGGAGCCATACATTAGTGGATTGTAAAATCTATTGGAGTGGGTCCTACCAATTTTTAAAACAAAAAATAGCAGCTTAGGAAATATAAAATTGCATCACAGATAGTAGGGATTGGCATTGTTTTGTTAAAATTTAGTTTCAAATGTGTATGTGTGAGAAAGATATGACATGTATTTCTTATTGTAGATCACAGAAAAAATAAATAAAAATGGTTTGAAACCCACTTCCATGGAAAATGTTATATTTTCTCCTCTTTGGAGGCTGACCTAGTTGGAATTTAGTCTAAAGAGTAGATCTTCATTAGAGAAGAGGCAGGGCCAGGTGAAGTGTTGGCTATGACAGACTCCTCGGTTGGTCAGAAGTACAGAAAGACCAAGCCAGCCAGGGGAGAGTCTAAGGGAGGTGACAAAGAGTGCCCCAGTTGGACTGGGCTTTGGAGGAAGAAAGGTACTTCTATGATCTTCTATGGAACACTCACCTCATGTCTTTATAGTATACAAGGAAATAATAGCAAGGGAATACTTGGCTGGTTTTACAATCAACAAAGGAAGTTCACCTTATAACTATTATCATCTGTGGAATCAGGATTTCAAGGTCTATAGGTGTTGGTCACACAATACGAAATATCTCATGTGATTTAGGAACCCGTATGCCTAAAGCAGGGAGCAAAAACCTGCGTATCATTCTAATGAAAAGCCATTGTTTTGTAATTGACTGGCAAATATAGTACTATCAGAAAATGTGAGAGACTGCTAAGAATGGTTCACCAGGGGAAGAGAACTAAGTGGCTAGGAAATAGGTTAGCAGGGACACTTAATTATCATTGCACACACTTTTGCAGCTCTTGAATTTTAAACCATGTGCATTTTACCAGTTTAAAAAAATAATTTGCATTTAGCAAAACAAAATAAGTGTCTCACGTTAGTGAAATTTTTAGATAAACTAAATTATCTCTATATGGGACACCTTATTGGTTGTTTAGCCAATAGCTAAATTCTCTTGTATTCTTTTTTTTTAGAAATCCCTGACTTTTCTTCTGGTGGTAACATGTCCAAGCCCCAGAAGATGAATCAAGATTAGTCTACAACAAGCCAGTGATGGCAGGAAAAACTACAACCTTTTAGTGCAGGAAAGATTGTTACAGAGAAGGAGGCTGCTCCAAACATAGAAGCACGGATAAAAGGCTTCTACATGCCCAGAGAGGCACCTGGTGCAGTTATTAAAATGGGAATATGCCTGCAGGGTGATTCCTTCCACCTTCCCCTCTTAAACTAAGCCATAAGAGAAAGAGTATTTAGTCACAGCTGAAGCACTAAATGTGTATTTCTCTCTCTATCTATCTATCTCTCCCTTTAAATGCAGGCAATGATAATCAAAATTAGCTTTCATAGACAGGCCTTCTCAAACACACAGATACGAATACTATCAAAGTCACAAAATATTTGAAGGGAAACCATAATGAAAGGAAGCAATAAATAATCATAAATAGTTTCAGGGACATGTGAGGGGCCGACTTATCCATGAAAAATAACAGGCTGAATTATAAATCTTGAAAATAAAAATATGTGGTCATTAGTACTAAAAAAAATTACAAAGGAATGAGATTGACATGATAGACCCCGGTGAAAAATGGATGTAAAAAGACAATGGAACAAATCTGAAAAGTTCTAAAGGGGAAAAATGTCTGAAACTAGGAGTTTATGCTAACCAAAAGAATTCATGTTTAAAGAAAAATATTGAACTAATAGAAGGCAAGGGAAAATGTATTATATAACAAGAAAGTTTGGTAAATATAAACATTTTTTTAAATCATGTCAAGAAAAGCCCAGACACACAAATTACAAAACAACATAAAGGAGATATGTGTGACTATTAAAGTTTAGAAATTTACAAATTAGGTAAAAAACCAAAATGTATATCTAAATGTATAGTGTATGCAAAAGATTTATCTAAAATAACATGACAAAAATTATTTAAAAAGAAATATAATGGAGAAAAATGTATCAAAAATTGTTAACAAAAAGAAAGCAGATCTAAAAATGTCAGTATGAGACAAAATAGAAATCAAGAGTAGTATGAGAAGTAAAAAGAATGATAAATAGAAATGAAAAGAACAATGTAATACAATATATATATATACTCTTTATACTTTTAAGTTCTTAAAGCAGAAATACATAAAACACAAATGGAGAGAACTATAAGTGAAATGAATAACACAATCATAGTCAGAGATTTTAATATATCTTGTATATAAATTGACAGAGTAAACTAAAAGTAATTAAAACCATTTATAATTCAAAACCACAATTATCAAAATTGGCTTTATAAATAATGAATATATAAGAAAATTTTACCCAAGGGAACACTGATTAAACTTATCACTTTTTAGTCTACAAAATTAATCTCAACGGGAAAAATCCCCTGATCTCAAAGCAGTAAAATCATAGAGCCACTGACGTTTACATTTACCAAGTGATTGCTATGTGCCAAGAATTGTTTGTTCTAAGCAATGGTTGTCAGATTTAGCAAATAAAGGTATAAGACACCCAGTTAAATTAGAATTTAAGGTATACAATCAATATTTTTTTAGGGATGTTAGAAATTTAAAAAAAAATTTAGAGATAATAAATTTCCAAAGCTTTAGGGAAAAACATAGAGAAAACTTTGGATATCCTTCTAAGATAATTTTATATCCTTGATACCTAAATTAGACAAACATGACACAAAAAAATAAAATGATGTAGGCCATACTTATTTTTAAGTACAGGTGTAAAACTTCTAAACAAAAATGTAACAGATTAAATATAGCAGTGTATAAAAAAATTGCCTAACACCAGAAAGGCAAAGAAGGTTCAACACCATAAAATATTTCAAAATAATTTAGTTTTTAAAAATTAAAGGGAAAAACTATAAAGTCATTCCAATAAATGTAAAACATTTATTTATTAAAATTAATTTTATTTAGTAAATATGTAACATAAGAAGAAATTTTTCTAACTTGATGAACATCAGCAATGACAAACTTGAAAACATAATGAAAAAAATCTTAGTCATAATTGAAAATGACAGAAAATTGAAGAAAACATCTAGGAATAAAACTAATGTAAATGTGCAATATCTGTAGTAAAAACTTTACTGTAGAACATAAAAGAAGATATGGTTAAAAAAACATACCCTATTCTAAATGGAAAAAATAGTAAAGGTAGCTGTCCTCCACTAAATAAATTAATAATGCAATCCCAAATCAAAATCTAACACAATTTTTTTCTATCAAGATTTTTTAAATGAAACTTGACAGAAAAGATGCAAAATAGCAAAAAGAAAAAAATTTAAAAAGAAAAAATATGGAGAATTTATGCTATCAAATTTCAAAATACACTATAATAATATAGCAATGAGAATTATATGACAATGATATATTAATACACATATGTAAATGGAGGAAAACAAAATCCATGATGCGGGGCATTTCAAACCAGTAAGAATAATAAGCAAATAGAAGTGAAAAGGATTGTTAGCTCTTTTACTAAGTGCCAAGATAAAAATAGCATATATTCTAGGTAGATTAAAAATGTAAATGTCTAAAATAAAACTATAAAAGCATTCAACAGAAATATATATAAATATATTTGAAATATGCAGAGAGTGCCAAAAAAATGTATACACATTTTAGAAAAGCAAAAAACTGTATTAAAATTGTAGTACTCAATATACACCGACAACAAAAGATGAATACAAGTCTTGTATATTCATTTTTTTGACACCCCCGGTATTTGTACTCTCCTCTTAGAAAGATATAAAGTGCATCTGCCATAAAAGAAACTATTGATACATCTGACATTAATATTTAAAACATGTGCATAAAAAGAAAAATATTTTTGCCAATATTACTAATTTTTACCATTAAGATATTTAGAATCTTCAGAAGAAATGTTCTCAGACTAAGCAAGTTAAAGGAGGGCCTGGAGAATTACCAAATGTTCAAGACCTACTATATAACTGACACCAGGCTAGGGGTTTGGCACTGGCTATCCCATTTAATCTCGGGGAATCCTCAAAAACCCAAAAGGATGTATTACTATCATCATGTTGCTAAAGAAGAAACTTGACATTAATCACACATCAAGCAATTGGCTGAGTGGAATTCAAACCCAATGCTTTTAACACCATCTTGATTCCCCTCAGAATAAGAAAACATAATAAATAATAAAAAAAATGCATGAGTACTAAGTAGCCTATAAAAGTAGTTAATCAATTAGAATTGGATAGATAAATTTAAGATAGAAATAAGCAATTAAAATCACTCAAAGAAAATCGTTATTTAGTATATTGTATGGAGGAAATAAAGGATAAGAAGGAAGCAATAGACTCACTAAAAGGTTATTGAAATGATTTAATGTAACATTGTTAGAACCTAGACCAATCTTCCAGGCATGAATCTATAAAATGTTACGAAGTACTAAATAACAGCATATAGAGCCATATTCACCTATAAGAGAAATCATTTGCATCTACTTCCTAAGTTTTAACTAGGCAGTTGGTATGCTGACAATGTTGATATTGTTACAGTGTTTCCCTGAAAATGAGACCTAGAAGGACAATCAGCTCTAATGTGTCTCTTGGAGCAAAAATTAATATATAAGACTGGGTCTTATATAATAATATAATATAATATAATATAATATAATATAATATAATACTGGTCTTATATTAATTTTTGCTCCAAAAGAAGCATTAGATCAGATTGTACAGCTAGGTCTTATTTTCTTTTTTTTTTTTTTTTTATTAATTAATTTATTTATTAGTTTCAGGTGTACAAAACAAGGTAATACTTAGACGTTCATCATTTATATCCCTCATACTGTGAACCCCCCTCCCCCCATCCACTATCCCTCCGACCTCACACTGAACCATCACATTATATATATAAAATTATAGTTGGCATTCATTAATGTTTAGCTTCTGATGTACAATGCCATGATCAGGTATCCACAGTATCCCTGAGGTAGCTAGGTCTTATTTTCAGGGAAACACGGTAGTAAAGAGCAGTGGTAGCTAGCTAAAAATGTGACCTGATTGTGTCTTGCGAAGGCATGTAAATTGTCGCAAATCTCCAGATAGTACTTCCATTCTTAGTACTGATGCAGTGATTCTGGGTTTGGAGAAGTTCCTGGTTCACTAAGTAGAGTCAGTAGAAGGCTTATTGAAAGGGTTCTCTGGGAGAAATTTGGAGTTTTCAGTGTCTGCTGATTAAAAACAAACAAACAAACAAACAAACAAAAGAATTACAAGATAAGAATCTATTATCCAAGTTAGCAGATAATAAGATTTCTCAGCGTGTTTTTTTTTTTTCCTATTGATAGGGAATCATTCTGAAGTATTTATATTATTTTAAATAGTGTTAATCCCTGCCCTGCGTGCTAAGTCAGGAGTTGAAATAGCTTCAGTCTACTAGGTTAACGCCACCCCATCCTGAAGTCTCAATCTACTAGGTACTTCCAAAGTCCTACAGTGGTTTAAGAACACTGATGAGCTTTGCAATGAATATGGCCACTCAAATTATAGGATTCGGGATGACTAGAGTGAAATCTTGGCCAAATTTGCCAACTAAAATATGAACACTCACCTCATGATCTCTCACCTATGTGCCCCACTTATGTGACCTGATGTCTGCCTCAAATTTTGTTTGTTTTCATCTAGTGAAAATAGCACCGCCCATCTGGCCGAGGCCTGGCAAGCATATGGTTCTTCCTAGTCTCTTAAGGGTCTTAATCCTGTATCCATACCCACAGTAGCAGTTGGATTGGCTTTAACATAAACTAATAGCCTGAAATCCAAGTACTGCTAGTCCCCAACTATTTCCATGTTTGTTGAGTTCCCAGGGTCAATGTGACTGACGTAGATGGTTAACCTCTTTGAAAAGGAACATTCTTCACAGATGTGAACAATTCCCCACCAATAAACTAAGTGGGAAATAAAAACCATAGCCTGAATTGAACAAAAAGGGAAAACTTAAATGTTGGCATTTGGTTATTACAGTACAAGTTATCACCAAATAAATAGGTAAAACTATTTATTTTGATGCGGTTAAAATTGTTTTAGTTTATATTATTTGTTACAGTCAATAGAATTCTTAGCTATTTTCACTTTAGACATTTGAGTTAGAATGTAACATTTGAGAATAAACATTTTGGCCAAATGAAGACTCCTGCCTTATATAAACTGAAACACGGTTTTCCATTGGAAAAAGAAAAAAAAAAAGGAAGGTAAATGTAAAGCAATGTGCTTATATATTTGTGAGATTAAAACCATCTAAAAAAGTGAGAAAAGAATGAGTCTAAGCTTTTCTCCTCCAGTAAGAAATCTATAAACTAGAGATTCCTTTGTTTTCCTTTTTGAGAATACAGTCTAATGCCTTGAGTGGTTTCTTTCTCAACACATAATTGATTCTTGGAATGACATTCACTTGGAGTGCGGATAGTTGTACCTTTGGGACAGAAGCAGTTGTTTCTACCTTTGTCATTTTGTACAATAGCTATAGGAGAACTATTTTCTCCCAAAATTAATACTTAAGAGACCTAGAAAACTAAACAATGTTGTTCTGTATGTTTATAAAAGACAAAATAGTTTTGCTGCTATAACCAAGTAGAGGAAAAAGGCAATTGAACTAATGGTGTCTTTATCACTTGAAATATACCACAGGTCATTAAAAAGAGGCATGTAAAATATTTAAAGATACAGTTAAAACAATGTGTTGAAATTTCTGAAAAAGGATTTTAAAAATGGGAAAGATTTTTGCAGACTAGCAAAAAACTTAATGAAACTATTGAAACAAAGACTACAGATATAAAACCTTTTTTTCAATGTATTTTTCTTATCTTTTTCTTTTCAAGAAAAGACCTTGTATAAAGGGGAACAAAATGTGCCTTACCTAACCAGTGAATACTGGGAACGTTAGATTATGCATTTATGACTAAGTAACCCTTTCTCTGAGCTATAATAATAAATCACCATTGTTCGTTACAATTGATTTGTAATTCTAATGAACCAAGATGGTACACTTATCGAGCTATAGATAAAAATTCAAAATCACATAACGTGAGTGAGGCAAGTGTGAACTATATAAACATGATTGCTGGAAAAGAATTAGAAACTAAGGATGAGTTAAGTGTAATTTAAGTGTAAATATATATCCAGTGTTGTACATGTAGTTTTTCTTTTTCTTCCCTAGGGTTTGTAGTTGTATTTAGTGATTCTGAAAAGAAGATGACTAATAATGATCTCACTTAACAAGTAGATGAAATATATTTATGAGCATCAGTGTACTGATGAGAATGCGTGCCATTTAGCTTCAAACGGGCCTTCCATTAAACACAAAACTTGATAATACTATATTTGATAAACAACATACAATAGTAAAAGAATATTGTTATTTTCATTATTAATACTTTACCACATTTCTTGATAAGACCTCTTTTACTTTTGCCTTCAAGTTAGAATTCTTTTCTACACACTATAATTTGTTTTAAATTGTCCCCTAGTATTTTTACTATTATCTTGATCAGTATTGCAAATTTTCAAAAGCTTCCATATTTAGCCTTTCTAAGTCTGAAATTTGTTTACCTAAGTACCTGAAAAAAAAGAGAAAGAAAAAAAAAAGGAGAATATCATGTTGGCCAGTTATTCAGATTTTTTACACAATTGAGAAACATTTTTTATAAGACATTTATTTAGAATGTTGGTCTTCCTATAATTAAAAAAGATAACATCCTAGAAATTGTGATAGCTTTCTTTCAAAAATTTTTCAGGGAATTGTTGTGCAAGTAAATACATTTTTGTATTAGAAATTTAATGTATTAAACCTTAACCTAAAGCTATAAGACATTAAGAAGTAAGAATATAGTCGATAAAACAGCATAAATTTCTTAAAAACATTTTTCCTACTGCGTTTCTAATTCAACCTGAAAAAAATCAATTTGCACACAAATTTTAGAAATTCAACTATTCACTAATGTATCATAAAGATATGCTTACAGAATCACTATGAGTCATTATATCCTCTCTCTGAATAAGAGAAAATGGAAATCCAGTGAGGTCATGGCTTTGCCTCATCATTTAGATACAAAACAGGTCCATTGTCAGTGTTTCCTAGTTTACTGATATTTTCCCTTCAAAGAAGCTCATTTTCACAGTTTTACCTGAAATAACCATAGTCTAGAAAACAGTTTAAATTAAAATGAAAATGACCTTTAATATTGGTTTTATACTTCTGATGATCACCATTATCAAATGCATTATCATTTTCATAAGGGCACATGCATATTTTATAAGCTGGCAAATATTTTTTGCAGAAAGAAAAATATTTTAAACCCATAAAGAAGGTATTAGGTGCTTTACTCAAAGTTTTTTCTTTTTTCTTTTGCTATCTCTAGATTATTTTAATAGTAAAGTTAAAAATATACACATAGAACCGAACCCTAGGTAATATTTGACAATGTATAAATCTCTTGATATATGACTCAATTAGGAAAGATTATACAAGCATACCTCACTCGGCTTTATTGCGCTTCACAGATTCCTCATTTTTACAAATTGAAGTTTTGTGGCAACCCTGCGTTGAGCAAGTGTATGGTACCATTTGTCCAACAGCATTTGCTCACTTCATGTCTTTGTGTCACGTTTGGATAATTCTCGCAATATTTCAAACTTTTTTATTGTTATTATACTTGTTATGGTGATCTGTGATCAATGATCTTTGAATGTTACTATTGTAATTATTTTGGAGTGCTATGAACTGCGCCCATATAAGATGGTGACCTTAGTTGAGAAATGTATGTGTCACCACCAACCCACCATTCCTCTGTCTCGCTTCCTGTCTTTGGGTCTCCTCATTCCCTGAGACACAATAATATTGAAATTAGGCCAATTAATAACCCCACAATTACGTCTGAGTATTCAAAAGAAAGGAAGAGTTGAACATCTCTCACTTTCCATCAAAAGTTAGAAATGATTATACTTAATGAGGAAGCCATGTCAAAAGCCAAGATAAGCTTTCAGCTAGGCCTCTTCTGCCACACTGTTAGCCGAGTTTTGACTGCAAAGGAAAAGGTCTTGAAGAAAATTTAAAGTGCTACTCCAGTGAACACATGAATGATAAGAAAGCAAAACAGCCTTATTGCTGATATGGAGAAAGTTTTATTGTCTGGACAGAAGATCAAACCAACCACAACATTCCCTTAAGCCAAAGCCTAATCCAGTGCAAGGCCCTAACTCTCTTCAATTCTATGAAGGCCGAGAAAGGTGAGGAAGCTGCAGAAGAAAAATTTGAAGCTAGCAGAAACCATGTCCATAATATAAAAGTGCAAAGTGAAGCAGCAAGTGCTGATGTAGAAGCTGCAGCAAATTATCTATTAGGTTGGTGTAAATGCAGTTGTGGTTTAAAAGGTGAAAAAAAAAAAAATTTCAAAAACCGTAATTACTTTTGCACCAACCCAATAGAAGCTCTGGCTAAGATAATTAAAGAAGGTGGCTACACTAAACAAAATATTTCCAACGTAAAGAAAACAGCTCTATATTGGAAGAAAATACCATCTAGGACTTTCATAGCTGGTGCCAATGACTGGCTTCAAAGCTTCAAAAGACAGGCTGAGTCTCTTGTTAGGGGCTAATGCAGCTGGTGACTTTAAATTGAAGCTATTGGTCATTTACCATTCTGAAAATCCTAGGGCCCTGAGAATCCTGCCTTGCTCTATAAATGGATCAATAGAGCCTGGATGACAGCACATCTGAATACGTTAAGCCCACTGTTGAGACCTACTACTCAGAAAAAAACAATCCCCTTTAAAATATTACTGCTCATAGACAACGCACCTAGTCACCCAAGGGCTCCGGTGGAGATGTACAGTGTTATTAATGTGTTCAAGCCTGCTCACACAACATCCATTCTGCAGTCTTTTGAGCGACTTGAGATCAAGGAGTAATTTAAACTTTCAAATCTTCTTGTCTAAGAAATATACTTTGTAAAGTGATACCTGGCATAGATAGGCAGTCATTCCTCAGATGGACCTGGGCAAAGTAAGTGGAAAAATCTTCTGGAAAGGATTCACCATTAGATACCATCAAGGACATTTGTGATTCCTGGGAAGCGGTCCAAATATCAACACTAACAGGAGTTTGGATGAAGTTGATTCCAACCTTCATGGATGACTTTGAGGGGTTCAAGATTTCAGTGGAGGAAGTAACTGCAGATGTGGTGGAAATAGCAAGAAAACTAAAATTAGAAGTAGAACCCGAAGATGTGACTGAAGTCCTACAATCTATGATAAAACTTTAACAGATGAGGAGTTGCTTCTTATGGATGAGCAAAGAAAGTGGTTTCTTGAGATGGAATCTGCTTCTGGTGAAGATGCTGTGAAGATTGTTGAAATGACAACAAAGGATTTAGAATATTACATAAACTTGATGGATAATACAGCAGCAGGGTTTGAGAGGATTGACTCCAAGTTTAAAGTTCTACTGTGGCTAAAACGCTATCAAACAGCACCACATGCTACAAAGAAATAGTTCTTGAAAGGAAGGCTCAATCAGTGCAGCAAACCTCACAGCCACCCAGCCTTCAGCAACCACTACCCTGATCAGTCAGCAGCCATCAACACTGAGGCAAGACCCTCCAAACAGCAAAAAGATGATGACTCGCTGAAGGCTCAGATGATGGTCAGCAGTTTTTAGCAATAAAGAATATTCTAATTTAAGGTATTTACATTTTTAGATATAATGCTCTTGCACAGTTAGTAGACTACAGTATAGTGTAAACATAACTTTTGTGTGCACTGCAAAACTAGAACATTGTGTAACTCACTTTATTGAGATTGTCTGGAACCAATCCCACAATATCTCTGAGGCATGCCTCTACTTGTGTATCACGGTGCCTAGTAAGCTATGCTTTTCCTTTTAGAAACAAACAAAAAAAAATCAAGTTTTGGCCAATTTTGAGGATCTGTGTTAAAGAAAATGTTTGCAGGCACTAAGTAGATACGCATGTATGAAGGGACCAGTTGAATATAAGGTAACAGGGAGTAGTAGGAGACATTCCTCGTGTAAGGAAAATGAATGCATATCCCACTTAAAAGCATTCAAGCACAAAATTTCAAAATTCTGTGTTAATCATTGACTTCTCAAACTAAATAAAGGCTCTAACCCTTCGTTACTTGTCCCAACTCGCGGGACACTACACGAGGGACCCCGAAGCACCTAGAAGGGAGAAAAATGGGAGACACAAAGACCGGAGACAAGACAGGAGTTCTGATCAAGTCTCTCTTTATTGCAGCTCAATCATGGGTTATATACATTCTTTTGCTGGGTGGAGGGGCATTAACATAAGAAGGGTTGTCGCAGGCTAATGGTCTTAAGCCATCCGGACACCCCGTACAGAATGTGGGTGTTACCCAAGTAACTTCCTCTATCTCATGCTTCTCTGTTATGTGATGGTGCCTTACAGGCACCCGCCCTCTACAGTTACTTGGGATTCAAAAAACACAAATCAACTTGGAGCATTTATCCTTTGTTTTGAGAGTCACTAGACTGTCCCCTCCTGATTCACAAATGTCAGTTGGGCACTAGTTACTCCTAGTGAAGAGTGTAAAGCATCTATTTTTTGTTTGATGAAGGCTGCTCCTCCTCATACCTTCTTGAAATGCAGGACATCATAAAGGAGGAAGGAGAAAATACTCCTATCAACAGAGAAAGCTACTAAAAAGAAGAGGGATTTCAATCTAACTTATTCCCCACTCTCAGGACTTGAGGTGGTCTGGCCGGGCTATCATTGCTAGAAAAAGACAGCAAGGATTACAATGACAATGTTGCCATGATATAAGGGAGCATCTCAAGGTCAGCACCAAGCAGTTCATAAGTATATGGTGAGGCTAGAAGCCCTCTCAAGCCTCTGTGCTTCACCATTTAGGTACCAAATAAGTATTCTACATGTGAATGGAACTAAAAAGCTATAACCTGCATGCCAAGTAGACAAATGTAGTCTAACAAAGATTTCATGACTGAATGAAAAAGGATAGTCCTTGCTGTTTGCAAGGGACAAATTACAATAGCAACATTCTATGGTAAAAACAGAGGCAAGGGCTGCCCTGAATCAGGGATCTGTAGTGAACTGATTGCCGTGTCCCACTGCCCACCCCCTCATGACTGGAAGCAGCTCCAACAACTTAGGACCTGAATGAACCCCAGGAATCTTGGACAGCTGTTCCAATGGTGTCCTAAATGGGAGATTTGGGACTTCTGCCTTCCATAGCTGATGGAGCTAGAGAAGGGGTCAAGTAATTAACTAAGGAAATAGAAGATGCCGTATTTGTAGTTCTGGTTGGAGAAGTGGTTCTTTCTGGTCACATCGAGTTAATTAAGCAATCAAAGATTAATGAATAGATTTGTTCAGGTAGAGAATTCTAATTCAGATTCTTATTTACAGACTGTAGCATTATGGTGCCCTTTTTCAATAATTTCTTTAAACTACCCATAGTCAGAAAGTATAGACATTTGTCTTTAGAATATTTCAGCTATATTTAATAAATAAAATCTAATAATGAAGACATGATTTTGCATTTGCTTCACATTTATCATTTTGTTCGTGCTATTTCATTTCAGCATCACTGCACCCCTGTGACTTACGCCAAATTACTGTTTTGGTATTCAAGACTCAGAGGATAAATAATGTTTGAAAAATTAAACTAAACACTCAAGTCTTTTGGACCAAATCACTATGCATTAAAACAACAGAAACACACACATACACACACACACTCAGCCAAGTACATTTTCAAAGACCTTAGGATTAAGAGTATAAAGGGGGGTTGATATTTCTCTCCTTGCCCACCCTGGCCAATGTCCATTTCAACTACCTACCTCTTTGAATTATTTAGAGCAGAAAAGGAGAAAGAGGAAGATGGCAATACCACTTGTCAAAGGAGGAACCAGAAAAGAGAACCTCCTTATTCCCCTTCTCCACCTTTCCCAAAATGTGGTTAGAGGGCTCTTACATAAAAGTCATATGGGGGCTTATTCCAAATGCAGAAGCCTAGGATCCCCTCCAGAACTTGTGCCTGGGGTCTCTCGAGTGGCCTATGGGGAGCTTCCTTTCTAAAGCCTTCTCAAGTGGTTGTTAGTCTATATACTGACATGAAAGGACCACTGCCTACTCCCTGCAAGCACTGCCTTATATATTAAAGTCTTAGTATTAAAGTTATTTGATTAGCCATATTTCAGTCTCACATAATTTGTTTATAAAGACATAATGAATCAGTGTGTTTTAAGTCGTTATAAATCACATTTTGTGTCTTTGCATTTTCCCATCTCCTATAGTTCATTTACCAGAAATGGAACAGCTTACGAATTGGCTTTTGAAATAAAAACCATGTTGTTTTTAAATATTTCCCTTCTGTTTTCAACTATTAAAATGTGTTATAGCCTGAGGAAAATATATAAAAACATCAAAAAAAGGTCAATATTGAAATTGAAATCTTGTAATAAAATTATATGGAAAATTTGAATATGATTAGTTTAGTTTAATGCTGCCAGAACATCAGCTACTCCCTTTCATTAAATCAGTTACCGCAGTACTATTTATTATAGAGCTTACTCAATTCTGAGAAAAGGCACTTTGGTGAAAGAAAATTGGAAGATGTGACTTTAGGTAAATTTCTCCTTTAGAAAAGACAATGCTTAGAAAAAATGCAAAATATTTTTAGAAGCTATCTATGACATATTACTAGACATAAATGAAAACTGATACATGAATTCATATGAAAGTCAATGTTCTTTTTTATATGAGAGCCTGGGGAAGGAGTTACATTGAAATCCCTTTTCTTTCCAGTAGCCTTCTCTGTTTGTAGGAGTGTTTTCTCCCTCCTCCTCTAGGATGCCCTGCATTTCAAGAAGGTATGAGGAGGAGCAGCCTTCATCAAACAAAACAATCCCTAGTCATTTATTTACGAATCCTTCTTTCTCCAATTGCATTCTAAGATTTCTCTGTCATGTCCTAACTTCTCATTCTTGCTTCGCATTAGGTCTATATCGCTTTGTTTCAATTATTGGAGCTCTGTATTGTCATAAAATACGCTAGGACAAGCCCCTTCCTCCTTGTTCTAATTTTTCAGAGTTGTTCTAGACCATGACCCCTCATATAGATTTCAGATTCAGTTAGTCTTGTTCCATGTAAAATGCTATTAAGAATTTTCTTTGAATTGCATTACATTTATGGACTGATAAAGGGGAAATCGACATATTCTAGTTTTCAGTCTTTCCATTCATTACCATGGCAAATTTTCATATGGATTAATATTATGCCTTTCATTTTTTCATGCAGCTCTTCTACATCTTTCGTGAATTTTATTTCTGTGTGTGTGTATTTTTTGAGTAGTATCTGTTTTCTGCAAGAATTTATATGTGGTGATTGCTGATGCACAGAATTATTTCTGCGCGCTGATTTTTTTTATTCAGGAATCATTTTATACTCTCTTTTTAGATTGATCATTTGTCTGCATATTTTCTTAGACTTGATGTATAGTCTGTCACCTACAAATGAGAATCACTTTTCCTCTTCCTTCCCTCTCATTAGGCTATTTCTTTAAATTTTCTGGTCCTTCTGCATCAGCCCAATTCTTCAGTAAAATATTGACTAATAGAACTGAACTGACTTGACTCAAAATGCTTCTAAATGTTTGCCACTAAATATGTGTAGAGAATTTTGGTAGTTATCCTTTATCAAGTTAAGATAGTTCTCATCTGTTCATAGCTTGCCAAGAGTTTATATATAATAACTTAAATTTTATTAATTTCATTTTGGAAACTATTAAGATGTTCTCTTTAACCCTTTAGTCTGCTAATATGGTGTACTGCTCTAATGGTATTGCTGATGTTAGTCTGTCCTTATGCCTAATATAAACCCTCTGGATCATCATGCATTTTTTTTTAATACTTGTGGATTTGCTGTGGTAATAATTTAAGATTTTCACACCACTGTCCGTACGCATATTACATGGCCTTCTTATTGGTCTTCCCACTCTTCTGTGTCTTTCTTCTAGTGCAGGGGTGTCAAAACTGCGGCCTGCGGGCCAACCGCGGCCCGCAATCCATTGTTAATTGGCCCGCAGCAAATTCCAAAAATGTATTTAGTTTACTTAAATAAAAATGTATTTAGTTTACTTGTTTAGTTTACTTAAATAATACGTACTTCACCTTGAGTGAGTGGCCTGGCTGTTTGTGTATTTTACCGCATATGGTCCTTGGTAAAAAACGTTGAAAATAGTTTGGACACCCCTCTTCTAGTGTATATTTCATACACCTGCTATTAATCCTCCCAAATGGGAGCATGTCACTGAAACTGAAAACCAAAATTCTTCACAGAGCTCACAAAACCCTATATAAACCATTCCCACAAAATCCCTGACTGCATCACCTGTCCTGTTTCCCTTGTTGACCACTCTTTTTGCTATTTCTTGAACCAACCATGTACATTCTTAGCTCAGAGCATTTGTCCTCACTGTTCCCTCTGCCTGGAATGCATTCCCCTAGATATCTGCGTAGTCACACCCTGATTTTTTTTTTTTTTAGGCTTGCTCAAATGTCAGTGCATGAGTGAAGACTTCCTTGATGACTGCATATAAAATAGTGCCCTCCCTCTATTCATAGCCTCTCAACTTTATTTTTCTTCATAGAATTTGTTATCACATGGCATATTTTATTTATATTTATGTGTTTATTTGTGGTTGATCCTCAGACAACTGAAATGTGAGTTCTGTGAGGGCAAGGATTTTATTTGTTTTGTTTTGTTTTTAATTTTCATAGCTTGTATCCCCATCAGTGAACATGCCTGGACCATGAAAGGTACTCAAGAAAATTGGAGATAGCATTATGTTAGGTACCTGCCTGTGGAACCTGTGTGAAGAAAGTGTTCATTCACTAATTCAATAAATATGTGTCTAGATCTGCCACACATTCCATGTCCACACCCAGGGTTCTGGTTTCCGAGAGTGACTCTGTGTCCCCTCTCATGAGAAGGCCAGCTGCTTACTCACTTGTCCACGTAATCTTTCAGAGCACCATTTTCATTCAAGCAATCCTTTCCTAAATCCTGGCATTGGCTAGGATTTCAACTCGAGCTCTCTGACTACAAGGACTCTTCAAACTGGACTCACTTTCCATTCTGGTGTGAGACCAACAATGCTCCCTTATCTCCAGCCACTCGCCCCACCCTGCAACACCAGCATATGATTTCGTTTGGTTTGGTTTTGAAGCCAATGAGCATTTTACTTCAGCTCCTGCTCACTCTGATTTTGAAGTTCTTCTTTATTTCTGGCATGTGGGGATTTCTCTTTTAGATTAATGACTGGCTATTTATTCAAAACATTGGTTAGCTTTTAGCCATCAAGTCCATTTGCTAGTGATAAGAGACACTTACTGCCTTCTGCATTGGCTAAACTCTGGTCATGGGAGCTGAAATGTTCTTAAGTATATGAGAAACTGTGCTTATAACTCTGGATACGATGGATGATGAATAATTGTGTTGATTCATTTCTGTGGCAATGTGCCATTAGGACTCTGGTGAAAAATAAAAATCCTACTTCTTTCTATATTGATTTTTCACCTCATTGTTCTTAAAAATATGCTTTTAAAGGCCCCATTTCTAAATCTTCCATTACCATTTCATGACTGTTTTTGTGAATTGTTGGTATTTCATAGTGCTGTGAGTATAAATTATTATTCCAAAGATCCTAAGTCATATTCAGAGTATCATGCTGGAGTCTTAGGCATAGGTTATTTTACTTCATCTCAAGGTGCCAATAAAATATGCTTGAAAAAGCTCTCACTAAAGATAACTTAGTGTAGAATCTCTTAATATGAGCAACGATAAAAATACTCATAGAAGGTTAAATGCACAGGAGAGCCCCAGATCAGAGAATGAATACATTTATAATTGAATGGTTTTTACAAAACTCAATAGAAATTGAACAGAAGAATTGTCTTTCTGCCTTTGCCCTGCCAGTTCTGCAATGCCACTGTGAGAAATACTTTCCTGAGGAGCCTAGATCTCCTCATTTCATTAAACAGTTGGCTGAATATATTCAACATTTATTAGATAATTTAGCCATATTTCTTTGAAAGGGAATGCACTGCCAGAGTTTTATTTTTTTTCTTTTCTCTTTTTTCTTTTATTTTTTAGTTTCAGTGGATTTTTTCAGTGCCTTTATACCAAGAATACTAATGAGGGGGAAATGTTCAGGCATTTTTCTCCAAACATCACATACTAATAACTTTGGAAACAATGCTGAAACTAGCACGTTTAGATTTAACAATCACTCACATGGCTTATGTCTACATAATGCCAAAATAATAGGTTAACTGAACATATTCTTCCCCAAACTGAATCACATTAATGAATAAGCCAGTTAAAATGATTTTTGTCATCTTGTATGGGCAAAAGAATTAACTAAACTGACTTGGTTTAACTGAAGATCTAAAGATTCTTTACATTGTTTTTTACCTTCCATATGAAAGCCACTGTATAGTATTCTTGGAGTTTCAGGAAAGAAAAATCATTATTGATGTACTTATCATTTCTTCATAATACATAATAGTCATTCAGAACAAAAAGAATACCTTTGGTCACACTCTGTTCAGGCTTAGTAAGAAGTAGAATCAAATACCAGATAAGAGGCTCCAATACCAGAGCCAGGCTGCCTGGGTTCAATCCACTAGTTATGTGACATTGAGGAACTACTTTATCTGCAAATTTTCATTTTGATTATAATAATATAAGGTTGTTATAGGATGAAGTAATGATAATTATATATAAAATGCTTGATACAGGGTCTGACATATAAAGTACATTGTAACTGTGAACTCTCTCCTTCTCTCTTATTCACACATTATAGTCATAAAAAGTATGTTTCCCATAACAGTGCTACATATATACATAATTATAGGAACGAGATCACGTTTACCTTTACTCACAGTTCCTTAAGAATAGATATGTTTAGAATTAAGTTATTTAATCTGAGAAAAGACCAGGTTGGACCCATGCTTGTTCAGTATTGCTTTTTCTAGATCAAAGTATCAATAAGTCAATCCTTATAGTAGCTATCAATTTGTGTACATTATATTTTTAAGGTGGTAAGCAGCAGATTAAAAAACTCCAGAAATCATATATTTCAGTTATCCTCCAACCACTCCTTTTCACCAAAAAAATCAATAAAACAAACAAACAAAATCTTGATAAAATAAGAAAAATAAATAAATCTTGAACAGAAAATTTTCCTATTAATTTTAAAAGCTTCAATCTCAACTTTCCTCTCCATCCAAATAAACAAGTTTGGAATCAACATTCCTAAAAACTAAAAATGAGATTATTACTGTTAAGTGGAATTAATTACATTAAATACTAGCAACACTTGAGAACATAAGCCTTCTTTACTAGTGTAGAATGCATGACACCTACATTTTTTTTCTTCTTATAACATGAATAAAAATTACATTAGCTAGTGATGGAATGATTTAGTTTAGTGTCCCCCTATTTAAATATACCACTCTTGGATAACAAGTAGTATAAATAGGTTAAAAATTCTCCAACATAAAATATGCTAAACATTTCACCTCTATTTTTTTCAAGAAAACATAAAAATATTAGTTTTCTTACTTGAGATAGATACAGTTATAGAACTAAAATGCAATCCGAATATACACTTATTCATTTAAACTTGTTACTCCTGATCAAGTCTATATTACATAGAGCATATGGATAGAGTCAACTGAAAAGTAATCCAACTAAGATATAAATCCTCAAAATAGATTTTCTAGAGTTTGTTTTATACCACTGAAAAAATTTATCTGCATGAAAATATGTATATTAAATCCAACTCTGAAAGCAAATAGTTTTTTTTCTTACCCATTTAGAAAAGGGTAGATTTTCTTTTTTCTTCTTCCAGTGCAGGATATCTTTCATTTGCCCCTATAGATATCCTTTCCACTCTTCTTCACCTGCTCACTACTCTGGGAGAATTCTTGTGGACTATAATGGGCTTCTTTACCCACTGACTTCCTGCTGGGTTTGGTTAATGAAGAATACTGGCATCCCAAGACCATAACTGATACCTAAAAATCTTGTGAGATTTACTCAAAACATATGCTTAATTTTGCTCTAGAAAACGATTTACACTAAGCAGAATACTTGAGTCTTGTTTGTTGTTACTGCCTCCTGTTATTTCATGTTGCCACCTTTCTTCCCCTTAGTTCTCCCAAGATATTTAATGCCTAGCCCCTCTACTGCCCTGCACCTTCTCCTGGCAACCATCCACTAGTACGTCACATCTAGACAAGACACATCTTGTCTTCTGTTTCTTCAACATCAACATTATCTCTCTTAGTTCCATTTCCTTAGATGCCTGGGAATTATGTTAACATTATGGTTGGTTAGAATATTTTCAGGTTGGCAGATCTTTTTTGGAAGCAATGCCTTAATTTAAGGAATTATAGTAGATTTCTGAAAAAAAAAATGGTGGTGGGGCAGGATTTGCACTGCTTTGAAATTATTTCCTAGAGGTGACAGTTTACTCAGCTGGAAAATGGAGTAAGATATGTCATATTTAGTAGATATCTGTTCTTAACAAAAGTTTGAGGATAATAAAAGTGAATGCAAAAATGGTATTAAATGCGTTCTAATGGGAGATTAAAAAGGATTTTTGTCTTTGCAAATAAATTAAGACACATATTGTCTAACAACACCATTCTGTTAATAACTGTTGAAAACACATTATCTGTAATGTATGAGGAACAAATTTAATATTCATTATGTTCATAATTTTAAAAGGTTGAAAAGGATTTGATTTAAAAATACAGAACTTACAGCTTATTTATATGTAACTGAATTCTGTTGGTCGTCATTTTGTGGAGATAATTTTTGTTCCACTAGACAATCAATTTTAAAAATATTCAATGTTATTTTTCTCATGTTTAAAGATATTCCAAAAATGTGCTTTAGTAACATTGTCTCCTCACAAGGAGTAGAAAATCACAAGCTATTTAAGTCACACTGAAGGTAAAGTACTACCTCTACATAAAGTTGCTTTCAGTTTTTCATGATCAGAATTATAAAATGATGGAGCTTCTATATTGGCTTAACAGATGAACTACGTTTAAGTTTTAAGTCATTGTGCTTCAATTCCCAGCTCTATTTATTAAGATCGATATTTAAGTGATGGTGAGCAATAAGAGTCCAGACTGAGTGATGAGAAATGGTTTTGATAAAATGTCACAAATCCTATTATTGGTCCAAAAAAATCTATATTCTTTAATAATTAAGTATATATAGTAGTTATGTAATGCCAAGATTTTGGAAATTGTTGTGAAAAAGTAAAAATATTGTATTAGTGAAGATGAGTTTTAAAGAATTGATAATCATGATATTGTATTGCTGTCAAACATTTTCTTACCAAGCTTCAAATTATACTAAAATCTATAGAAACAATATGTATGTCTTGGTAAGTGGGAGTAAATCATGCTTACAATGAAAACACAGTACAGAGAAAGAAACAATTTCTGGACTCACATTATAAGGCAATCATAACTCTCATATAAAAACCTGACAAAAACATTAAAAAAAAAATTTGCACATCAATACTCTTCCTGAGTATGAACATAAAAACGCTCAATAAAATATTAGCAAATTGAATTTAGTAACGTATATGAAAGATAATATCTTATAATCAACTGAAATTTACCTTAGAAATGTAACATCAGTCCAAAATTGAAAAATCAGTTAATGTAATTCACCATAATAACAGAATAAAGGAGAAAAACCATAAAATAATTTCCAAATATAGAGAGTAATCATTTGATAAATTCAACACTCATTCATGATAACAGCAACAACAACAACAAAAAACTCTCAGCAAACAAGTAATAGAAGGAAACACCCTCAACCTTATAAAAGACATCAACAATAATCCTAGATAACATTATATTTCATGATGAAAGTTGAATGTCTTTTTTTCACAGCTTCAGGGACAAGGCAAAGATGTGTATCCTACCATTTCTATTTGACTTTATGCTGGATATCCTAGACAATATAATAAGGCATTAAAAAGAAATAAAAGGTCCACAGATTGGAAAGGAAAAAGCAAAACTTTCTCCATTTGCAGGTGAAGTGACGTTAAGGAATCTACAAGAAAACTACCACACTCAATAAGAAAGTTTATCAAAGTTGTAAGATAAAGGCCAATATTCAAAATCTGTTGTATTTTTATATTAGCAAAAACAATTGGAAATTAGATTTCTACAGTACAATTTCCAATATTATATCAAAACTTAAGATGCATAAATATCAATTTAATGAAAGATGTACAAGAACGCTCCACTGAAAATTAAAACATATTGCTGAGACATAGTAAAGAAAATGTACATAAATGGAGAGTTATATCATGCTTATGGATAAATAATCTTAAGTGTATTCTCCTAAAATTGACTTATAGATTCAATGCAATCCCAGTAAAAACCCAAAACGAATTTTGGAGAAATTGACAGGCTATTCTAAAATTTATATGAAAATGCAAAGGACATAGAATTACTAAAACAATTTTGAAAAATAACCAAGTTGGAGAGCTTACACTACCTCGTTTTAAGACACATAAATGGGCCCCATTGAACGCAGGGGCAGCTGTCTGGGTCTCTCTTCATTGCAAGCCATGCATACACTAAAGCAGCCATGACTAAGGGATATGCAGTTGGCATTGATCTCAGCACCACCTACTCTTGGGTGAGTGTCTTCCAGCATGTGAAAGTGGAAATAATTGCCAATGATCAGGGAAACCAAACCACATCAAGTTATGTTGCCTTTGCTGATACCGAACGACTGATCAGTGATGTCCCAAAGAATCAAGTTGCAATGAACCCCACCAACACTGTTTTTTATGCCAAATGCCTGATTAGATGTAGATTTGATGATGCTGTTGTCCAATCTAATACGAAGGATTGGCCCTTCATGGTGGTGAGTGACGCTGGCAGGCCCACGGCCCACGTATAATAGATTACAAGGGAGAGACAAAAAGTTTCTACCCAAAGGAAGTGTCCTGTATGGTTTTGACAAAGATGAAGGAAATTGTAAAAGCCTACCTCAGGAATACTGTTGCCACTGCTGTCGTCACAGTACCTGCTTATTTCAATGACTCTCAACGTCAGGCTACCAAAGATGCTGGAACTATTGTGGTCTCCATGTTCTTAGAATCATCAATGAGCCAACTGCTGCTGCCATTGCTTTCGGCTTAGACAAAAATGGTTGGAGTTGAAACAAATGTGCTGATCTTTGACGGGAGGTGACACTTTTGATTTGTCAATTCTCACAATCGAACATGGAATCTTTGAGGCCAAATCTACAGCTGGGAACACCCACTAGGTGAAGAAGACTTTGACAACCAAATAGTCAGCCATTTTATTGCAGAGTTCAAGCACAAACATAAGAAAGACATCAGTGAGAATCAGAGAGCTGGCCATCACCTCCATACTGCTTGTGAATGTCTAAGCGTGCTCTCTCTTCCAGCACCCAGGCCAGTATTGAAATTAATTCTCTCTATGAAGGAATCAACTTCCATACTTCTATCATCAAGGACTGATTTGAAGAACTGAATACTGACGTTTTCTGTGACACCCTGGACCCTGTAGAGAAAGCCCGTGTCCTGGATGCCAAGCTCAACAAGTCCCAGATCCATGGTAACCTCGTGGATGGTTCTACCTATATCCTCAAGATTCAGAAACTCCTACAGGACTTCTTCAATGGAAAATGAGTTGAATAAGAGCATCAACCCTGATGAGGCTGCTGCTTATGGTACAGCTCTCCAGGCAGCCATCCTATCTGGAGACAAATAGGAAAATGTCCAAGACTTGCTCCTGTTGGATGTCACTCCTCTTTCCCTTGACATTGAAACTGCTGGTGGAGTCATGACTGACATCATCAAGTGAAATAGTACCATTCCTATCAAGCAGTCAGACTTTTACTACCTACTCTGACAATCAGCCTGGTGTGCTCATTCAGGTTTATGAAAGTGAGCGGGCCATGACTGAGGATAACAACTTGTTTGGCAAGTTTGAACTCACAGGCACACCTCCTGCATGCCATGGTGTTCCTCTGATTGAAGTCACTTTTGATATTGATGCCAGTGACATCCTCAGTGTCTCTGCTGTGGATAAGAGTACAGAAAAAGAGAACAAGATTACCATCACTAACATCAAGAATTATCTGAGCAAGGAAGACATTGAATGCATGGTTCAGAAAGCTGAGAAGTACAAAGCTGAAGATGAGAAGCAGAGGGACAAGTTGTCTTCCAAGAATTCGCTTGAATCCTATGCATTCAACATGAAAGCAACTGTTGAAGATAAAAAAATCCAAGGCAAGATCGATGATGATAACAGAAGATTCTTGAAAAGTGCAATGAAATCATTAACTGGCTTGTTAAGAACCAGACTACAGAGGAGGAAGAATTTTAACATCAGCAGAAAGAGCTGGAAAAAGTCTGCAACCCCTTTATTACCAAGCTGTACCAGAGTTCAGGAGGCATGCCAGGAGGGATGCTGGGGGCTTCCCTGGTGGTGGAGCCCCTCCTTCTGGTGGTGCCTCTTAAAAGAGGTTGATTAAGCCATCCGTGAGTATAGATTTATTTAGCATTGTTCCACACAAAATATGGAAGGACCCAAATTTGTAGCAAATTCCATGGCAGTTTTAAAGTTGAGCTGCTGTACAGTAAATAACTGGACTTCTTCTTATTGAATATGAAATACATGCACGGGGAAAAGAAATAACAATGTACTTTATCACCACAGTATTATAATATGGAAAATGTGATATCTTAAATAAAACTGTATTTAAAATTGGCAAAAAAAAGACTTAACATAAAGTTTCACTGATAGAGTGTGATATTGATAGAAAGATAGATATATTGACCAAAGGAACACAACACAGTTTGAAAAAGAGCCATGTTTTTATTGCCAATTGATTTTCAGCAGAATGCCAAGTCGATTCAATAAGGGAAGGAAAAATCTTTCCAAAAATGATATCAAAATAATTGGATATCTATATAAAATAAATGAACCTCACATCATACACAAAATTGATTTTAAATGGATTATAAACCTTAATGTATAAATAAAATTATAAAGCTTTTAGAATAAAATGTTGGAGAATTTTTTCCCTAAACTGGATAGGCAATTGTTTCTTAGGCAGTACACAAAAAAACCCACAAACCATAAAAGAAAAGTTAATAAATTGGACTTTATTAAAATTTAAATCTTTCTTTGGAAAGACACCATTAAGAAAATGAAAAAGCAAGACACAGACTGGGAGAAAATATTCACAATATTTATATTTTACAAAAGACTTTTAGTCAGAATACATCAAGAACTCTTAAACTAAATAATAAGATAGCAATTATAAAATGGGCTGAAAGCTTGAACAGACATGAATGGGCAGGGCAATAAGCCCATGAAAATATATTTAACATCATTAGTCATCAAGGAAGTCACAATGAGATTGATTCCACTACACATCCACTAGAACAACTAAAATTTAAAAGCTGACTATAACAAGTCAGGATGTGAAACAACTAGAACTCTCTCACATTGCTGATGAGAATGTAAAATGGTACAGCCACTTTGGAAAATAGATTGGCAGTTTCATGTAAAGTTAAACTTATACTTACCATAAAACCATCAATTTCACTCCTACATATTTTTCTAAGAGAAATGGAAACATACGTCCTCAAAAAATACTTATACACTGATATTTACAGCAATTTATTCAATAGTAGGCTAAACTAGAAAGAATCCAAATGTCTGTCAACAGGTGAATGAATAAACAAACCATGCCACATTCATACAATAAAATAGTACTCATCAATGAAAAGGTTTGAATTACTGGTACATGCAACAACAGGGATGAATCTCAAAAAGGAGCCTAACACAAAAAGAAGTTCACTCAGATAAAGTCCTACAATGAGCAAACTAATCAACAAAGATAGAAATCAAATCAGCGGTTGCCTGGGGAGGGACAGCAAAGGAGTTTGTCAGTAGAGGTGTGCAAGCCAACTTTCTGCGGTGATGGAAATTCTTTATGTCTTGAATTGGTTGGGGTATCCAATTAAAAGTACAGAAGCTTTGCAAAACTCTTTGAACTACACACTTAAAATGTGCTCATTTAGGGGGATCAAATATATGGTAATGGAAAGAGAACTGACTCTGGGTGGTGATCACTCAATGGGATTTATAGATGATGTAATACAGAATTGTACACCTGAAATCTATGTAAATTTACTAACAATTGTCACCCCAATAAATTTAATTTAAAAAATGTGCTCATTTAACTTGATGTAAATTACTTTTCAACAAAGTTGATTTTTAAAATCAAAGTTTTGAATGAGAAAAGTGGCGAAAACTCAAATATCTCAAGAGCAATAATATACATGGGAAAGCGGATGTCTGATGGATGCAGCCAATTCCTCTTACATGTTAAGAGTATAGGCTGAGAATTCATGTTGCTTGTGGATGCTGTTATAAATTGAACACTTAATACGTCATAAACCTGAGTTGGCAGTTTGTAAAAGTAGTAGTTTACTAGACAATAGAAATCAGGCATAAAACATAATTGTTATTGCTATATTTGTAGCCAAGTGAAATTGTAGTATGATTAGATTAATTGGGAAGGGTGAAAATATCTGTTATGTAAACTTTAAGGATCGCTCTCCAGGTAGAAGAAAGATTATAGCAAAATTAAACTGCAACGAGAATCCTATCTACTCTGAAGATTCCGGATCATTACTAAGCTACTAGAGTTTATTAGAGGTTTCATCTGCTACTCAACCAGCGGTTCTGTGTCTTACCAAAACTAAAGATTTGTCTTTCAGAAACATGCCATATTCTCTGAGATTATTAGTCATCTCTCGTAAAGACATTGCTGAAAGGTTGACATTAGAAGTAACTTCTACATCCAGATGTGGACTTGTTTTAGACAACGTCACTGGTGTTTGTTCCGATCCTGATCATCTCTAACTGAACCATTTCAATGGCTTCCTAAATTAGAATGTTCTTCGTATAGTATCAGAGTTGTCTCTCTAAAACACAAATATGATCCCTGCTAACTTTAGTTAACTCCCTCACTGCATATAAGCGAGTCCCAAACTCTGGCATAACATGCATGGCTCTTCTCACTCTGGCCCCAGCCAATCTTTCCATTTTCCTCTCCCACCGTATACTTGGCACAATCAGTTCTCCAGGCATTCTGAATTCATCACCATTTGCCAATTATGCCACATTTGCTCATAAGTCATTTACTATTTTCAAAGCTCAAATGCTTGGAAAATGCTTAATCATCCATCGAAACCCACATAAAATGGGGTTTGAGAACCCACAAACACCCTTTGTAAAAATTCTCTGACCTGCCCAAAAGTGTTTCCTCCTCCCAGTTGCTACCTTACTTTATGTGATACACCATTATAGTATTTATGTCATGTTATTCAGATTGCATGTGAGTACAAGTCTAACTTAACTATCAGATTTTGATTGGCTTAAGGTCAGGTGCTCCGCATTATTTACCATTAGCTTTTCTCAGCACCATGCACAGTGTATGAAACACAGTAGCAACTCAATAAAGTTTTGATGAAGAATGAAGATTTGATCAGATATAGAGCTTTTCCATTCAGGGATATGAAGAGTATGGGTTCCCCACACTAAATTGAATACTCTCCATACACAAAAGATGTCCTTTTGTTGGACCAGAGAGTAGCCAGAACTTCCATCCAATGGGACCCCGAACCCCTGACAGTTTCCATGGATCTTGATGTGACAGAAATATAGTCTTGTGCTTTGGAAAACCATTCAAGTTCATCCTTATAACTACTAAAATGGGGGACTACTTTGGAGATAACCTAGGGCAAATTATCTTAGAAAAAATATTATGAGATTTGTAAATAAAATTATTTTGATTAAAATATATATATATTTCATGGGGACTCTAATACCTATAAGTAAATGGTCTCTAAAAGTGGTTGTGAATACTGTTCAGACACTGAAGGAATGATATACTTGGAAGCTTTGGTTACTAATGAGAAAGCAGACCAGTAGACCAAAGCTGTAAATATCTGGTGAATTAAAGGGGTTGGTAAAAGATAACTTGTAACGACACAAGAAATTTGAAGCTGTTTAATGCCAGTGCCAATTGGAAATTTAGAGCATAAAGTTGATTTCCTTGCAGCATCAGAAACAGAGGTGAGATTGCACAAATTAAGCAGATCTTCACGTTAATCTGAATGCAGAGAGCACTGCAGATATATATCCATTCACAGAAAACAAAAATAGCATGGGGTTATACATCTCTGGTTTTCCGACTGTGCCAAAGTGTCTTCAAACAGGAAGAAAGCTGCACCCAGGACACCCTGCTTCTTTTCCCACAGCCTGACATTGTTTCATTTCTTACTTGGGAACGCATCCAAGGACTGGAGCATGAGGATGTTCTGTACAGGATTTTAAATAAAATACTTTTATTATAAAACCTGAAAAATGGCTTGGGGAGGGAAACTTATCCTACTCATGGGCACTTCTATAAATGTACAAAAGACTGCATTGTGCAGTACCCAGTAATTATTATTAAGCATTTGTATAGAACTTTATATTTACAACGTGCTTTGTAGTCCTTTATGCTATTATTCCTCACAGCAGTCTTATGAGGTAGGTTGGTATTGTTAAATCTATTTTACCCCACTTCAGGAGGTCCCTCTTTGAAGTATTTTGAAATAAACCTTGAAGAATCAAAATTCTTTAGTGTGTCTAGAAGAACAAGGTGAGAAAAATCCCATGGTGAAAGTTTGTGTTAAAAACGAAATCCCAAAGGGAGTCTGTGTGCTAGAGAAGGAGATCAGAGACCAACAGGAGCTAGAAATTGCATCAATTTGATTTGGAAATAATGGGCAGCTTGAATATAGTGAAATTCATGGACTTGGCTGGTTAAGGGGCTTATTTTCTTCTTAGTTTCTCTAGAAAATCTGATCTAGGATATTGATACACTGTCAATAAACCAAATATTGATGTATGATATCCAAATGAGATGGATGAATGCCCTTCATCTTCATCTTCTGTGTTTTTATATCATACCACATATAATCACAAATGATGAAATAATGCAATGCAGTACAATTAGTCACTGGTTCTGTTATGTATCTAAGCATTAACTAATCAGCACATAGGAAGAAATTTTTATTTGCATTGCCTTGAAAGGTAAACTTTATCTTTTTTTCCATTTTAAAAATATTCCTACTTGTTTGGGAAATTTGGAAAATAAATGAAAGTTGGAAAAATTGAAATTTTTAGAATACCAGGAATAAAGAAAGGATCTTTGGAAGGAAGCATGTGAAAAGGGGGGAAGCAAACAAACAAACAAAAGAAGTCATATCCAAATAATAAACAATCAGAATGACATTATAATTCTCAAAATGATGATGGAGACATGCCTTCAGAGTTCTGAGGTAAATTAGCTATTATATCCAACCGATAAGTCTATACCCAACAAAACTAACAAGAAAGTCAGAGGGTACAATAAAAAAAAGTTCAGACATTTACAGCTTCAACAGTTTATTCTAGAGATACACCCATTCTCAGGAGTGTTCTAGAGAATATGCTCTAGTAAAACAGTTACAAACTTAGAAAAAGACATGTGATTCAAGATACACAGAATTCAATACTAAAGAAAGAGAAATCCCAGGGCAAGAGTGAAGAGAAGTGCCAAGATGACAGTTGAGGCCCAGGCATGGAAAATAAGCAGTTTAGATTGGAGTAGTAGGATAGAGGGCACCAAGACAGATATCAGATATCCCCAAGGACAGGGTGGGTCGGGGGAGGGAGACAGAACTGAATGATAATCAAATATGCTTCACCATACTGAGATGCATTTCACATAAAGATTTGGGATGAATTAGCAATATGCCAAAAAAGCTAAGCAAACCAACTTCTAAAAAATAAAAGGAAATTACTAACATCAGGGGGAAAAATATTTAAGAAGGAAAGGAATTGTAACCAAAATATACTATGTAGCTCAGCAGTAAAGATTATTATGAGAATGGAATATTTTAAGGATAATCTAAACAATGACTATTCATATTCCATTTTGGCTAATGTGGGAATGGATAGCGGTGAATATGGAGGACTGTTGAGATTTAAATCTTAATCCTTTATAGTAGGAAATTAATAAATAACTACTACAATTGTAAAATCCATAAAATTGTAGGTTAATTTCTCAGAGAGGCATGGGACAGGGCACTACTGTTTCCATTGTAAATATTGCAATACTATTTGACTTTTTAAGCCATGTATACAGATTGCTTGAATAAAAAATTAAAACTGTGTAAATGATAGTATAATTAACATAATAAGTACGAAGAAGTATTAGGTATTGTGAGAGATTACCTAGCCTTAAGTTGACAGCAGTAATATATGACTTTTCTCTATTTTAGCTTGGGTTCTCCATGAAATGAAGAATTATATGAAAGATATTTGGTGGGGAGATTTGGCTATAGTGAACAACACTCACAAGGGAGTGAGGGGAGCAAGGATTGGACAAAGGGAGGAATTAAACTGAGGAAGAGTTGCAACAATACCTCACAGCGAGCCATGGAGCTCAGCTAGCCTTTCAGAGTTGTCCCAAGTGAAGCAAGGGATTCAGTTCTTTGACTTCATTGACCAGTCACTAGATGAGGACCAATTCTACAAAGCAGTTGTAACCTTGGATGTAACATTAAGTGACAGACGCCTCTGAAGGAAGGAAATTCGGGGAGAGGGATTCAGCTCTGAGCCTTCAGAAAACACTGCCAGCAGCTAAAAATGAGTGCATTAATAATTATGGGGGGATTTGAGTGGTACACCAGAACATCTTCTAAAATCCTTCTCTTAGTAACAGATCAAGTTGCAGAGTTTTACATGTCAAGTTAGTAGAATTTAGAAGCTTTTTCATATTTAAAAAAAAACACAAAAATTCAGAACAGTTTTTCAGATGGTAGATAACTTTCAGAGATGGACCACAATTGTTTATTTTCTCCACAATGCTACTAAAGCATACTACAAGCACTACTTTTCTAAACTAATCATAAGAGGGAATAAAATTTCTCTCGGAAAATGCCTTCAGAGTTCCCCCTTTGAATGCAGAGGCGTATCTCCTGTATAGTAACTACGTGCAGCAGATGTGGGGACTCCACCTGATGGATATCTTCTTGGGGGCTACTGCTCCAAAGCCTGAAAATAAGAACGTGGGAAGTTAGGGGGTACAGAGGAGGAGAGAGAAGAGGGATGCTGGGCTTTGGCAGTACGGAAACGTTCCCCTTTCCTCCTAACTCCTTCTTTGTCCAGAAGTCACTGCTTGTCCTTCCACTAAGTACCATCCCCTGAGGGAGTTGTGAAGTAGGATGAGAAGACAGAGTCATCAAGGCAGCTTACATTGTGTTCTGCAACATTTAAACAGGAGAGAGCAAAGATGGGATGCTCTGTAGTCAACAGAAAGAGAGAGGGACTTCTACCCAGCTGATCCTGCTGTTTGGGAGACTGTTGTTTAAGCATGTATGTACTGAGTGTCTGACATTGTGTAGGACACCAGGAAGGATGCAAGGACAAATCTATGAGATCCAGATGTCTGAGCCAGCAATGAAATACTGGGGATGGCCTGTTGTGAGAACACTGAACTTTCTAACCCCCCAACCCCCCCAGGAATGTTGAAGGATATGACTAATCATATGTACTAGCTACACTGTCAGCGGCAACCTTAGGAGAGACTGATAGGAAAAAAAATATGAGGAACAGAAGCTCAGAGTAAGCTCAATGTAACTAGTGATGCAAATGGAATATCTGCTGACTGTTTACTAAAAGTAGGATGATGTCTAACAACTGGAGCTTTAGTTCCACATAAATAGAGCTGAAAATCCACCACAGATTTGTAGCTACTTGCTGGCTGCCTGCATGCATTCAGAGTATTTGCTTTGCTCTAAAATATAATCAGCTAATTCTAAATTTATGAATTGGCATATCCCTTTGGGTTTCAATTTCTTTTTCCTCCCTCCCAATACTGTATACGTATAGGCAGAACTGAAAAATATATATGTAAATTATGATTCAAAATAGCCAGGACTTGTCATGAATATTTAAGTAGAAACTTCATTCTACAACCTTTAGAATACCTTCAAACAATATGATTTCATGGTGGATTCAATTTTTAGTAAAATGCCATTTACAAAGTGTTTTAAATAAAAAGTAAAACATGCTTTTACTTAGAATCAAAGGGCATTTAAAATTATTTATCCAACCAACTATATCACCTTGTCCTGAGTATATATCATTTCAACCAATTAGATAGTAAAGGTAAACATGCTTAGCATGTGTATGTTGAATGGTCCAAAATATTCAATATGCCTTACTTTCAAGAAGCTCTAGAGTTAACAATATTTCATGGTAAAGTCAAGTTTCCTTCTTTCAAAGTCATAGTTTTGTCTGCTTGCACAATCCGTTACCAATATTTTGCCCTTGCCATGTTTTCCCATTCCTAGACAGTTTTGTGATGGGTTTATCATTGTTATTTCATTTTGGTCACAAACCATGAGTAATTCATTTTTCAGTTGATTTGTGCTATTTATATAGTGCCACCACATCAACTATTATCGAAGTTCAGCTTTGGAGTTCTGACAGCTCTAGTAAATAAAATACTATCGGCAGTAGAGGAGTTGGCTGAGTTTCGTTTGGAAGAATTCTCTTTGACCTAATTTTCCAAATCCAGTCAGCAATGCCTTTACTTGGGCTCAAATTATAAGCAACTGTTCTTAGCATGAAGACAACTTCTGTGTATCCCATACTTGCTTATTTTAGTGTATAAACCATACACAACTGCTTGTATTTACTTTTTGTGTCTTACCATATACTATTCAAATGCTTCTGCACATACCATGCTTCAAAACACGTGTGCCTCTAAACAATGCTGGAAAAAATACATGTGTAATAGTTTACAAAATCATACTCGTATCAAGTAGGAAAAAAATGCATACCCATTGTTGCCATCAATTAGGTGCTGTACTCAATTATTAATATATGAAGAGAAGGCTTGTGTTTTGTTATCTAGTAAGAAGCAGATGGTCTAGCAAACCCCTTAAACAACTGGCAGCTTAGTTTACATTCTACAGAGCAGCTGCCTCCTCCTGTTTTAACTGGCATTGCATCACAAAATACACTAGTCACTTGTGTAACCTGTAACACGTTGGCAGGAATCGACCTTATTCCCACACTATTCTGTGGCATTTGAGCATGTTTTGTAGTTTATTCACATAGAATACCATTTAGAAGTCCATCTACTTCAAGTATTTATCTTTACCAATAGCTAGTATTGTTAAAAATCCTCTAACTTTTTGGAGTATCGTTAATACCACAGTACTTTAATTTCTTTAGGTATGGTTCCAGAAAACTTGGAATTCTCTAACACAAAACTTTGAACTCTATTAAAAACACCCAAAATGCTCACTGAGAGTGAAACAACCAAACACTCTCTATTAAGAACTATATACCGTACTGTTTACTAGAGAGGTGACTATAATGCAATACGCTTCAAAAACTAAACAGTATTGTTCTGGTATTGACTGATTAATCAGTTCCTCTTTGTCAGGATGTAGTGAAACCCTTAGCCATCTGGAAAACGCCCAGGTGAGTGACAGGCTCCCGTGGACTTCTTCTTTCATTGCCTGCCTGTCATCCTTACTGAATTCCATTCCTGTCTACTTCAACAAGGCCAACTCTTTGTCATCAGGGCTTCTGATCTCAAATGAAGAAATTGTCTAATTCTCTGTCTACATCTGCTCTAAGTGCATTCTTTCAGCACAAATTCTTTATCAGTGGTCTACCAAGATCATTACTGTGGTAATTTGTCTGAAGTTGTTTTCATAAGCAAAGCTCTGCCCTTCTGTGAATTAAAAAACAAAACAAAAGTACACTCTCCTCATTTATTTCATTTTAAGCCTTGACCTACGTGATTGGTAACTGAATAAAATGACTACTGCAGTTGCCAACTTCCTGGGGATGACCCCTCTCTGTTTACAGTTTTGTACAGTTTTTTTTTGCTAAGGTTTAATGTAGCAGCTGGAGGAGTTTTATATCTTACTTTAGCTTTTGGCAGGATGAGAACAGAACAGCTTCCAGGTTTGATGTAATATAAAAAGGCTCCCTTTGGGATCCTCCTGTTTAGAAGTTTGCATTCCCCTCCCAACTGCCATCCCAGCTCAGGTGCCTGGGGCCTAGTTTTTTAGCCGTTTGGTGATCTCTTCTCCTAGGGCTCTGTGCAGAAGCAGAATAGTTCCAAAATTACTTACACCATGACGTCAGTCCGAGCAATTAATTCTCTTTGGTCATTTAAGAACTCATAGCCCCTATACTGTAGTCATGCTTACTTCCACACATAAAGAATCCATTTGACCAAAATCAGGCCATTTGGCTAAAAATTACTGTTTGGTCAGAACAGTATTTTTTGGTCAGAACAGTGTTTTTTCCTTAAAGCAGCAAGGCACAGACGTGTAATCCATCTCATTGTCTCCTCTCTGCTCTTATATAAAAATCAACTGGCTGCTAATCAAGTCAAAGCTTAGAAACTTTCTAAGGAAAAATAAACATTTGTGAACTGAAATGAAACACAAATCACGTAAATAGCTTAGATTTGCACTTCGAAAAGTGTCAAACTAAACTAATCACAGTAGGAATTGATGGAGTATTAGCTCTCTGGATTTCAAGTTATTGTAATTTTTCAATGTCTTCTCACATTTTTGGCTGTCTGTCAGATATAATTACTTTGGAAATCCCATCTTCAGTGCTAGTTCTCTGTTTCAGGCCTCAGGGAACAGCTATAAAAATGAATTAGTCCCATGAAAATAGACTACTTATGGGTGTTTTCTGCATGGTATTTGGACCATAGAACAGACATTCTATAACCTTGACTTGACAGGAGTGCAAAGTGGTAGGTGCACAAGACTGGAGAAGGCAGTGAATAAGCCCATAGAGATGATTCTGTATTGTTCCACCCATTCCAACATGGGTATTGTTTTCAAATCATGTAAAAAGCCAATTCACTGCCTTCTTTATTCAGAAATCTGTAACCTTCATTTTTAGGCAATTACCAAAAAAGTAAAACAACACCTCTCTTTCCTAATTCATTTAGTACTGTTTTTGTATTGCATCTACTAAAATGTCTTACTTTTATAAACATGATACCAGGAAAGTGATGATTTAAATAATCATCTGAAAGAGTAGGGCACAGTGGTTAAGATCAATGGTTCTTCCACAAGTTGGCTGCTTTCTACTTGTATGACCTTAGGTTAAGTGATTTAACCACTAAACCTCAACCCTCTGTGTAAAATGAAAACATGGTAATACTGAATTCATACAAGTGAGGTTAGATGCATAGAAACTTAGCACAGTTCATTATTATTATTTTGTACAAATGTAAATTATGAAATATGCACTTTGTAGTACAAGTTGTGGGATGCACTATTAAATATGTTAAAGATTTTGTTGAACTTATGAATAAGTGCAATATTCTACATTTATTTATTTATTTTTAAATTACAGTTTATCGGGGTGACAATTGTTAGTAAAATTACGTAGATTTCAGGTGTACAATTCTGTGTTACATCATCTATAAATCACATTGTGTGTTCACCACCCAGAGTCAGTACTCCTTCCATCACCATATATTAAGTCCAATATTTATATCTGCTAGATGTTTGCATTGAGTATGGTCACATTTAGTCTCTTACCTATTTAAAATGTAGAATCTATTATATATATATATATATATATATATATATATATACATATATATATATACACATATATATATATGCAAATTACCTACAACAGATATCCCACAGATGTGTGATGATGCCGCCTCCTCAGATTTCTGTGGCCACATTTTAAGACAGACATGATCATAAGCAAGAAGAGTTATGGAAACTGATAGCTAAATGGCCCCAGCTTTGTTCTAGATTTCTAATCAAGAAAATATCTATTAATAAGTTATTAAATATAACAATAACTGGGATATATAGCACCACAGTATTTAAAAAATACAGGCCCACATCTAAATAAGCACCGATGTATGTCAACTCATTATATATATCAAATAGTTATTATAAGGGGGCAACATACCAGTATGTCCTCAGAGTCATTTATTTATTGGATTACTGCTCTGGTACTGTGCTCAGAATGGGTACATAAAAAAGGTATGTTGCAGGTTACAGTCCAGTGTCTAGTGGGAGAGACAGATAATAAATATGTTACGAATTAAAATATGTACTATGAAAAAATAATCAGGGCACAGCAAACTTGTATAAAGGATACTTACCCAACTTAAATGACCCAAGAAAGTTTCTCTAGAAAATTAATATTTACGTTGAGATCTGAACGATGGAGGTGTAAGTAATGTGACTAACAGCGAAAGAGGGTGCTATGGACTGAATGTTTGTATTCCCAAAAAAATTCATATGTGGAAACCTTACCCCTCCATGGGATGGTAGTATGAGTGGGGCCTTTGGAAAGTAATTAGGATAAGATGAAGTCAGGAAGGGCCCTTATAAATGGGATTAGTGCCCATCAGAGCTTGCTTCCCCTATCTGTTCTCTGCCATGTGAGGATACAATGAGAAGTTGGCAGTCTAACCTGAAGGAGGGTTCTCACCGCAGTCAACCATGTTAGCACCCTAATCTCAGACTTACAGTGAGAAATAACTTTCCGTTGTTTATAGGCAACCAAGGCTATGGTTCTTTGTTATAGCAGCCTGAACTAATGAATACATAGAGTTTTATGCAAAGTGGTTAGGGATATTGGTCAGAAGCCAGATAGGAAATGGTTAAGCTGTAATGTTCCTGAGTCTCTGCCTGCATAGAGGACATCTAATGGTGTTCCACAGGAAGTATCACAGTACTGCACACTAAGATATAAGTGTCATTGCAACTTCCAGTTAGAAAGTGACTTTTCTCACGGAAGCAGACAATTATAAAGTGTAACTTTCCCCAGACACCAGTAGAGAAGGTTGCGGATGGAGCTGATTCCGTTAGGAGCTAGCTGCAGGGCAAACAGAGCCAGCCACTGCATTTTGCCAAAGGTTTCAAAGGCAAGCAAAGCCTCAGGTTCATTTAGTTAAAGACTGTACTTCATTTAAGTTTACAGAGCTTGTGCATAGGCTAAAACCACAAAACATCAATCCAGGCAGTCTGTAAAAGTAAAATATTATGGAATGCACCCAAGAGAAGCTGCAGAACTTGGACAATTGGGAAGAAAATTTAACCTAACCAGGACAATGAATATACTCTTGTCTGTGAAAATTATCATCAGCTGGTGAAAAGAAACGGGAAGGTAATGTCACATTAATTCAATAAAGATTGTGTTACATCAGTGTACAGAGAATCTGGGGAGACAAAAATACCTGCCCTCAAAGAACTTACACTGAAGGGGCTGGGAGGGTCAGGGAGAAAAGATTGGTAGCAAGCATTTAATACAATAGGTTAGTAAATGATATAGTCTGTTAGAAAATGCTGAATGCTGTGGATAAAGAAAAAGTAGAGTAGGGAAGGAAAGATGGGGCTGGGAGATAGGAAGAGGGACCACTTGCGATATTAAAGAGTGGGTCTTCACCTTGCCAAGGCCTCATTGGCAAGGTAAAATCTGAGCAAGGACTTGGACGTGAAAAAATTAGCACATAACTGAGGATAGAGAACTCTAGGGTAAGAACATACAGCTCATGCATTGCTGTAGGTACTTACACAAGTTTTTGTGTAGTAACATAATATTCATATATATGATATTTATTCATGTACTTAAGTATATATTATCATTTTTAAGCAAATCTTTTTCCTGGTTCAAACACACCAAGTTAAAGAACCCTTCCAGGTGTCTTTAGAGATAGATTCCATGGCTTATTGGACCTTAAACTAACAACCACAATCAAGATTCTGGATTCCAGAGTAGGCAAAACAAAGGAAGCAGCACCCATCACAAAATGCTGCTTTGTAAAGGATCGTTTTTGTCTCTGCATGTTTCACATTAGGCAATATAGAGGACATAAATATGTCACCAACCCTTCCCGAGGAGTAATTGAAAAGTAATTTAGCTTGATATCCAACTTGCACCTTTGTCTTTGTAGTGACAGGTAAACTCTGCTGTCCCAAGTTCTAAAGCAAATGTTAAAAGCTTATGAGGAGGGTTGAAAGAGTCACGGAAAGCTTCCACACCAACCCTTCCTGTTATCCCAGTGGGGAGGGTTGTCTTAGGGAAAGTGAAGAATGATTTAGTATGAGAAGTGATATTATTCTCGGAAAAATATATATCATTTTTTTATATATATAAAAAATTCAATGAACCAAAAATCACCACAAATGCTTCAGAAAGAGATCCCTAGGTTTTTTTTAAATGATGGGGCCAGTGGGAGAAAGGTGGTAACTAAAACAAAAATGTGATGTAATTGTTGAAAATGCCAATCAAATCTTAGGCAGCATTCAGGGAAATATAATATCCAGATCCTAAAAGCAGTATATCCACTTTATTTTGCATCGGTCCTATCATGTCTAACTAATAACGTTCATTTCTGAGCATCACATTGTAAAAGAGATGTTACGAAGGAATAGTGTGTTATAGGATCATGAACTCAGTGAAGAGGGGGTACAGAAACTGCCGTATGAGGAATGGTTAACTACAAGATAAGACAGAACCTCCAAATATTTAGGGGGCAGTCATAATGGTTATCAGAGAAATTTTTAGTACATTTCATATGACAGAATGAGGCTCAGTGGCAGGCAGTTAAAAAGAAGCAGATTTCGCACAGCATAAGAAGAAACTTTTTGAAAATCAGAACTTTCTAGATAAGAAAATGGCTTATCAGCTTGTGAACAAAACCCTGGTTGTCAGAAGTATTCAAACAGAATTTATATGATGAACTATCGTCAGTATTCCTATATATAATAGAAGCCAATTGTCTAGGCTTAACCTCTGAAGAATTTTCCCTTATTCACATTTGTTGATTTTATGCGGTATATGAATGAGCAACAGCTAATCAAAAACCCCATGTCTTATGAATTATACATGTCCCATAAAATTTAGTGTAAATTTAAGAAAGTTGATTTAGGCTTTTGTTGATATTAGGTTGATGCAAAAGTAATTGTGGTTTAAAATGTTTAAAATAATTGCAAAAACCACAATTACTTTTGCACCAACCCGATATTATAATAATCCAAGCCGTCATGCACCAAATTAAAAGTACTACAAGGGAGAAAATACTGTTTAGTGACTTAACTTTCTTTAATGACAATGATGAATTGGGTCATTCTAGTTTTTTTTTTTTTTAATTTATTTATTTGTTTGTTTTTATCTCCACTCATATCCTTTTACCCTGCTTTGTGATAGTGGAATTGGGCTCTGCAGCCCACATTTCTCCTTTACCAGCTGGCTGAGTGTTAGGTTCTGCCAATAGAGGGAGCTGGAGAGAGACTGTAAGGCTGGAAGAGGAAGGAGGCGGGTTTTCCTCTTCCAGTTATTATTCACTGGTGGTGAGAAAATCGGTGCGCCTAGGGTTCTGGAGGAAGACTTCTCCACAGTACTGGCAGCTCTCAAAGTTGTGCAGCAGAAGATAACCTCCATCCACTTTTTCCACCAACTCAGCATCAGGTAGCATGTTCCTTAGGTGGCCACAGCCTATTATCAGGGGTCTGAATCTTAGCCCGGTAAGAGATCCTTTCTTCTTCAAGTTCCTGCCTTTTACACCATTCCCTAAGTTCTAGGAGTGGCTTCTTTCTACATTTGCTACCTCTGAATACCTTAGGGTTCTTTTACCTCTTTTAGTAGTTAACCATCCTATACCTAGTTGATGATTCTTCATATTTAAGTTTTCCTATTCAAATTACTGTGGTGGTTCCTATCCCCTGATTGAACCCTGACTAACACAAGACTTGACGGCAAAAATAAAAGCAAATAACAAAAACCAATTCAAAACCTTTCATTATTGGATTATCCTAAAACTTTCATACAATAAATAACAATGTTATTCTCTGTCCCCTGATTTTGTGATTAATTCTGGGGTGGTGGTTGGGTAGAAATGGTTTTAAATGTGTTTCACTGGACACCAGGCCTGTTCTGACAGAAGAGCTTGACAAGTATTATATATATATGTATATATATATATATATATACATATATATATGTATATATGTATATCTATCTATCTATCTATCTATCTATCTATCTATCTATATATATATATAGAGAGAGAGAGAGAGAGAGACAGAGACAGAGACAGAGACTATATTCATAGTCTTACTACAGCTTGCCTGACCATAGCCCCAAAGCACTGCTTAGAAATATTTGAAGCCCTTATTCGTGGAAAGCAGAAGCTTCACATAACAATCAGTCATGCAAAATCTCACGATAAAAATAAATTAACAGATGTCACATTAGCTTCTTTGGTGTCAAAATTAACTACATCCATTGATTATGAAAAGGTTGCTAAAAATTCAGGGTCTGCTTTAAGTCTACATATCAAATAATATACCATGAATTTGGCAAAAAAATGTTATATTCATGTTTGAATGTAAATGTGTAGGAACTGTAAATATTCAATCACCTCTATAGAATTCAGTAGACTCTAGGTACCGTTAACTGACTCAAATTATAAGGAACAAGATAACAGTCACCAGAAACAACTGATACGATAGAAGAGAACAAACTATTAAAAGTCAGGTGTTCACCATCTCTCCTCTTCTCCTGCCTGTGAAAGAAAGACTTTCATTCGCTCAATTCCACTTCTCTGCCCCACTGATTTAGAGTGCTGGTGGTGATAGACGTTAAAGAGAGAGAAATAGAATTAAAGTCACTCTAGTTCTAGTTACCTGGAACTAGATTACCAGGTAACTAGATTACCTGGTAACTAGAACTAGAGTGACTTTGCTATGCAACAGAATGAAGCTTGGGGAGCAAAGAAGGAAGCAAATTAAAGGTCCTTTAAGTGTTAACAGGAGGAACAAAAAATGGAGGTAGGGGAGAAGTGGGGATTCATATAGAAGATTCTGGAAGCATTTGACAGGACAGATAGACAGTTTATAGGGGAGGTGGGGAAATAAAATGTATGGTTACAATAAAGGTAGGAATTTTGGGGAAAGATATGTAAAGAAAAATTTAATAATTTTTTTTCTGTGAGATGCCTCTTTAGTACCCCCCACAGTGCCCTCAGCAAAATTTAAGGAAGTTTTCCATTGCTTTTCAAGACATTTTCTGTTATAATTGGTGTGGCAACTGTGTTTCTTCTGGATATGACAGAAGAAAAGAGTCAAGCCTCAAGATGGCCCAGTTATTCAGACCCAGCTGAAAAGGAGAAAAAGCATTTCCAGACTATGATCTGCCTTTCTATTATATGTTTTCATTACATATCAGTTTTCCATTTTTTTAAAAAGGTATGCAACTTTAAAAAGTAGTGAATACCTACAGCTTTTTGTTGTTATATATATGTTCCCTTCCTTCCATTCCAGATTTCATAACATAATTCGAATGTATCCTCTATTGTCCAGTTAAAGATGTCAAAATAGTATATAAATAATAGCTGGACCTCTTTAGGATGTTGTTTGGGTTATAAGATATACTATTAAGTATGAGTCTGTTATGAAAAATTATAGTGTTTGATGACATTCTTTACATGGTCAAGATTATACTCTTTTCAACATAAAAACGAATGCTAAAATTGAAAGGAAATATACCAAATACACATTATTTAGTATATTTCTTGCTTCATAGCACCACTTTTTTTTTCAATATCTGAAACAAACATTTAATACCTGCTTAGAAGTAAAGGGACTAGAAAATAGGGAAGAGAAGAGACCATCATGAATAGCACACAACTTTGCCATCAGTCTGATGGGTGAAAGTAATTTAAATGTGGCAAGGAAAAAATGAGAAGCCTTCATAATTACAAAAAGAATGTCTGATATCTTAGAAAATGAGGGCTTTCTGTTTTGTGCATAAGAGAAACTGTACAGATCCTTTGAAAGCCTTCACCTTTTATTATACAAAACTACTGCCTCTGATTATTGTGGGTTCCACTTCCAGTAACAGAGACATAGTTCATATCCGACCAACCCTCCTAGAAATAACAATGAGAAACTTTGGACAAAAATTTAAGAGGTTGCCAAAAACTCAGTAATTGAAAGCAATCATATTCTAATGCAATATTTTTAAAAATCAAAATTAGTGCAAAAACTCCATGATGAACATATCAAAACTTTAAATAAAAATCAGATCAGTATTACTAAATTTGTTTCATTTACCTTTGATTGTAATATGGCTCAGCATGGCACTCTTACTGATCCTGTCCTTATTTAAAATTTTGATATTTTTCTCATTGTGGATTTTTGCATAAACTTAGTAACCAGGAATTAGAATAAAGGGAATTCTCTGGGTTCTGTGAAGGAGGTAGTTACCCAGGGAACAACCTAGAGAAGTGAAGTAAAAAATGAGGGGAGATCATCTCTGCCCTATTCAAACTAATCACAGTTATTTCTCTGGAGCGTGTTGAAAAATGTGAATGTGAATGTTATTTATCATTTCAACAGTGCTGAGCATGTCCTGACCATTAAGGTTAAGTATCAGTTTCATCATCAGCTCTTTGCCTGGCATTTGGTCCTTAGTCTAGTCAACTAACTCTCGTTGGAACAGCAGATAATGACTGGCCAATGTGAACCAAAATTGCTCCAAAAGAAATTATTATCTGGTGTGCCATTGAGGAAAGTCTCCAAAAAGTAAGAAAAATATCTCTTAGAAACAGCCTCTCTCTCAGGTTGAGTGCAACCTGATGTGTGGTAGACTCAGAGATACTCTGCCAGAACCCTTTCCAGAGAGTACTTGCCGCCAGCTCTGGGTAATACAGTCAGCAGGAACCCAGCTACTATTTGCTCCTTCAGGGTTCACCTCCGCTGTAAAGAGCCTCATTTCCTGAGATCACGCTCTTCTCAAGGCAGCCCATATCTGCTGAGTCAGCAAGGCAACAGTTAGAGGGCCTTCCGCATTTTGGTTTAGGGCAAAAACACTCTGAGGGGCCATATTCCCTGCATAGCTCCTGACGGATTGGTCAAAGATTTGTGGGCCTGCATTGATTCAGTTTCCCTCCCCCCAGTCCTGCTACCTTCCCTTTCCTTTCACATCTTGCATTCTAAAACCCATCTCCACATTTGCTTCCAGAAAACCCAACCTGAGACAGAGAGGTAAACTGGGTGACATTTTTCTTTTTACACTTATTATTTTGAACAGCAACAAAAACACTTATGCAAAAAATGAATAAATGTACAACTCTATTTGCAACATATCTTTTTAAGCACTCTCAATTTTGATTGAATTATACATACTTATAATTAGCATGCATATGTGATTTTTGGAATCAGATTTTTCGATTGATATTATTTAACATGCAATACATTATAGCAAATTTGTCCACATATTTGTCTTTTACAATGCCCTTGTGCTATTCCATAGTGGATTTCTTAACTGTCTCCAAATATGCGGTCCTAAATAGTTTCCTATATATTCACTGCTTAAAATAGTACTGTTATAAATATTTTTGAACAAATCGCTTTCTTCTTTTTTGATTAATTCCTTTGACAATTGCTTTCCTAGAGTTGGATCAGAATCCTGTGAATATCAGCACTGGGACTAGTTAGCAGAGGAGTAGGGAGAAATAAAAGGGAAAAGAATGAGGATTCACATAACTACTAGCTTTTCCTTTCTCATTTATAAAAGATGTATATTACTGAAGTGTATGCAAATCTGGAACACCCCAAAATTCCATCAAGTCCTAGCTAACCTTTTTTTCCTATGAATCTTCTTGAATAACCCCACTTTACAGTAACTTGTACCTTGAATATGGGTATTGAATTATATTTGTTTGTAGCACCAATATCCAAAATCCAGTTTATAGAATATTAGTTCACGAATGTTTACTATGAAGGGAAAACAAAGTTCAAAGGATAAACAAATTTGGGAAATGCTGCACATTAAATAATCTTCTTGAAGATTAATAATGTAGAGGGATATGTTAAAGGCAGGATTCTTGCAGCAAAAAAACTTGTTAAATTTATATAATGCACCTATACAGTAGAATTAATATTATAAGGAAAATAGTTCATGTAACAGTGGTATATATGATATCATAAAAACTTTTAGAACAAAAAGATTATACATATATATGTGTATATATATATATACACACACATATATATGTGTATTATATATGTGTGTGTATATATATATGTGTGTATATACACACACATATAAATACATAATGCTTACTAGTTAAGATGTAGCTGTGTCCTAGAAAAGCCCATTTATGCTATTACATTAGTATCCCCTCAAGCAACTACTACCCATCCAGGCAAAATTTAGATGTTTTACAAAGATTTATGAAATTGCATTAAATATCTGTCACAAATCACTTTGTTCATTGATTGCTAGACATTTATATAACACAGTTCTAAAGAAGGATAACAACAGCTGAGGGGAGCTACTGGGGGGAAAAAGCCATAGAACTTGTGTTGAATTATTTTTCTTGTACCTATGAACTTGCTCTGTGAAAACAAGACCACTCAGCAGATGTACAGATCCATTATCTTATACATGGCACTATGTTTCTCCTTTCAGAGAATTTCAGCAAGTTTGTTACATAAAATAATACAAATAGACTGAAAGGCAAAGCAGAGAAAATGAAAATGATTGACACGAAATAATGTAACAATCTTAAGAGATGTTACATAGGTGTGCTTTAATCAGGACATTAACCATCAACTTTCACCATTTAATGAAACATCTAAATATACAACAATCCTGCTAAGTACTTAGAGTAGCAGATTTCCGGCAAAAGTATCCACATGCCTCCCCACCCCCACATTAACACCCAATGGCAATGCTTTTCACATATTGTTGTTTTAGCCTAGGCTCTCAAGAGGCTCATGGGATCTACTCCATGACTTACAGAATCCGTGTTTTCAGAAACAGGTGTTTGTTTTACGTCTACATCTGGTGATAAATATTAAAGGTAGAAGATGAGAATTCTGAAACAGTCTACTTAATTCAGTCTCACTTGGCATTACCAACATTAGCTACACCTTTGCACATTGAGCTCCAAGGACTAAGAATTCCCCTCCTATGGTGAAATTTCAAATTATATTTCTCTCTGTATTTTTAGATACTCATAAAATTATTACTCAAGAAAAGATTTTAGAAATCAAGATTAACTCTTCATTTTACAGTTCAGAAAACTAAGAGCTAGAAAGTTGAAAGTACTTGCCCAGATTCAAATAATGAATTTTCTGTAAATTTGTATGAAAATACAGTGTGGCATGGCTCCTCATACAATTTTTTTTCACTGCATTATTTTTTGGAAGTATACTTTAGAAATATAGTTAAAGCAATATTGCATCATAATTACAGAATACAAGTTCTGAAATTAGAAAGACCAAGTTAACAAAAGGAATGTTATTTAACTTGTCTAGGCTTAGGTTATTCATTAGTAAAAGAATAATAATACTCTTTAAGACATAGTATTGTTGTGAGTTTTAAATGACATAGAATATGGTTAAGTACCAAAAAAACTACTCATTATAATCATTATTACATATTACAAAGTAAAATTTACTTTCTGTATATTACCATAGCTTTCAAAAACTGCAGATGGATTTTTATCCAATTTGGAGGTTAGTCTCATATAAATGTAATCCAGGTGTCGTATTTAAAATTCATGCTGACTTCTGCTTTTGGGGAGATTAGTAGAGGTACCTCATCCTTCTACTAAGTACAACTAAAAATCCTGGGCATTGCATAAAAACCAACAGAAGAGGAACTTGAAAGGTGGAAAGAAGTCAGGCAGGCCAGGGAACTAAGAACCCAAGGAACTACCCCGCGGTGAATTCCTTGCATTTAACTTTTTGCTTCGTACATCCCAGACTGGGTACTAAACAAGTCAGCAACACAGAAACACTAATGACACAGACCAAAAAAAAAAGCTTCGAGAAGTCTGCTCTCTCTTGAAAATGGACCAGGAAAGGGACAGAAAACATATTTAGACAATAACCACAGAAAATCTTGCAGTCCCACCCCCACAAACAAAGGCCCAGTGGAGAGTCTAGATTCTACCCTTACAAAGCTGTAAGAAGGTGCTGTAACTCCCTACCCACCTCAAAGGTGGTATTAGAGAGGGCAGAGTGGGAAGCTGAGACTTTCATCTCTACCAGGTGGTAAAGAGGACCCCCTCTGTGGTGTCCTGGGAGACAATGGGGAAGTGAAAGGAGACTTGGGCTTCCACACCACACAACCCCCCACCCTCAACCTTCAAACCTTTTACAAAAATTAACTCAAAATAAATCACGGATTTAAGTATAAACTGTAAAACTGTAAGATTTCTAGAACATAGCATAGGAGAAAATTTGGGGGACCTAAGGCTTGGTGAAGAGTTTTTAAGACATGACACCAAAATTACAGTCCATATATGTGAACACTGACAAATTGGACTTGACCAAAATTAAAAAACTTTTGCTCTGTGTAAGAGAAAGATCCTGTTAAGAGGATGAAAAGACAAACTACAGAGTAGGAGAAAATATTTGCAAACATATCTGACAAAGCACTTACCTAGAACTCTTAAAACGGAACAGAAAAAATAAATAATCCAATTAGAACATGGGCAAAATACATGAAAAGACGTTTCACCGAAGATGGCAAGTAAACATGTGAAAACATATTCAGCATCACTAGCTATTAGGGAAATGCAAATTCAAGCCAAGATGAGCTATCACTATACATTTCTCAACAGGATACAATAAGATGTAACACCCAATGCTAGCAAGAATGGGGACTCGTGATATGTTATACATTGCTAGGAGGAATATAAACTGGTGCAGCCACTCGGGAAAACAGTTTAGCAGTTTCTTAAAACAATTAAACATACACTTACCATACAACCCAGCAATTGCACTCCTAGGCATTTATGTCAGAGAAATGAAACATTATTGTAGCAGCTTTATTGTAATAGCCCAAACCTGGAAACAACCACGATGTAATACTGCTTCACGATAAAAAGAAGCAAACTGTTGATATACACTACCACTTGAATGGGTCTCAACGACATTACGCGAAGTGGGGAAAAAAACAACCCCCAATTTCAGAAAGATATGCTGTAAATCTATTTATATAACATTCTTGAAATGATAAAATTGTAGAATAGGGAAACAGATTGAAGGTTGCCAGGGGTTAAGGATACCTAGGGGGAAGGAGTTGGGTGTGGCTCTAAGAGGGTAGCATAAGGGTGATCTTTGTGGTGATGGAATAATTCTGTATCTCGATTGCAGTGATGGTTACACAAATCTACATATGTGATCTAATAACAGAATTATACACATGCATCAAGTCAATGTCAGATTGCTGTCATTGATATTGTACTATAATTATGTAAGATGGACTTGTTAGGGGAAACTGAGTGAAGGGTACGTGGGTCCTCTATGCGCTACCTTTGCACCTTTCTGTGAATTTCTATTGCAAAATAAAAAGTCCGTTTTGTTTTGTGAGCATTCCTGGGAAGCAACAGAGGCTTATATGACTTCCACTCAGAAGAACCATGTCTGCCAAGGGCATGTGAAAGCAAAGTGTGACACAATGGAAAGTTGGCCATACCTAGAAATTTTTGTGGCAGAGAAAACAATCATTCCTTTCCAATATGAGTCCCAAGTAGATATAATGGTTTTCAAGCCTTGACTGCAGATTCAAATGAAGTGGGGAGCTTTGAAAATGTTCTATGTACAGCACTACCTCCAGCAATTCTAACTCCCTTGGGTTAAGGCGATCTTACTTATCTAGATGATTCTAAAGTGCAGTCTGGACTGACATGCACCATATTATAACACTGTCTGAAATCTGACACTGTTTTGAACCCTGTAACGTAAAAGTAAACCCAAAGGTTTATGTTATTCTCATAGTGAGGTTATGTTAAGACCAGTTAGTGAACACTCTGAACCTCCTAAATCTTAATTAATTGAGCAAAATTGAAAACCCAGGGAGTTAAAAAATAACAGAGGTGGTTTTCAACATGCTATGTTTAAAAAAGAAATCAATATTTTATCCTTTGGGTATCACTGATTCTCTCAAATAATCCTCTTACTTTTTCATGGCTATTAATAAGATGCAAGAAAAAACCCGCTCTACATTTTAGGCATTCATCTGTGATGAACTACTTCTAGAAGTGACACCTCTATATGGTGAAGCCAAGGTAAACAGCAGCGTGGATCCTTTCATATTGCCCAGGGAAGTGGAATGACAAATGTGTTCTATAAATTGGCCTTACACAAATTTAAAAATTAAAAATTAAGCTTTATATTATTTACTACAATTATAAGAAGTTATCAAAATCCCACATTAATATTTACAGTTTCTCTTCAACTTTATTTAACAACAGTAATGGTGCTCCCAAGCAATGCTGGGTATAATAGTTAACGTATAACTGAGATATAAAGCAGAATCCTGGAAATGGTGTGGTTGCTGAAGCAGAGGGCTTCTGTTCTTACGTCCCTGCTATTTGATTCTGCATGATTTCTTTGTCAGAATCTTCATATTTAAATTTGAAATAAGAGTATTCTGAGGAATGAAAAGAATAATATGAGAAAGCACTTTAAGCTGCAAAGTGTTAAACATTTTGTCATTGTCATGATTATTACCATTTTTAAAAATCAGCTCTTAGTTGTTCGCTGCCCATTTCTAGGTCTATGAAATGAATTCTTTTAGAAGTTGTAGTTTTTATAAATAGAGCAAGTTTTCAAAACTACTATATGGTTAATCATTTGTTAATTGAAGGATGATAATTTCCAAATTGTAAATGATTTGGGCATATTTGCTGACATGCAAATATTCTATGTCATTTACAGTTTTTCTTTTAAAAACCCAGCATGTGTTTTATTACTCTATATAACCTTTCCATTAAAGGACACTTTAATTGTGGTATTGCTACATTTAAAACATATATTTTTTAATTTTTAAAAAAAATTTATTTACAGTTGACTTTCAATATTATTATTATTTTTATTAAAGTTTATTGGGGTGACAATTGTTAGTAAAGTTACATAGATTTCAGGTGTACAATTCTGTATTACATCATCTATAAATCACATTGTGTGTTCACCATCCAGAGTAAGTTCTCCTTCCATCACCATATATTTGATCCCCTTTACCCTCATCTACCACCCCCCTCCCCCTTACCCTTTGGTAACTACTAAACTATTGTCTGTGTCTATGAGTTTTTGTGTCTCATTTGTTTGTCTTGTTCTTTTGTTGTTTTTGGTTTATATACCACATATCAGTGAAATCATATGGTTCTCTGCTTTTTCAGTCTGACTTATTTCACTTAGCGTTATTATTTCAAGATCCATCCATGTTGTCACAAATGGTCCTATTTCATCTTTTCTTACTGCCCAATAGTATTTCATTGTGTATATATACCACAACTTCTTTATCCATTCATCTATCGAAGGACATTTTGGTTGTTTCCATGTCTTGGCCACCATAAACAAAGCTGCAACGAACACTGGAGCACACTTGTCTTTACAGATAAATGTTTTCAGATTTTTTTGATAGATACCCAGGAGAGGGATTGCTGGGTCACATGGTAATTCTATTCGTTATTTTCTGAGGAACCTCCACACTGCCTTCCATAGTGGCTGTACCAGTCTGCATTCCCACCAACAGTTTATGAGGGTTCCTTTTTCTCCACAGCCTCTCCAACACTTGTTACTATTTGTCTTGTTGATGATAGCCATTCTGACTGGGGTAAGATAGTATCTCATTGTGGTTTTTATTTTATATTAGTTTCATGTGTACAGTATAGTGGTTAGACATTTATATAATGTACGAAGTGATCCCCCAATTAGTCTAGTACCCACCTGGCTGTATACGTAGTTATTATAGTATTATTGAATACATTCCCTATGCTGTACTTTACTTCCCTGTGATTATTTTGTAAAAACCAATTTATGCCTCTTCATCCCTTCACCTTTTTCACCCAGCCCCAGCCTCCCTCCCACCTGGGTGTCACTACTTTTTTAAGCTTCAGATTTGGGAGCAGAAACTTTCTAATAGTGTCCATCTAGCCATCAATATTCCACACCCTGAAGCAATGCAGAGGGCCACAAGAATATCTGGAAGAATTTCAAACTGTCTGTATCATTCAATACTAATTTGTTACTGTAAGAATAAATGACATATATAAATACTTTTTTAAACTTCACAAATATAAAATTACAGAATTCTAAATAATAAATTACAAATAAGCCTAGGTGAATGATTTATAAGAACAAATGAATAATGATAATTTAAGAACTAACTACGACTTAAATATTGAAAATATTGTCACAAATATTATTTTATTGGGACAATTTTACCCATAAATTACATTACCTGTATAGTATCACCTGTATTTATAACTTTGTAAATTACAAAAATATTTTTCATATACAAGTATGGGGGCCTGCCTTCTTTTACATATTTATATATATATAACTAATTTCATGTTTCTATTTCAAAATACTAATTCCAAATATTTAAGAAAATTATTGTTAAAATTAATATTAAAAGTACAAACATAAACGTGGTGATTCCTCAATATTCATCATTTTCTATACTGCAGTTTGTTTTTTTCTCAAATTGAGATATCTATTTCAAAGTATACCTATCTTTATATATACAAGTAATAGGCAATGTGATTTTTATGGGCTTACTTGTTTATACTCCTCTTTATCCCAAACAGAATTATAATGTCCTAGTATATAGCTACACCGTAACATAAAAAATTAAACGAACTGAGATAAATATTAAAATGAATATAGGAAAAATTAGTTGAAGCTCAAAGTATGGTTAGAATGCATATGGCTCAGTGTACTTGCCAGAGGACAACTACAAATTTAGCTCTAAGGGAAAAATATGATTGGCTCATGACACATAACGTCCAGATGTTCAGAAGATGTTGTTAATTCTCATGCTGAAAGACTTTTATTTCCAATAAAATGGAAAAGTCCTACGTTTCTTTTAACTGGATGTTCAAGATAAAAAGTCAAATGATCTAAAGAGCAGAAATGGATATTCCTAAACACATACTAAAACATCTACGCAGAGACTACCAATGATAAGCACTCTACATCTGTTCCCTTGTCTTAGTCTATTTTTTTTTAATCAGAATGTTGAGAGCAGATTGGATAATGGAGGAAAGAAGACCTTAGGTCAACTGACATAATTTTCTTGTCTAATATTGTGAATAGACCCCAGGAGGTCTTTATGTATTACACTGATAACTAGGTACTCCTTTCAGAAACTTACTGCCAAGAAAATCAAGGCTTGAGCACTAGCCAAACAAAATTACAAAGAAGGCTACAGGTAAATCCCAAGATTAATTCATGTCAAACCAATTAAATCAGATGCCCATAGTTTCCAAGAAAAATCACTGGAGCATATAATGGGACTTGACTCCAAATTTAAGGAATGAAGGTAGGGAAATTCTCCTTGCTTTTAGCTTGGAAAGAATGGAAGGAAGTTGAAGGCTGATAGAAAAGGCCGATAAAGGAGGTCAAGAAGAGGTAAGAAAAGTGGGGGCAAAACAGAGAAGAAAGATGGCTTCCTACCAGCTTTCTATGCACAAGCCAGCTGCCAACTAGCCTGTGTAGGTATTTGTAAGCCTCAAACCAGCTGATGTGCCCAAACTTTGCAGAATACGATGGGAAGGAGAGGAAGATTTGGCAATTTAGGAAAGGAATTAGCAAATTACACAAAGAGAATGTTTTCAGGATCATTTAGAAATAGAGACACAAAAATACACCTTAATATGTAGAAACATGTAGTTTTCAAATTTAGACGTTTCTGAAATAATGAATAAAAACAGATGTGGAGAGGGAGTTCCCAAAGAGGAAGAGGACCTATGAGAGAAGAAAGAACTCAAAATGAGAAAATGAGAATGAGAAGGCTACAGCCGAGGAAGGGAAAAAGATCAGAAAGAGGAAGCCAGCCAGGGATTTACCTGACTGCGGTTTGACACCGTGGAGCCTAACTATTTGACACACCAAGTCTCTGGCAAGGTTCTCCTCTTTGACAGCCTTTACCTGAGTAGAAATGGGGTAGAAAGCCACATGGCAAATTTAAATGTGGCGGGGTGTAGGGCAGGTGGATTCAGTAGTCTTACTATAATACTATTGATTTTAGAATAGATTTTATTGTAGGGAAGCATTCTGGACCCTCTCCTGGAATATTTACTCAATGAAATAAAGAAAAACTTCATTTATAATGTTTATAAGTCAATCTTATAAGTGAATCCAGAAGATATTAGCATAATTAATTTCTAGGTTATATATGAATGCAAAATCCTGGTAAATTGGACTCTTCTCATAAAAGTATCTTGGTAGATAAACTCCAAAATTATTACTGAATACTTTCTGTACATGGGTATATATTACGATGTGAGGCTTCTAACAAGATAATTTTTCTTTTCCTTGTAGATCATAAATTGTGCTTGAAATGACACCTAGAAAAACCACACATAAACAAGTATATGATGAGATGCGAGGGATGGAAAAACTAAAAAAGACAATTAATAACTTACACCTGCTTCTGGTCATAGTAAACACTGAAAACATTCAAGGAATAGAGTAACTTGGTAATGGCGAGGTGAATCATTGGCTAGAATTAAATTTGAACTGGGTCTTGAACTGTTGGTCTAGTGGAAAAGTGACCGGCAGATACTTAATTAGAAAGGAACTCCATGAGCAAAGGACAAAGGGAAGAATGTAAAAGATGCGTATAAGGGACAATAATCAAGAGGAAAAATTAAAAAGATGCCTGGAGGAATGATGACCTTGGACAGCAATGAAGTAAACTGCTGAGGGAAAGAGCTTTAAAAATAAACTCTGAGGAGCCAAGAAAGTGATATGATGAGAACAGCATTTTTTTTTTCCTTTTAGCTTTTCACAGGTTAAACAGGCAACTAGGATTATTGGAGACAGATGGTTGCTAACAAGTGGAGAAGCAACATTTAGGAGATATTTGGAGATTCTTACACTATTGATTTCACACCGTGGAACAGCAGCCGGTAAAGCAGATATATGAAGTGTGTGTGTGTGTGTGTGTGTGTGTGTGCGCGCGCGCGCGCGTGTGTGCGTGCGTGTGTGTGTGTGTGTGTGTGTGTGTGTGTGTGTGTGTTGTCATCATTGTGGCTGTTTGGAGGAAGTATTTTACACTCAGTAAGTTACCACTGGAAAAATAAGTTACCTCCTCTATCATAGTAAATGTGGAATGGAATCTGTTTATTCATGACTTTTTATTGAGACTTTTATTTCACATGTAACAAGACTGATTTTGGAGACAAGGGATGTTGTTAAAGTATTGTTTTAGATTGCTAGAGGAACACTAGAGCTGTTGTGATAACTCCAACTGCTGATTGGTTTTATTTAATCATATTTCTAAGACCTAAAACCTGAAAACAATTTATCAAGTTAATTATGTTGAAGTTGGATCAAAGAAAGATACTATTGCCCTTAAATTCAATTACAGAATATCTTATAAAAAGATGACTTGAACATTCCATTCAACTTTTTTTTACTATCATACTATCGAAGTAATAATAATTGCATATTTAGCACTCACAGTGTGAAAGGTGCTGAATAACATTCTTTAAAAAATAGCAAATGACACTGTCCTCAGATGCAGAAATCTGTGGAAATGCTATGTAAATATTTGAGGTCAGAACTTGGTTTGAAGTGTTTAGAAAAAGGAATGAGATATTTAAATGAGACAAATGGCTTAGAGGCTTAATGGAAACAGATGGATAGCAATTAGAGGGAGAGCTAAGCTGGGAGCACCACTGCAAATAGTTCCAGTCTGGAGAAGAACAGATGATCAGAGCCCAAGAATGGAAGAACTGAGAAAGGATAAGTAGAAATTGCTATCTCCAGTTCTCTTTTAACCTTTACTTGTAAGATAATAATAATAATAATAATAATGATCTTAAGATAGAAAAATAGCTTAAGCAATGCTACCAGATGAAAGTCATCTGCAAGTCATAGTAGCTGTGTTTTTTTTCTTCCTCTCCCGCTTCCCACTTCCCTCCCTCTCTTTCACTTCTTCGTTCTCTCCATTCATTTCTCACCAAAAGTCAAGATTTGTTTTGTAGCTTTCTTACTTTCTTCATTTTGTCCAAAAGGGCCACAGACTTTCACACAACTGCAATCTTGGGTTATTAGGGTAAAGGAGAAAGGGGAAAAACCTGTTCTTAGAAGGATGGCGTGGATGGGGATTGGCTACTAAAATTTATTTTTTTTTAATGTTCAGGAAGTCTAGAATATCTGAATAAAGCAGGAGGGGGAAGGCGCTATATATGGTTGAAAGACTTACCAGTATACTTTCAAGAGCTACTGGCTGTACATTCCCAGCTTGAGAAATCTCTTTTAACTAAGATGAGGGGCAAGTGGGGAAAGTGTAGAACTGTGGCATTATTATACTATTTAGTTCACTCTAATTATTTAATAATATTCCATAGTGATATTTAAAATATACCATGCTCATGATTTTTATTCGATATTACCTTTTTTGAGGCTATTATTTAAATAGCCTGAGACATTAGTATTTTGACAGGATATGCTGGGCATGCTTGTAACTACTAACCTTTAAAATCTTGAAACATGTATCTTGACCATTAAAACCCTAATTGAAATCATGTTATGTCAAATAAGATGAATAGTACAAGAAACAGTATACACAAAGAATGAAAATATTTGGGAGGAAAATAAATCTTTATAATTACTGACTGGTGTTTGGGGGAAAGCAGATGCTTGCACTTAAGGAGAGCAACTTTCTTTAATTATGGAGATTCCTTGCTTTCTTGGTAATGGAAAAGCCACTGAAATTTTTAAAATATGTATCAATCAAGTTATAATAAATATGTTATGCATACCGAAGTGGAATAAAATATTAGATTTTAAAATAAATATAACTTATCGACTAACAGAAAAAATAAATATTAGAAATTACCTAGACTTGGTAATTAGCAGCAAATATTTTCATAGAGAACTTAAATTTAGCCAAGTGCTTTTACATTTATATCCGTGAGAGTGAGAATTATTCAAAGGAATATCCAGAAATAAGTAAATAACATTCTTGTAGAAGCATGAATTTTCAATTTCAATTTCAAAAAGCTTGGGTTAAGATATTGTTTAAGAGTCATTATATGGCAGAAAAAAAATCTGGCTGAAATTCAGAGGCCTCAATTTTAGAACAGCCTTTTTTATGTTGTCACCAGTCTAAGTTTTCCAATGTACGTAAAATGAAAGCTTTGGAGTATATAACTTGAGCTCCCTTCCAAGCCTCATGCTTAATGAGTCTACAAAATCTTATAGTAATAAGAGAATGTATTCTCAATCCAAGATTACTATTCAAAATTCCGTTACTTTCCAGAATGCAAAGTATACACACTATGATCTCATTTTAAAAGAATATTTACATATAAAAAATTCTAGGTGGGCATAACACCAAAATAAAAAATTCTAAGCAGGAATACAACAAAATGTCAGCATTTGTTCTACTTAACAGATATTAATGATTATGTGCCAGGTACCATACTCTTCACCGTGGACATGGTGGTGAACAAAGACGTCAGCTTCGACCTCATGAATCAGACGAACTAGTTGCTGTATCTCTGGGAGACAGAATTGCAGTGTGATTTTTTTCCCCCTCTAATCTCATTTCTGGAGTTACTACATGTAACATATTTGTAATAACAGTTACTATTTAAGACAATCCTACAGTTTTCAAGAATCACATAATGTCCTACTACCGTGTTTCCCCGAAAATAAGACTTAGCTGGACTATCAGTTCTAATGCTTCTTTTGGATCAAAAATTAACATAAGGCCCGGTCTTATTTTACTATAATATAAGATCGGGTGTAATGTAATGTAATATAACATAACATAACATGACATGGCATGACATGGCATAACATAACATAACATAACGTAACATAACATAATACTGGCTCTTATATTAATGCTTGCTCCAAAAGACGTTTTAGAGCTGATGGTCCAACTAGGTCTTGTTTTCGGGAAACACGGTCTATGTCTACAGTGATGTACAAAAGAATACTCAGAGCTTAACTCCATGATTTTTAACAAAAGCAAGGCAATTGATCAAATCTATTCTCACAGGCAACAAGTTTTATAAATGTTATTGCTGAGGGTGGGAGATGAGAGTAAGGGGGATCAAATATATGGTGATGGAAGGAGAACTGACTCTGGGTGGTGAACACACAATGGGATTTATAGATGACGTAATACAGAATTGTACACCTGAAGTCTATGTAATTTTACTAACAATTGTCACCCCAATAAATTTAAAAATAAATAAATAAATGTTATTGCTGATTTATGATTATACCAGACCCTTGTGGCCAACTGACCAAAGGAATCAGGTTAGGGACATCATCAGATTGCTTACAATTCAAGATCGCCTCTAGAAACCTAGGAGACTCTTGTAAGTACTGTAGTCAGAAAATACCCAGAAGAAATTTCATTTTTAAGTAAAACTATTATGGACAAACCTCAGCAGTCATGTGCCCAATAGTAAAAACTTTACAGTAATAGATTCGATCCTAAATTAGACTAGCCTCTATGACGAGGTCCAGCATACGATCAAAATCCTTTCAGACAGTTCCACAGCATGGCCCTCTTCTTGACCATATTTTTCTCTGGTCATTGCTTATTATTGATCCCTGTTTAGTATGACGTACTTTTGTTGTCTTATTGTTCTTGTCTAAAGACCTATTTTGGAGAAACTGGAATTTCCTTCTAACATTTGCAATAGTTAGGCTTTCCAGCCAGATAGTGCTTTCTTTCTCATTATATTTTTGCTCCCTTCCTTTCTAAGTTTATATATATATATGTATCTCATTATATATATATATATATATATGCTTATATATATATATATATATAAGAATCTTCTTCTAAATCATTCATAAGCCTATATTTCACATGAATGTCACCTGATTGGCATTTTAGAATTGATTATTTGCTATTATAATTGTGTTTCCCAACCAGATAATATATAGCTTCCTAGATATTTTTATTATTATTCTTTTGATCATAATTATTCTTGCTGTGATTATTAGTAGTCTGTTACTAATTAATATTTAAAAGCAGACATATTTATGTGCAGTATACTAACTACAGATGAAAGAAGTACATATTAATAAGTGTGATATTGAAGGTGGCCTAGGTAATATCAGAAAAAATGTTTTCATTTCTTAATGATCTAGGTGGGAATATATCATTTCTACAGGCAGTCTAATCCATTTGATTATTTTGGGAAATTCTGCATAATACACTAGAAATGGCATTGGTTTGTTAATCCGTAGAACTAGGTTTTAACCAAACTTCTCTCAGTGCCCTATAATCTTCTATAATGGGAATTTATTATTGTGCACCTAAGCTACATTCATCATGCTATTGTTTAAACCCGTGTCATGATATTCTCTAACCAGTAGAAATAATCTCTATTTTTATCGAGAGTTTTTAAGTTATATTAGGTTAAAATTATGCCTCATGCATCTTATTACTGACTTTTTAAGTTATCTTAAAAAGTTTTCAAGTCATATAATACTAGGCTCAATTGCAGACACGAAATCAAACTAAATATTATCTCTGCCATCAGGGATGTTTCAATCTAGCTAGGAAAATTAAAACAATAATAACCCAAAATTGCTTACTAGCTGAACTTAGTCCAAGTTCTTTAGGGTTGTATAATATATACTACAAAGTTTAGTATAACCTTCACATTCATTTAAATACATGAATTTTATAAAGATGAGCTGGCTGCAATGGTCCAGACCCTGTTAATCCCCAGTATGATTTAGTTGATCTGGCTGGCTTGGTGAGTGTACTTGTTTCCCCTCACCCCTTATTAGCTCAGTATAGAGTACGTGTTATGAAGTGTCCTAAGTGCTTGCCTCTCAACAACACTGTTAGGTAGATATTAGTACTCGTATGTACGTTTTACAAACAAAGAAATTAAGACTCAGAGAAGTTAAGTTCTTCACCTAAGTGCCACAGCTAGGACTCCTTTTGAGTCTAAGTCTTAATCTTTTCAATAAAAGGTCATCTTTCCCTGTGGTATCACTAATGTCAGCATTTCCTTTAGAAAATTATCCAAATAACCTCCTAGGTCTATCCACAGGAACAGTAGAATCTGATTGGTGCAAAATTTATGGACATTATTGCCTTTTCCATATTCATAATTATGGATTTCTAGAAGAAATGAGAAGAATTGATATCAATTAACAGCACTGCCTATAATATTGTGTTGTGGAAGATTCTGAGGACTTGTTTCAAGTCAGTAGAAAAAAGTGCCATAATTAATTATTGAGGTTACCTTGAGCATGGAAAAGGGAAATAGTTGTGTACAGTTCATGTATTGTTTCATCCCTAATCATCTGTCAATTAGCACGGTTTATACACGCTATCTACAATATAATTTTGCTGATTTATGGTCACTTTATTTTTTACTGCAAGCCATGCTATAATCTACTGCGTCCCTCTGGTTTGCCCTTCCTTATCACACAACAGACTCATTTTTCTATTCTTGCCCGTAATAACAAACTACTTCAAATGGTTCTTTCTATAATCATTTGGGGAAAGATCCTTAACCTATTTAAACTACTGTCTTTATGGAGAGAATATAGTTTGTCACTTCAATAGTTAGATACCAGATGGACATAAAGAATCAAAGTTGGGGAGGCCAGTTAGCTCAGTTGGTTAGAGTGCTGGTGCTCTTAACAACAAGGTTGCTGGTTTGATCCCCACGTGGGCCACTGTGAGCTGTGCCCTCCACAACTAGATTGAAACAACTGCTTGACTTGGAACTGATGGGTCCTGGAAAAACACACTTAAATAAAATTGAAAAAAAAAAAAAGAAGAACCAAAGTTAACATGTAGATATAAAAAGTAATTTATAGTTACAAAGAATTGAGTTATGGTTTCCATAGTAACCTTAACTATGAACCTTAAGGCTTTCTAAGGTAGAAAACCATAATAGTGCAGAAACATGGATTTTTTTATGCTTAATAAGCCAGAGATATTATATATCATAATTGTGTGCAATAAATTACTTCTGCAGAGTAAAGAAACCTCTAAGATGGTAAATCAGCAATTTTTAAGGGTTGACTAGTTTCTTTAAAACGTCCTGTGGGCAGAAAAATAATATGCCTTCTACTGCAAACTGTCTATTGATATCCATGTAATAAGAGAAGGAAAAAGAAACATTTGGACATATAACAGTCTTGAAAATAAAGACAAATTTCTAATAAAATCATAGAACCCGGGCATTGGTAAGGACCTTAGAAGTCAGCCTAAAGCAGAAATGTATTGTATAGATTCCCTAACAGATTGCAGCCAGCCTTGGCTTCAACCTCCAATAGAGATTTTATTTTCTCACCCAGCAACCTTTCTTGTTGTTCTACAGATTGAGGTGTTATTATAAAGTTATTTCTGTGAGCCAACAATCTGCCTTCTTTTTACTTTCACCCACTGATTTCTTCTCTGCCCTCTGGAATGACATGGAGTGAAAATAATCCTTGTAACAACACTTGACAGACCTTTAGATATTGGAAGACAGCTATTAAGGTTTTTCACTAGTCTGATTCCTAAGGTTAACGTGTTTCAGTTCTTTCAACTCTTCCTGTAGATCATAGTTTCCTGACACTTCCAGCATCTACTGGTCACATTACAGATTGTAGATGTCTCTCTTGAAGTAAGGGGGGAATAGGTGCTGAATTCAGTGAAGTCACATTTTAGTGTATCAGTTATATCCCAGGCATTAGACTAATGTGGTCTGACTATCTGAGACTGAAGAGATCTACACATTTCATCATCTTCTTATTAGCCATGTTTGTTTCACATGAGCTGCTGTCCAATTGTGTGTTTTTTTTTTCTTTTCTTGTTTTGTACTTATATATTTGCATTTCCAAGTCTAGGTAGCAGCCCTTTATGCTTACTAAATTTCATCTTGTTGTTTTGGTCTGATATTTTTGCCTGGAAATATAATTTGGCAGTGTTGGGAAAGAAAGTTGTAGATCTCAAGGCTGTCATTGCCAAGCTTTTTGATATAATAATTATGTCTTCTATTTCCATTGATGAAACTATTGATCAGGACAGATTCAGGAAGAGAACTCTGTGTTCTCACACGTTTGCCCTCAATTCAGATCGACGCAGAGATACTCATGATGCCCTTTCCTTACATTTTTATGTCTAGGGACACTTTTTAAAGCCTTTTAAAACTACCATCTTTTTTAAACCTCACAGCCACCTATAAGAGTGACTTACACCAGTTATTATATCTTTGTTTTACAGATAGTGATATTTTCAAGGCCACACAGCTACCAAATGGCACATTTAGGACAAGAGCACAGCCTAATTCTTTCCCTTTAATACTATTGTAGCTTCCGATGGGATCCGTGCAGACCCTGAGGAAGAGCACAGGCTGTCATACCTCCACAGCTGCCACCGAGATCCACACAGCATCAGGAGGAAAGGAACATCCTCAGTATCCCTTAGCCAACATGCACTCTATCCATGATAAACACAACTTGCCAATATTTAAAGGTAATATAACCATCACTGTTTTAGTCATGATTGTTAAATAAGCTGTCAATACACATGGACCATTATCCTACCTATATTACCAGATTATCCATTAGGATATTATGAGAGGTAGTTCTTTCTTCTAAAATTATTATATACCAGTCTTAACATTCTGTACCTACCAATGTAGTAACTCTGATTAACTACGTATACTCAAACATTTAGGAATGTTTTATCTTAAAAAAAAATTCCTGTGGAATCTTGTATTTTTCTAAATATTAATCATTTATATAACTATTCGTTCTACCATGTGACAATGGATAGGTTTTTCCTTTTCTGAAATGGGGATATTGTCTTTCAGGTTCTAGGAACCTTTGTAGGACTCTACGATTTTTCGTTTTGGAATATTACTAGTAGGTTATCTTAGCTTACTGATGAAAGTTTCTTTGTCATCCTGTTTCTGGAGACTCAAACTCATTTGTAATTATCAGAAGTTTCATATTACCTTCTTAAATACCTTGGTAGGTGACCTGATTCTATAATTTATTGATTTTCAGTTTTATTTGGAAACCTTGCCATTTTGTAGCAAATATGGAAGCAAAACAGGTTTTGGATGTTGTTTATGACATCTAGAAGCCTGGAATCATTGGCCTCTAATAGTGTGTCTAACCTTGTTTTCTTATTCATCTTCCTGATCTGAACAGCTTAAAAGTCATAAGGACTGTTTCTATAACTTTTTTCAAATCTTCAATTTATTCTGGTTTTTAATCTGTTGGTAATTATCACTAGTGTTTGTACTACTCTTTTGAATGAGTCCTATTTTTGAGTCTTCATCTTTTTACATATCTTTTTAGACAAAAGATGTTAATTAGAAAGCTCCTTATACAATCATACAGATTTTTTTACTAGTGCCTCATTTTCTTTTTTTCTTTTTTTTTTTTTTGATATTTCCTTGTCAATGCCATTTGCAAATTCCAACACTCAAAAAATGTTTTTGAAAAAGAAAGAAATCTCTTACCTCTTATATGCCATATATTATTTATAAGGTCCTTTTGTGAGAAATGTACCTGTCTTTTCACTGAAATTTTTGAAATCTGTTTTCCTACTGTATTACTTTTATGGTCTTTGAGTTACTGGCAAGTACAAATTAGTCAGGGATATCGCCAAGGCAACCTTCATACTACAAACAAATTATTGTGATAAATGAGTTTGACCACATGTTTTCCTCTTTGGTTTAAGCAGAAAAAAATTGGGGGAATATTCTTCCCTAACTACAGAGACTTCCTATGGTAAAAGCCTTGGCAGCACCAAATGGGATGGGAAAGGTGTTTATAAAGTGAACCGTTATTCAGTGAAGTTTGATTACTAGTATTTCTGTAATTCCAGTACCTTACAGTTATTATAATTTAAAGATAGACATGAGAATTATGAAATTTCCAATACAGGCAGATTTTATGTTTTTAGGCATTGGCATTTTATATTTACTAAGGCCTAGCAGACTAGTCTTATCAGAAGTCCAGACCTGTAGAAATGAGTTTATCATTGTGGATTAGCTGTCGCGGGAGCTAATCCGTTACAACGACGCTAATGGGAGACAAAGTTGCTAACATAGAGGCTGCTGCTGCCAAATTCATTTGGGAAGCTGAGGAGTGGTAAGCAAAAAGAAATTGCAAACTTGACAAATAAAAATTAATTTTATTATAGTCATACTTTTTGTGTACACAATATAGTGATCCCAGACCTACAGGTTAGAAAATTCTTTCCGTTTCTTTCATCATCCAGGCCTTTACCAAAGTAATGTATTTTGAGTATATGAAGAAAAACAACTAAAAAATGTGAAAAAAAAGCAACACGTGAAGGCCTCCTAAAATCTCATTGTTATTTGCCTCATTCCAGAATTAATAACATGCCAGAATTGTGTATTTCTAACTCACCCAGAGTGATAGCATCAACCAACATTTTTCCTCCAATGGAATTCCTAAGTACTTTACACGTGATACCTGATTTGATCCTTACAGCAACCCTGTAAGACAAGTATGACTACTACAATTGCACAGATAAGAAAATTGAGATTCTTTGAGTGTCAATTACTTACCCAAGAGAAAAAGCTAGATAGATAGAGACAGCACCAGGACCTCACAGATCTACTCCAATTTCAAATAGTGTGTTCTTTTCACTACAACTATGAGGAAATTCTGGTTTCTTTAAAAATTCTGTTAGAGGAATTCAAAGAGATAGAGTCAGAAGCTAATTGTAGTATAGCTCTGGAATAAGTGATATTAGATGAGAGCAGATGAGTTAGATGAGGGCAGACCTAAATATCAAGGCCTCAACTGGAAACAAAAATTAAAGAACTATTACATGGGATTAGATGAGAACTATCCAATGATAAGAATGTCAATGGCCCAGTCCCTGGAATTTGTTCTTATTCTCAATTGGTATGAATTTTAAGATGAATTTAAAAGACAGATTAAGATCTCTGGTTGCTCAGAAATATTTCATTGAGCATGGTGAATAAATGGAAAAGGGAAAATATATAGTAGTTTATGGTTGTTATGTTGGAGAAGTGGAGAGACAAAGACTTTTCTAACTTCAGCTCTTCATCCTTTGTAGTAAACTATATTTCTGTTTGCCAAATAGTCTGATTCCTCTCCTTGCAGTGTTCCCTGTAGGAGCATTAAACATTCCTTTTCTATTGCTCTTAGAAATGTTCATGAAACTTAGAACAGAGTGAGTGTATGTCTTCTGAGCAGAAGCTTTAAGAGCCAGTTCATGCTTTGCCCTGTCTCTTTTCTCTGCCTCAAGAACAGCAACATCCAAGAGAAAGGTAACTCCTTCAGTCTGCTTCCTAGAGGTAAGGAAACATGGAGGAGAGCCACAGACACCCTCCAATGAGCATATACCATGAGTGAGAAATTTTTGTTGTTGTGACCACTAAATTGTTGGGGTTGTTTGATACTGAAGCATAATTTATACTCTCCTGACAGATATATTCCTCCTTCTAAGTGTTTATCATAAAAGAACTGGATAAATAGTGAAATGCACACTAATTCACTCTCTTAATAATGATTGTCCTGTTCATGTCTTTCTTTTTAAAAATAACAAAGGAAATAACATGGGACTTAAATATTTCTAAAGAATATGATGCCAATACAGTAGAAACTGGGAAACTGAAATGATACACTATCAAATGTATAAGAAATATCTAGATATATACAGTATAAGTAAGGATAAGATGCAGTCATAAAATAGTTGGTGCTTAATAACTACAGATGCAGCAGTGACAAAGTTCTTTAAAAGCAAAGTGTCCCATATGAGCAGAGCATGTAATATATACATTTTAAAGTAGAGCTAAAATTTCCCCAGAAATTCCCCTACTTCTAAGAGTCTTTTCCAATATTCATACTACTCTTTAAAGTTCCCCAGTAATTACAAAACTACGCTTTTTGAAAACCAAAAAAACCTGTTTCACTTAAATTTGATACTTCAAAACTATATGTCACAGGGAATTAGTTATTTCTCATTTTATCTTTAGGGTTGTTTTCTTTGTTGTTGTTTTTATAAGAAAAAAGTAAAGAAACATTTGTATGTCCAAACTGATAGCTTTGCTAGTGGACATTTATCTGTGTTTCATTAGTGCATTCTCTATTTAAAGAATAGCTTTTGGTGTTTTTATATCATTATTAAAATTGAAAATGTTTACTTTTTCCCTTAAGATGATGGGATTATTTTACTCCAGGTATGTTTCTTTTACAGTTAACTTCAAGCTCAGAAGTCAGAAGACTGTTTGACCCATGTGTTACTGAATCTCCATGTCAACAGCGCCTCAAAACATTTCTTTCCATTGGCATTTCAGAGCACACCCTATAATCGCAAACTTTTGCATTTTAGGCATTTAACGGTTCCCATTAAAATACTAACAGTTTAGTCAGGTGTTGATGCTATTAGTGCCAGAATGATTTCATTTATCACTTCAATGAGGTAAATTCTGAGGGTATGTTTTGATAGAGGTAGAAAGAAGGAGAAAAAAGCCCTAAGTATGAACATACTTAGAAAAAAGCTGCTAGCTCCTCTCTCTCTCTCTCTCTCTCTCTCTCTCTCTCTCTCACACACACACACACACACACACACACACACACACACACACACACAAACATACACACACTCCTGAAACCTATGGCCAATGGGCCAATGTGCATTACTGGATCTTCTCCCCAACCTAGTGTTGAGCTCCCTAAGATCAGACCGGGGACCCCTCTCTTTGTTACCTTAGTACAATCACATTCTAAGTGGTCACATCCAGTCCTATGACTTTAAATACTATCTACAAATGAACAACTAAATTTTTATCTCCAGTCCCAACCTTTTCTCTGAACTCCAGGCTCGTATATCTTACATACCCTCTTTGAGGTCAAATAGGGGTCTCAAATCTAACATGACAAAACCAACCATTTGAATTTCCGCCAGGCCTTCTCTTCGCACTATCTTTTCTATGAGGGTGAACAGCAATCCGCTTCCTCTCAACGTTCAACCAAAAATCTTGAGGTCATTCATCTCTCCTTAATTTCTCTTGAGCCATATTCCATTGGCAAATCCTGTCAGCTCTACCTTCAGATGATACCCAGAAATGGACTACTTCACCTCCACTTTTCTTCCTATATCCTAATCCATGGCCATTTCTCATCTGGATTGTTGCAATAGGCTCCTATTGAAATCCTCTGCACCTGGCCTTCTAGCAGTATATTCTCTACATACAGGAGCCACTGGGATCATTTTAAAATAGAAGTCAAAATGTGTCACTCATCTGATTTATCAAAATAAAATCCATGTTCATTATCCCCCCCTTCCTCCACCCTCCTATCACCTATACCCTCTCCCCTCAATTTTTTCTCTACTTCTCAGATCTCATCTCTCACCCTTCTAGCCCTCCATTACTGCTGTTCACACTGGCCTTCTTCCTGCTACCACCTCAGGACATTTGCATTTGCTTTGTGCCTGGAAAAGATCATCCCCAGCTATCTGCACACTTTAACTCAAGTGTCTGCTCAAACATCACCTTATCATAAAGCCTTCCTTGAACACACTGCAAAATAACATCCAACCATCCATCACCCTTTCCTGCATCTTTACTTCATAGCTCTGACTACCCTCTGACTAATTGCATATTTCTGTCATTCTCTGGCTATCTATATATTAGTTCCTAGAGGGCAGAGACTTTCTCTGTTTTGTTCACTCTTGTGCTTCTAGTGCCAAGAGCTATTAATATTTATTGAATAAATAAAAATCTGATGCATTGAGAGGCTTTGGATGCTCAGGGAGCAAAATGAGAGCTGATGGAAAAGTGTACTGTGGGGGAGAGCAGAGAAGCACAATCTAATTGGGAATATACGGTACTGAAGATAAACTTAGTCTACTCTACATGTTCCCTAAAGCTAGATCTATATCATGTATTTTTTCAGTGTGAAATATCACAGAGCCTCCAAAGTCTCCACTATTCACAGGAAATCATTTAAGTAATTTTGACAATGAAAAATAGAATGTGACTCTTCCTTCCTTCCTACTCATCTTACACTTTAATTATGCTCTCTTTGGAGTGTGAGATAGTACTGTCTGTAGCATAGTCTCCAAATTTGTTTGTCTTTTTATGACTCCATAGTATTCAGGCGGATGCGATCTTCTCCACTTGTATTCTTAGTTCATTCACAAGACAATTTCATGTGGAAACTCAGTGTCTTCACTTAAGATGAGAGAGTTGGACTTGGGTGTATGTGTTTTATTTTAGAAGCTACATAGGAGGAAGGGGTGAGGAAGCAGGTAAATAAAAAAAGAGAACAAACCAATATAAGGGAATAGTATCCAGGTTACTGTTGTGGGTAACAGTGTCAATTCCACTTCCTCAGAAACCTATATAAAATGCCCCCCAGGGTTGTCACCCTAAAGGCAGGAGTCTACAGCAGGGGAATGCAACTATGGCCTGTGGGCCAAATCTGGCCAGTGACCTTTTTGTAAATAAAGTTTTATTGGAACACAAGCATGCTAATTTGTTCACTTTTGCTTATGGCTGTTTTGGGGCAATAAAGACAGAGTTGAGTAGTTGCTACAGAGACTGTATGGCCTATAAAACCTAAAATAACTACCATCTGGCCCTTTTCAGAACAAATTTTCTGATTCCTATTCTAGGGCATTTATCCTCAGCTGCCATCCACCACTGTTGCAGGGTTTCCTGGGGAGATTTGTCTCTTCCCGACTTCCTGACCTTGCTTGTAAGAAGGCCAGGTAATCTCCTGAAAGCCCCAGCTGAATGTAGAAGCATGCTGCATGTGATCTAGGCTGGTCCCTGTCAGTGCACAGAATTGCCCCTGTAGCTTCAGCTGCAATCAAGAGTGGGCTAAGAGAATGTAAAGCCTGCCCTGGAGGTATCTACTAGTCTTGATTTGGGGATATGTTAACAAGTTTGTGCCTAGGAAAGGAAAATCTATTTATAGATGAAAGCACTTAATTAATGAGGATACTAAATGAGACTTGAAGAAAATCAACTGACTGATCGAGGCAATTATTACAAACTAATTGACTAGTGAGTACTAATCCTAGCAACTTTACTAATATACAATGAAGTCGAGTTTCCCTAGCCTCCCCACAAATTGCTTTTATTCTCTTGCAAGCTATTAACATCCGAACAGTTTTTGTTACTTTATTTTTGTTTATGATTTCAGATGTATGTGTTTAAATAAAAGTTGATAAATGTTGAATGCAAAAGAAGTTATAAGAACCTATGAAGAAATTAAAATTTTATCTTATTTCTTATCCCACTGCCAGAAATTTTTTAAAAATTTGTAGTTTAGTAATCTTCCAGATTTTTAAAATACTCTATTTGAATATGCATCCATTTATATATAATGTTTAAAGCAGGCCATACCAACTTTTCACTAGCTTACGTTTCCCAAATTTAATATATATTAGACCCTCTTCCATATCAGTACAATAAAGATACCTTATTATTTTTAATGGCCCTATGGTATTCCATTCCATGGAAATGCTTCAACTGATTCCTCTGATAAATGTTAAATTGTTTCTAATTTTTCATTATTTAAATGGCGTTCAAAAACAAAGAAAGAGTAGTGCTCTACACATCTACTGCCCAGATCCTGGTTTCTAAATATCATTCTCCACTAAATGGAACCTTGGCTCCTTAGGAAAATGGTTAATTCCAGAGCTAGGACAAGGACAGTTAGACTAAATCATCTTGTTGTACCAGAAAATCGAAGAGAGTTCTAAAATGATTGGGATCTGTCAAAAGGATAGAAGCTCGCTTGAAGTAGTCCCATTTGGGCCAAATATGGCCCAATCTGAGCACCAAAATAATAAAGATTATATTTTAAGAATTAAGATAATATTGTTAATATTATATGATAATAAATGTTTATAAAAATTATTTTATTGACTAAAATTAGAATCCATCCATACATATATGTATGGATGGATTCTAATATATATGTATATGTATATATGTATTCTAATATATGTATGGATTCTAATTTCTATATATATAGAAAATAAGACCTAGCCGGACCATCAGCTCTAATGCGTCTTTTGGAGCAAAATGAATATAAGAACTGGTATGATATGATATGATATGATATGACATGATATGATATGATATAAGACTGGGTCTTATATTAAAATAACACCAGGTCTTATATTCATCTTTGCTCCAAAAGGCGCATTGGAGCTGATGGTCTGGCTATGTCTCATTTTTGGGGAAACACGGTATAGATACAAAATATATAGGCAAAAGAGAAAACTCTTCCTTATAGTAGAAAGCAAACAATATAAAAGAAATGATGGAATTAGGAAACCACCATTTGGTAACCATCGCATTAATAATTGATTCAGGTATGAATTAGTGGGTGAAAGTTTGAGGAATAACTGCATATTTCTTCAGTCACAAAGTAAATACCCACAGGTATTTAATACCCACCTATTAATTACAAAAGGAAATATGGTACCTTTACCCTAGAAAAACCTGGCAAACACTGTGATCAAACTTAACTCTACCAGTAAGAGGACAAAACTGCATCATGTGCCTCCTGGTATGTTGCACTCAGGAAAACACATCACTCTGTGGTATTCCTGCCCAAAGCGTGTGACATGAACCTAACCATGAGAACACATCAGACTAACTCAGAGTGAGAAAAATTCTACGAACTACCTGACCTGTACTCTTTCAAAAACGTCAATGTCATGACATACAAAGAAAGACACTGAAACTGTTCCAAATTAAGTGAAACTAAAGAGACAAGATAACAACTACAACCCATACATTTTTCTTGCTATAAAGAACATCACTGGGACAATTGAAGAAATCTGAGTAAGTTCTCTAGGTAAGAAAATAATACTACATCAGTATTAATTTCCTAACTTTGATTAATGTACTGAGATTATATGAAAATGTCTTGGATTTTTAGGAAATACACAATGAAGTGGTTAGGGGTAAAGGAGTACTCTGCAACTTACTCTCAGTGCAGAAAAAAGGTTGGGTGTGAGTGTGTATACAGAAAGAAAGAGAGAAAAAGGTGAAACAGAAGAATGCAAGTGTAATAAAATGTTAATATTTGTGAAGTCTGGGTAAAAGTTATATTCTTCGGTTATTCTTGCAATTTTTCTATAAATCTCAGATTATGCCGACAGTAAATTTTGCAAACAGTACTCTAGTGGACATCAGTGTATATAAATATTTGTATCATTCTAAAGGTGTAACTGTAGGATAAATTCCAAGTAGAATTGATAAATCACAGAATATACACATTTTCGATTTTCAGAGAAATTGACAAAATTACTCTATTTTACTCCTGCAAACCATTTGACAATCCACAAATGACACAGAAGATAGTGCATTCTCTGACACCCCAACATCAATGAACACTGTCCCTGTTTTGAATGTAGAGAATCTGGTAAGTAAGAAATAAGATTTCTTTGCTGTTCAGGTCTGCATTCCTTTGATTAGTAGAGACGTTGAACGTCTTTTCATATAGTCAATAATCATTTGAATTTCATTCTCTTTAAAGTAGCTGTTCATATACTTTACTATTTCAGGTGTCATATTTTTCTTAATCATTTATAGGATTTATTAATATGTTAAGAACAGTAAGCAATGTAATATTGATTGTGAATGTTGATTCCACTGTCTTGAACTTTTTATATAGTTTGATATTTTTTAAATCAAATTAATCTTTTACACAGGAATTCAGGATTTCATATCATGTTTATAAAATCTTCTCTGTTCCCAAGAATATAAAAATAGTCTTCTATGTTTTGGGTTTTTTTTCTGGAACTTTGATTGTTTTCTTTAATATTTAAGTCCATTAAAGCTATTTTTCTTTCTAAATAATTATTAAAATCCACTTTGGTGAACGATAAATTGAGTCTATATAAATTTTTTATATTGACAGAAGGGAAATTAATAATAATCTGTAAACCAAATGCTCCCCAATTGTGTCACAGTATAGTTCAATTTCCCTAGCTTGCTAAGGATTTATGACTGATTTGGATCCCAAGGACAGGTTTGGAGGATTCTTCCCCATCCAAGTCCTACTCTAACAGATGATAGGATGTGTAGGAAAAATACTGTCATCCTTCCCAAATAAGCTACCTTTACCCAGAAATAATATCTTAGAGTAAATATCCACCTGAAAAGAATCTAGTTGTTTTCTGCTTAGATGGGACTGGCAGGCAGTGTCAGTCCCTTTGATCCCTAGAAAAGACGTGGGCCTGTGGGCTGTCATCCTCTTGAAGGATCCTGTCATTCCCTGTCAATCCATATTAGACAAGGGTGGTGTTTTGTAACAATTTATCTCCTTCAAGGTGATTTAGTTATTTTCTGCCGAGATTATGCTAGAGGATGTCATTACTTTTGTCCTGTCTATCTCATTACTTTTATTGCCAGAGATTGTTGTCATTTACTTTCCCTGATAATCCATCTCTCTGGAAAAGATTGTATTAATATTTTTATGCTGGATAAAAGCTTCATTTTTACACTGAAGAACACAGAAATAAGATTGCAGTCCCTGTTCTTTGAAGACGCTATCACAAATAAACAATAAACAACCCTAAGAAAAAAGGACTTTGAAAGTAGCAATGTTATCAGTAGAATATTTTTAAAAGAAAAGAGCATCTAGATGAGCATTCAATTACATGCAAATTGACATCTTTGAATCCTAGAAGGTTGGTTAAGAGGAAAGCTTTGGACTACTCATTGCTAGCTAAATAACATTGAATGTGTGTTATACACTCTTTTGCTCACTTGCCTTATCTGTAAAATAGAAATAATAACAGTACTGTGTCCTAGTGTTGCTGTGAAGATTTATTTAGACAAATCCATGGAAAATATTTGAATACTACTTGATATATATTAAGAACTCAAGGAGCATTAGCAGTTTCATTATCACCATTATTATTATAAACCATCATTGCATATTACAGTAATAACTATCTAAAATAATTAGATTCTAAAATAACATAATATATTTAATCCTTAATAGTGTTATCTATAATACACAAATGCTCTTCAACTAGATATTGATAGATATTGGTGGAACCAAAACTCATTAACTCATAAACCATTGAAACAAAGAAATCTGTACAACCATTACAGAGTGGAATACTTTTAATAATATTGCTTTAGTTAAATCAAACCTCTACAAAAAATAGTTTTCATTTTTGAATAATAATATTTTATCATGATTGCCTCTGTAACTGAAGAGGTTTGTAATGAACATGTTATAAATAAACAATGGCTTCTTTCCCATTCTTTCTGCCATTTTTTGGACCATTCTGGAAAAGGTGGCCGCATGACATCTCTGATTCAGTCCTTCCTTGGATGCTCTAAGCACAACTAAATTTCTCATCCAGTGACTCCCTAACTCCTTTCATTCTTCCTCTTGTTCAATACCTTGCTCCAATGTTCCTCCTCCCAAGCCCCCACCATTCAATTTAGAAGGATTTCATGTTTAATCTTATTCTGCTAGTCTTCTTTATTTTATATACCGTGTATTTCACCTTTTGGAACAAAATACAAGTTGCCAGGAAATAGACACTATCTGATTTATTAAAGGAGTTAAATACCACAATACGTTAAATAAATATGGCACACGATAGACAAAGCAAAATAAGTATAAAATGAATAATTAACAAATTATGGAACTTAAAATTGACTTCTGTGTCCAATCTCATCAATAGAATAACTGGACCTATTAGTATGTCGAATGTCACAAACATAGCATAGCTTTATTTAACATGATTCAGCAACTCTGATATTCTTGGAGACAATGAGCAACATTGACTGCATAAAGATTCAAATAGATTGATTCATTGGAAATTGAATTACCCTGCCCGATGTGTGCTAATTAATGGGTTGATGAACGAGAGACTCTAATGGAGAACGACGATTAAAATGTATGCTACTTTAAAATTTATTGATATATGATGAAGACACCATGAAATGCATAGATTTTAAGCGTATCTTTCACTTTTAACCAATGAGGGTACAGATGTAACCCTCACCTCTCAAGTTACAGAACATTTCTCTCTTCAGGAAGTTCCCTAGGTTTCTTTTCCTGGTCAGTCCCTCCCACCTGGAAATCAGCACTGTTCTGATTACTATCACAAAAGATTAATTTTGCCAGGTCTAGAACTTCATATAAGTAGAATTATGCAATATGTACTTTTTGGACCCTGGCTTCTTTCACTTAGCAAAATATTTTTTGAGATGCATTCATGTTGCCAAGTATGCCACTAAATTAATCCTTTGATATGTATGAATATACCAGTTTGTTTATCCATTCTTCTATTGATGGACACACATTTGAGCAGTTTCCAGTTTTTACAATTATGAATAGAGCTGCTATAAACATTCTTCTACTAGGCTTTCTGTTGATACGTATTTTCACTTCTCTTGTGTAACCATCAGGAAGTAAGTGCAATGCTGCATAAACGTACAACTTTATAAAAAACTGCCACACTAGTTCCCAAAGTGATTTACCATTTTTATTCCCACTAGCATTATGAGAATTTTTGAAAGTTCTAAAGTTGTGTATTCTTGATAGCATTTGGTGTGGCAAGACTTTTTTTGTTTTTTTAATTTTAACCTAATAGGAAGTACGTCATTGTTTCAATTTCTTTTCCTGTGCTTGATGATACTGAGCAATAAGTTCTTTGTCAGATATATACGATGAAAATATTTTCTCCCAGTTTGTGAATTGACCATTTATTTCTTAGTGGTGTCTTTGGAAGAACAGATTTTATTGTGACGAACTTCAATTAACAACATTTTTTTTCTTTTATGATTAGTGCTTTCTGAGTCGTTGCTAAGAAATTTTCATTTTATCCAAGGTTGCAAAACTGTTTTACAATGGATTTTTCTAAAACTTTCTAAATTTAGCTATTACATTTAAGTCATAATATATAAGTCATACATACATATAAGTCATACATATATGTATGACTTATATATAAGTCATACATATAAGTCATATATATGTACATACATACAATATATGTCAAACATATATAAGTCATACATAATTTAAGCTATTACATTTAAGTGAACTCTCTTGAATTAATTTTGGTGTATAATATGGAGTAGGTAGGGGTAGGTGTGTTCATTTTTTTTTTTCCATATGGATATCCAAATGTTCCTGCACCACTGGTTGAAAACTTTTTTTCACCATAGTACTTTGGTGATTTTGTATCAAATCATTTGACCATATATACACAGGTGTATTTGAGGGCTCTTTATCTTGTGCCGTTGATCTATTTGTCTATATTTTGACTGACACCACACTGTTTTGATTACTATACGTTTACACAAGTCTTGAAATCAAGTAATATAAGCCTTCTAACTTTTAAGATTATTTTGGCCATCTAGGTTATTTAAATCTTCCAGATGAGTTTTAGAATCAGCTTATCAACTTCTCAAAATTCTTGCAGTTATTTTTATTAAGATTTCATTGAATATACAGTTCAAATTGGAAAGAATTTACATCTTTAAAATATTGAGTCTTCTCATCTAAGAAGATTGTGTATCTTTATTTATTTAGGTCTGCTTTAGTTGCTCTCAGCAGTGTTTTGTAGGTTTCAGTGTAGAGGTCCTACAGCTTTTTTGTTAAATTTATTTTTAACCATTTTATTGTTTTTTGGATGCTATTGCAAATGCTAATTTTTAAAAACTCTCCTTTTTCAATTTATAGAGAAAAATACTTGTTTTGCATACTGATTTTAGATTCTCAACATGTTAAATTCACTTACATTTAGTATGTATTGGAAAATTTTTAGGATCTTCTGTACACAATCATATCATCTGAAAATAATTTTGTTTTCCCTCAAATCTTGTCTTTTTTTTTTCTTTTCCTCACTGCCTTAGCTAGACTGTCTATCTCATACAATATGGAACAGAAGTGGGGGAAAGTTTTAATATTCCAAAACTGAACAATTGGCTTGCCCTATCTCATTCTATCAGATCAGTGAAGTTTCTATCTCTAGTTTGATGTAAATTTTTATTTTGAATAGGTGCTACATTTTGCCAAATAAACTGTTTGTGCATTTCTTGCAATGATTGTGGGTTTTTTCCTGTTTTAAACTGTTATGATGTAATCTAAATGACATTGATTTTTTAATGTGAAAAGAAGCTTGCGTTTATGTCTAAACCCTTTGTGGTCACGATATATTATAGTTTTAATATATATTAATTTGATGGGCTAATATTCTGTGACAGTTTCCTGCATCTATGGTCATGAGAAATATTAGTTCATAAATTTTTTCTTGTAGTATTTTCATCTTGTTTTGGTAATAGCATTATACTGACCTTATCAAATGAAGTGAGAATTACTTCATTTTCTCCTCTATTTTCTGAAAGAGATTGTGTAAGTTTAATATTAATTTTTAATTAAATGTTTGATGGAACACACCAGTGAAGCCATCCGGCTGGCAGTTTTCTTTGTGGAAAGGTTTTTATTAAAAGTTTAATCTCTTTAACAGTATAGGGTATATATGATTTTTATTGCTGTGTAACAAATTGTCCCTAAATCTTAGTATCTTAAAAGAACTGTCAACATAAGAATGTCCAAAGCTGGAAAGAATTTTTATAAAATTTTATTTGAGCCAAACTGATGACAATGCTGGGAAGCAAGATCTCAAATGCTCTGGAGAATGATAGTTTTGCAGTTTCTTTTATAACTTTGGAATTTAGGAAGGAACATAAGGAAGATTACATGAAGGTGTGAGAAAGCAAAGCGAGGATTGGATTACAGAATGGTTAACAAGATTATGTGCTCTCTTGAGGGTGGTTAAACTGCTGAAGGGTCTGAAAAAGAGGCATTTCAAGGGTACATTAACCTAGATGTACAAAAATAATGGACAGGGCTTGCTTAAGGCAAAGATAACCTTTTACTAGGGAAATTGTAGGTTGAGGTGTGACTACCCATGACCTGCCTGGTTAGGAATTCATGTTCAGATATCCTGTGATATTACTTTTGGTTAGATATATTACAGCTCCCCTTTTTCATCCACAGAACAAACATTTATTATCTCACACTTTCTGTTGGTCAGGAATCGGGGAGCAGCTTTACTCTTTCTATCTCGAAATCTCCATTAGATTTCAGTCATGCTATCAGCCTAGGCTGCAGTTATCTCAAGACTCAACTGGAGGAGAACCCAAGCTCACTCATGTGGGTGTTAGTCAGGCCTCAGTACCTTGCTAGTCATTGACTGGAAACCCCAGTTCCTCCCCCTTAGGGGCTTCTTGAGAGGTTGCCTAACTGTCCTTACAACATGGCAGCTGACTTACCACCGAGTGAATGATATATAGATACCCACATTGTCTTTTATAGCCACATCTCAGAAGTGACGTGTCATAATTACTGTTATAATCTATTGGTTACACAGACTAACTCTGATAAAAGGGTTATTTTTTTATCAGAGGGGAGAGGACAACAAAAAGGTGTAAATATCAATATTGCTAAATATACAAATTAATACAATCATCAGCACTTGAAAAATAAATGTATACTTTTTAGGAAAAGAAAGTATTCATCCCACTAATATCTGTACACAGACTGGGAGTTTCATGCTCCTTTTTGACAGTAATATAGAGAGACATTCATGAATTGGAGGATGGATAGGCAAAATAATAGTCAACAAACATTGTTGAGTGTTTCTTGAATGCTAAATGAAGAATGGTACTTACAAATGGTTGAAAATCCTAACAATTATCGTATTCTTTGACTTGATGATCCTATCTTTAAGGATTTATCTGAGAAAATACCTGGAGTAGAATACAAAGAGTTGTGTATAAACAGTCTGCACAGTGTTGTTTAACAAAGGAAAGGACTATTAAATAAAATTGGTATTTTATAGCTATCAAATGATTTTTTTAAAGAATATACATTGACATGGAAAGATTTTTATTATTGGTCTTAAGTAAAGTAAAAACAAATCATAAATTAGAATTTTTATGGAATGATCCTTTTGTAAGAAATAGATATCTATAAAAAATGTCTAGATATTGTTACTCAAAATATTAACACCTAGATTAGACATTTCTTGTTTTAGCTCACCTGGAATCTATTTCTCCTCCTCTTAACAAGATCCAGACAGAAGCATCTGAGATTTTGCTTCCTGGCAATTACAGTTTGGGCTCAAATAAACTCCTACAAAATTTTTTTAAAAAACTAACCAAACAAATAAACAAGGCCCCAGACGTTTCCACAATCCCTTTTTTAGTCTCTGTGTAATGTGGATGGAATTAACTTAAACTCAAGCTCACCAAACGTGTTGGCACATGACCTAATCTCAGCCAATCATGGTATTCCAAGCCAGCTGCAGTTACTGATTCAGGGATTGGATTGAGAAAGTTGAACCCCAGACTTCTGTTTTAATTAAATCTGGAGTTAGAGTGGCCATATTGCTAATGATTGGAAGCCAGAACTGGAGGGAGACCTGATGACATCATTTGAGCCTGCATCTCCTGTCAAGACTTGTGTCTTCACCTCATTCTGGCTCTAATACCGTGTACTACGTCATCACTCCTCTCCCACCACATACACCACTACTTTACTTAGCTCTACTTCATGGCTTTTGGACTGAATTAGGGGAAAAAAAGGAAGGATGGAAGGAAAAGAGGGATGAACAGAAGGAGGAAGGAAGGAAGAAAGCTTGGTTTTCATTTATTTTTTAAAAGATGTCTATATTAGAAATTAAGGAAATTTAATTTAGACAAATGAAAACAAGATAGAAGGAGAACCATGACCTTTGTCTTCAAATAGGCTTGGGACCCACATATAGAAACACAAACAGAACTATTTTGAATTAAATGATATGTTACAGGAAGGCATATTTGCTTCAGTATAAGCAACACACTGTTTTAACAATGTGAGCTGTCTAAAGATAAAAAGGGGTGTCTTGTAAAGTTATGAACCCCTTGTAACTTGAAGCATTTGAGCAGAGACTGGATAACATTCGTCAGAGTACAGGAGATTCATTCCTATTTTAAAAGAAGGCTAGTACCAAATGACAAATTAGTTAACCTGAGCTTTTATTTCATCTTTTTTATTTCCTAATATGAAAATTAGTCTTTACACAGCACATTTTTTAACATAATTCAAACATGTCTGAAAGAAGATAATTGGGGAAAGCTCTGCTCACAATTTTCTAGTAGCAGAAATAATTAGGTCCTGATTTTTTTGTGACTCAGAACAATCAGTAGTCAATGCATTAAATACAAACAAGCTGACAGGACACAGAGTCACCTTTTGAAAAATTGAACTCTTCTGAACTACACAGAAGAGAAAATTTTCCTTAGATAAAATTTAAAACATTACATACCCTACCAAGAAAAGAAAAACATTTTTATTTTTTAAGTATTTTAAGTATTTTTATCAGCATGGAACTCTAGAGTGATTTTTACGAAAACATGATCATGACAAAGTAAAAAATAAAATTAAAATATTGATAAATTTCAGATTTTAGCTAATAGAGTGTAAAATCCCAGGTTCTTGTGAAATAAGTCTTACAGGAGTGTTCATTCCTTTAAACGATAAAAGTTTTGTTTTGATAGAAATCTTTTTACAAATGTATAGGCACACTCGCCACTTTCCTGCCTTATTAAACAGAGTACCAAAAAAAAGTACTTTAAAATGCCTTAATGACCCACACAGTTATTGTATATTCAACTCCTACTGGTGCCCTCAGCGTCTGCGGAAGCATGTGTATACATAGCCCTACACTAACATCCCATTGATGGGTTTTGACTAGTAGTGTCTCCTTTTTAAAGCTTTTTGGTTTTCTTCCTTACTATCAGACTGCAGTCTGTCATTCTTCAATGCTGTGAATACGTCTGTCTCAGCCTTTTTCCTGATGTTAAATTTGCAGCTTTTTATCTCCTCTGTTTTGAAAAATGTGTAACTTAAGTAGAATAAGAACATATAAAAAAAATTAGATCAAAACGGTGGACGGAGCGCATGTGTGTGCCTCCTGTTTTTCAAATTCTTAGAAATGAAAGAAATAATATGCTGCATATGTGCAATACAAGGATGTCGGCATTTTATAATGAATTTATCTAAAATGTAAAATTCCTGGGAGAGAAAAACACTGGATCATCTTGGTTCATAATCCTCCCTGCAATGATGGAGCTGGGATTGAGAATTTGTGATGTCGAGACAATCAAAATCATGTGGCTTATGGGAGGGTTAGTTCCTAAAAGAAAGGGAGGCTTGACAGACAAAAACAAAGCATGTTTAATATGCTGACACTTGCTAAGGACACCTCCCCCACCACCATCCTAGCCACTTGCCAAATTTTAACAAACTTGGATTTCAAAATGAGAAACTGACCCTTTTCAGTTTAACTTGAACAGAATTCACATTTTCAAGTCAATATGCAAACAGCCTGTAAGAATAGTAAACTTTAATTTATATGTAAATTATTTTATTTTATATAAAATATACCTTAATACTTCTGGAGCTGGAGATTCATGACTTTTCTTCAGTTCTGGAAAATTGCATGTTATTGCTTCAAATGTTACCTCTCTGCCAGTCCCTCTATTCTCTTCCTCTAGAACTCTTGTTTGAAGGACATTAGATTCTTCACATCTATCCTCTATATATTTCTTAATTGCCTTTTCATATTTTAATGTCCTTGTCTCTCTGCATTGTGTTTTAGGTGCATTCCTCAGACTATATTCTCATTACCTAAGTTTCTTTCTCACTGTGCCAGTGCATGAATTATCTGTTGCTGCCTAACAAATCACTTCAAAATTCAGGGGTTTAAAATAAGAACAATTTGTTATTTCTCATGATTTTGTGGGTTGGCTAGGTGGTTTTTCTGCTAGTCTTGCCTGGACTCTCTCATGCAACTCCCTTCATCAAGCAGGTTAGCAAGGGTCTGGGCTTCACTGGGCTGCTAGACAGCAGCAGTGGCTGAAACCCTCATTTCATGTGATCTCTCACTTACCCAGGAGGTAACCCAGGCTTCTTTCTTGCTGATTTCAGTGTTTCCAGTAGCAAAATTATGTAAGACCCAATATTCAAGTGTTTTTCTAGTGATCCATGGCTAAAACAAGTCACATTGCCTAGCCCAGATTCAAGGGGTGGGGAAATAATAGACTCGACCTTTTGATGATAAGAGCTACAAAGAATGTATGACCATTCTTTGCAATTTACCATACCTAGCTAGAGTTTATTCATCTTCTACATTTTGTATTGCAAGTATAATTTTTAGTTTCCAATGTTTCTAACGAATTCTTTTTCCTATCCATATATTTTTGTGCCTATTTTGTTTCATGAAATCTTGTTCTCGTCAATGAATGGAATTCCTTCATTTCTTTTTTTGAAGAAAGCAAACTTATTTTAAGGTCTTTGTCATATTTTGTCATATAATTGACTTCATATAGGGTGAATTTATGTTGTGGTTGTTGATTTTGTTGACTTTTTTATCATCACTTTTTTCATGAGATTCATTTTGAAGAGTAGATTTTGTTTTGATATATTTTTTGTTGTTGTTTTGGTTTGTTGTCAGTCTCTTCCACCCATCCTACTTTTAGTTATGGTCCCACGCCTTCAGACCGCAGGTCCAGAATTGAGTCTTATAATGTGTCCTGGGATTCCTACACTGTTATGACCTATGGGTTTATAATGGATTTAGCCCTTGGGACCAGAAGGCAGCTAGCTGACTCGGTTCCTAGTCATAATTATCTTGCTTCTTTAGTCTATAGTGTCCTGTAAGCCCCAGACAGCAGATCAGCAGCAAGGAGGAAAGCAGAGAGCATAGGGCCTTTTCTCAGCTTCCTTTTATAGGTGTGAGGAGGGGAGGCCCCACACAAGCCACCAGCTTCAAGATTCCCCTTCTCTATGAATTTTTAATCTTCATACCAGCAGGAGCCATCCATTCCCCACTTCTGTTTCTGGCCCATTTTCTGGGAGGCCTTCAGCTTCAGTCCTATTTATTCATTCACACTGCTCTCTGTTTATGAGCCAGGAAGATGTTTACATGTTTTGGACTTTGTCTATGGATTTTAAATTTTACCTGTTATGGCTATGGGTTTAGATTAGATGCAGTCAGTATATTACATATGAATTTACTACCCAACTGACCAAAGTCCCACAATAGTTTCAGCAAAGCATCTTATATTAGCTCAGAAGTACATGTCAATCAGCCCATAAAAATATGCTCAATATCATTAGTCATTAGAGAAATTTAAATGAAAACCACAATGAGATGCTACCATACAATTATTAGACTAGCTAGAATTAGGGCAGCCAGATGGCTCAGTTGGTTGGAGCACGAGCTCTGGATAACAGGGCTGTGGGTTCCATTCCCACATGGGCCAGTGAGTTTTGCCCTCCACAACTAGAATGGAGACAACAAGATGCCGCTGAGCTTCTGGAAGTGTTGCCGGATGGCTCAGTTGGTTACAGCGCAAGCCCTTAACAATAAGGCTGCTAGTTCAATTCCCTCATGGGATGGTGGGCTGGGCCCCTGCAATTGAAAAAGGCAACTGGACTTGGAGCTGAGCTGCGCCCTCCACAACTAGATTGAAGGACACTGACTTGGAGCTGATGGGCCCTGGAAAAACACACTGTTCCCCAATATTCCTCAATAAAATTAAAAAAAGAAAAGAATAGCTAGAATTAAAGACTCGTCATACCAAGCACTGTCAAGGTTATACAGCAACAGGAGCTCTCATACATACATTACTGCTGGGAATGAAAAATTATAGAAACAGTTTTTTATAAAAATTATATATTTTAATATAAAAATAATATATATGTATAGTATGTAGAAATTATATAACAGTTTCTTAAAAAGTTAAATATACCTACCTTATAATTTAACAATTTCACTCTTAGGTATGTACCCAAATAAGGAATTAATCCATACAAACACTTGTACAAAAGTGTTTATGACACCTTTATTTTTAACAGTTAAAAATGGGAGACAATACACATTTCATCAACAGATGAATGGGTAAATAAATTGTGGTAGGTACATATAATGGAATGCTACTTGGCAATTAAAAGAATTGAACTATTAATACAGGCTACAGAATGGAAGAAGCCAGTGAAAGAAGCCAGACCAAAAAAAACAAACAAAAAACAACAACATACTATATGGTTACATTTATAAACCTTCTAGAAAATGCAAACTAATTTATAGTGACAAAGAAATAGATCAATAGTGGTCTGGAGATGGGAATGGGAAACAGGGAAGGGTGAGAGGAAGAAATTATAGTCCTGAGGGAATTTTGGACATAACGGATATGTTTATTATGGTAATAGTTTCACGATACATATATGTCAAACTTAAATTGTATATTTTAAATATATTTAGTTTATTATATACCAATTATGCCTTAATCCACCTGTTTAAAATTTAATTTGATGCTATCATATCCTTCTGAGCTGGTTTTGCTTGGACATATTAGTTTCATTTAAAAGAAAATGATAATATTGACCAAAACATTAATGACAACTAACATTTAAGGGCCACTTTGCCAAGCCAGTTATTATGCTAAGCATTTTACTTGGGCCATTTCACTTTACCCCCTTCAACAAACTTATCAGTTAGGTACTACTAATAACCCCATTACCTAGATTAAGAAACTGGGGCTTCAATAAACTAAGTAACTTGCTCAGTAGGTAATAAGTGTATTAAGTGATAAAAATGGGATTTGAATCATGAATTGTGTTTTTAGGACCCAAGCTCTTAACACTGCTGCAAGTCTTGTCGGAAAGGACGGTTTGCCTCACTCTCACTTAGTTTCTTAGTCTTGTTTTTTAAAACTGTCCTCCCTCCCTACCCACTTGCCTTCACCCACATTTTTATTGACTCCTAGAAAAGGCCATTAAATCAGTTCCCAGAATGGAGTCAAGAAAGAGCACTACCTTTTGGTTATACTTTACCAGGTTACACGTGTAAGGAAAAGTTGTGATAGATTTTGAAATTTCTGGGGTGTTCTTGCTAGTTCATACACCTGGTGATCACCTTTGCTTGTCTTTGACTGGGCTGTTTTATAACTTTGTAGTGATGGAAATTAACTTGTAGAAAACAGATAGTAATGCAAATAACTCCTGCCCATAGAAATGCAAATTGTGTCTGGTGGAAAGCTATTGATTATTGCTATGTGAACAATGACTTTTTGGGGCCAGTGTTCCATCTATTTATGTATTCATTTCAGCATTCCTCATATGACTGTAAGTTGTCTTTTGAGATGGTTGTAACATGTACTGTTTCCCTCATTAAATAGTGAGTTAAATGAAATTTTTGACATGTGCTCATTTTATATTTGTATGAGAGTTATGATTTTATCCTTTAAAAAACTTTTTTAACACATAAATTACAGTATACTTTTTTTTAATGGGTTATCTAACAGAGCAGCTCGCTGAATTTAGTAATCTCTTTCTAACCCTCTCCAACCATGAAATTCCCTTTTGTATATATTTTCAATGACTGCGAGAATTTCAATTCTAATACAAGACAATGGTGAGCCCCTCCTATTGCATCTAATTAGGAAAAGTGAAAATTGGGAGAGGAAATAGAGGCTGGAAGTAAAATAGAGGTAGAGAAGTAAAAATGGGGCTTCCCCTCTTCCCTCTCCCCAATAAAGGAATGTAAAGTTTTAAAAGAAGAGGAGGAGGAAAAGTAAATGCAGATTTTAGGACTGCCTTCTGTGACATCTGCAAAAAGAAAGAAAGCCAAATACATCTCTTTGGCTTGAAGTGATCATAGAAAAAGCTGAGACTTTATAAAACTGAGTATCTGGGAATAGAATAAGAAATACCTGCTTTATAATGAGGAGTGTATTAAATACAGAGTACTCATGATTTATTCCAGTTCAAATATTCAAGTTCTTCTTTGTCCCTTACTTAAGGCGGTGAGGAGATAAGGCAGAGATGAGGAGGCCTGAGAGATACAGATCCCTGGAGCATAAGATGAAATAAATTTGGCCACAGAAAATCAGAAAAAGATCCACCCAGAAATGAATAATAGACTCTTGTTATCCAGGTTATATGCTATAAAGATAGATAAATTAATGGACATCTTTTTAAAATTGAAAGAAGGAAATTCGGAAAGTTTTCTATTAGAAAAAGAAGTAATGGGCATTAAATATACTGTATATAATATCACCATATAAAGCATATAAAATATTATTGATGCTGTCCTAACAACAATGCTTTATCTGACATGATATTCCAAGTCTTTAACAACCTTAAGGCATGAGAAAAACCTATCTGGAAGAATGCACATCCCAGCTGGAGCAAGGTTCTGCAGGTCCCTTGCTGCACCTGACGTTGATCTGGGATCCCTGCTGGATCATGGAAAGTCCAACAGTCCTCCGGTGAGTAACCAAGACCACTGGGGCAAGAGTCTCACTTGCAAGGCTTAGGGCAGTGGCTGTTTTCAAATTATATGGAAATATACCACTATGTTAAATAAAGCACTGTCTTATCGCAGAAGTATTTGGCACATCTCACCTTAACAGAAAAGGGCAATCTGTAAGAGAATGGGTTACTGTATGAGTTAGGATTGTGCATAGCTACAAATAATAGAAAACTCCAACATAGTGGCTTAAACAGAAGAGTTTTGTCATGTCATGAAAGACTAGACATGACATAGGGCTTGACCAGAGTGATGCACAGTGACACCATTAGGGACCCAGGCTCCTTCCTTCCTTGTCTTCCACCATCCTAGCCATCCTCATCATGCTTGTTGCCTCATGGCTACAAGTTGGTTCTTGCACCCCTATACTTCACATCTAAGCATCAGGAAAGAATAAGATGGAAGAGTGATAGAGTAACACCTGTCTTAGGAGAATTGAAACTTGTGATACATGCACAACAGATTGCCACTTGCCTTTGGCCAGAAGTGTCACATTACCTACCCTGGATGCCAGGGAGCATCAGGAGGTCAGTATTTTTAGTGATGCTTTTTGTTGCTTTGAACAAAATGAGAATTTGTTAGTAGGATGAAAGGAAAAATAAATATTAGTTGCGTAAAAGGCAGTGTGTACCATGTTTAGCTAAAAACTCCATAAAAATTGGATAGAATTGAGTCTTCTAGTAAATTTTTAACATCTATGAAAAACTCTTAAAATAACAAAGTACAGTTCATTCTGCTATGGGTTTTTAAATGATGTATTGTGTCACTCCGTAAATGTTGTTATATTTAAATTTCACATCTGCAAAGATGTATATAATCACAACCTCATGTTTAAGTGGAAACTGTTGTATTACACATAAGCTGTTTCCAAACATGTATAACTAATCCAATTTCTAAGCCACATTTCTTCATCCACGCAGAAAAATGGGTCCTCACTGATGTTCACATAAAAGCATTTAGTGAATGTAAGATTAATTATTGTAGCATTTGAGGAGAAAGAGCAAAATTTTAAAATTATAGAATTATCTTAGTTGCGGAAAATATAAGGGAATTTTCAGCTTTAAAACATTTTAATTTCAGAGTTCCTTGCCACATTCAGGTAGTTACATTTTTCTCTTCTTGGTTCTGCTTCTTTTCTAAGGTGATCTTCAATTTCCATCCTGTCTTTCTGTGTTTTCATTTGACTTTTAATTTTTATTCTCCATTTTAGAACAGAATTCTTTACAAGAGCAGTGAAAAGGTTTTCTCCAAATTGCCTAACATTATATATATCTTTATTCTAGAAAATGGAACTCTCATCTGTCTCTGCAAAGAAGCTTTTTATAGGTTCCAGTGCAGCAAATGCAATGGAATAAGTTACACCTCAGATTAAAAACATCTGATGATGATGGATTTCTGGTCAAAATGCTGGAGTAGGTAAACATTGTGCTCGCCTCATCTCATAACCACATCAAAATTGTAGTTAAGCTACAGAAGAACCATAACTGAAAATCGCCTAAAGTCTAGCTGAACAGAAGTCCTATAACTAAGGATATACAGAAAAAGGCACCTTGAGCTTGGTAGGAGGGGCTGAGACGTGAAGCAAGCTGGTCCCACACCTGCTGTGGCAGTTAAAGATTGGGAACGATATCTCAGCTGTGAAGGTCCTCCCTAGAGGAATGAGGGGTCTCAGAGCCATGCCCATCTCCCCAGCCCAGGTTTCTGGTGCTGGGAAGGTAACTTCTGGTTGTGAAAACCAGCGGAGATTGTGGCTGAGTGGGATGGAAGGCTGCTGGAGTCCCAGGCATTTCTATTAATGGGCCCGCACACAGACTTATTCTCTGACAGACCCACTTGCTCTGAGGGGGGCAGCATCTCAAGGGATGCCAGGGACATGTGGGGAGAAGTTGGGTTGTCTGGCTTCAGGGCAAAGACTGAAGGGGTGGTTTTCTCCAGACAGAAGTGCTGGCAGAATCCATTGTTTTCTTGTTGAACCCCCTGCTTCCTGATGTGCAGGCACAGATGGTATCCATATCTGAGTCTCTATCAACCTGACTAACATTGTTTTCCCTGCTCTGGTGATTCACTGAGCTGCCCTACCCAACTTGCAGACTCACCCAAGCTGCATCCAGTGGCTTTTCCATCTAGTTCGCCTGTCTTGGCTCATGCTGCAGACTTTCCTAAAATCTCTCAAAGGTTCACAAAACCCAAATAAGCAGCATCTGGCTTCAATGTGCCCCATACTTCTTACAAAGCAACCTCTATCTCAGCACTAGCAATAGCTAGTCTTGGTTCATGGCTTGGCCTCTCCCAGGAGCCTCCCAGCTCAACACAGGTAGCAACCATCTCTGGATCACTTTGTGGCTCATGCCAGGTGGCCCCAGACAGGGCACAGACTGGAGCTGAACTTGTCCTATGAAGAGACCCCTCCCAGGAGGCCCTGAGGCTGGCACACCTGGTGGCCAGCTTCAGACTGAACTAGAGCATCATCCAGCTGTCTCCATAGGTGACACACCCAAAGGACAGACTGGGAAGACACCAGAGCTCTGCTAAAGTGAATCCTGCTCTATAGGGCCAGCCCACACACAACAGCTCCTCCACTAAAGTCACACCTAGTCCTCACAACCAATCAGCCTGGGGATCAATTCCTCCCAGTGATATACAAACAGCAACCAAGGCTCAACTGCAATAGGAGGGCATACACAGCCCACATAAGAGACACACCTGGAACATCCAGCTCAGGTGACCAGGGAGACCAGAGAGGCTGTGCTACTGGGCCCCACAGGACACCCATTATGTAAGACCACTCTACTAAGAGCAGCAGCCCTACCTAATACATAGAAACAAACACAGGAAGGCAACTAAAATGGGGAGACAAAGAAACACATCCCAAATGAAAGAACAGAATGAAGCTCCAGAAAAATAACTAAACAAAATGAAGACAAGCAATCTACCAGACTCAGAGTTCAAAACACTGGTTATAAGGATGCTCAGTGAACTTAGGGGGAGAGTAGATGAACTCAGTGAGAAGATTAACACAGAGATAGGAAACATACAAATAGTGATAGAAAACATAAAAAGCAACAAGTCAGATATGAAGAATACAATAACTGAAATAAAGGATACATTAGAGGGAATAGACAATAAATTAGATGAAGCAAAGGATCTAATCAGCGAGTTAGAAATTAAAGTAGCAGAAATCACCCAAACAGAACAGCAAAAGAAAAAAGAATTTAAAAAAAAGAGAGAGAATTTAAGGGGACTCTGGGACAACATCAAGCGTACCAACATTCACATCACAGGGATACCAGCAGAAGAGACAGAGCAAAGAATTGAAAACCTATTTGAAGAAATGACAGAAAACTTCCCTAACCTAGCAAAGGAAATAGACATACAAGTTCAGGAAGCACAGAGATTCCCAATTAAGGTGAATTCAAAGAGGCCTGCACCAAGACACATCATAATTAAAGTCCCAGAGGTTAAGGACAAAGAATCTTAAAAGCAGCAACAGAAGAGCCGTTAGCTACCTACAAGGAAGCTCCTATAAGACTCAGCTGATTTCTCAACAGAAACTTTGCAGGCCAGAAGGGATTGGCAGAAAATATTCAAAGTGATTAAAATCAAGGACCTACATCCAAGATTACTCTACCTAGCAAAGCTGTTATTTAGAATGCAGGGACAGATAAAGAGTTTCCCAGACAAGAAAAAGCTAAAGTTCATCAACACCAAACCAATATTGCAAGAAATGTTAGCGAAACTTTTTGAAGAAAAAAGAAGTAGAAAAAAACAGATAAAATATATAAATAATAAAATGGCAATAATTACATATCTATCAACAATTCCTTTAAATGTAAAAGGAGTAAATGTTCCAAGTAAATAGACATGGGGTGGGTGACTGGATAAAAAAACAGGACCCTTACATATGCTGCCTACAGAGACTAACTTCAAATCAAAAGACACACACAGACTGAAAGTAAAGGGATGGGAAAGATATTTCATAAAAATGGAAATGAAAAAAAAACTGGGATAGCAATACTTATACCAAACAAAATATACTTTAAAACAAAGGTTGTAACAAGAGACAAAGAAGGACCCAGTAATCGCACTTCTGTGTATTTATCTGAAGAAACCCAAAACACTACTTCAAAGGGACATGCTCATCCATGTGTTCATTGCAGCATTGTTTACAATGGCCAAGATATGTCCATCAATAGCTGAATAGATGAAGAAGAGGTGGGACATACATATATACAATGGAATATGACTCAGCCATAAAAAAGAATGAACTCTTGCCATCTGCAACAACATGGATGGACCTAGAATGTATTGTGCTGAGTGGAGTAAATCAAAGAGAAATGCCATATGATTTCATTTATATGTGGAATCTAAAGAACAAAATAAAGGAACATACAAAACAGAAAGTCATAGATACAGAGAACATTTTGATGATTGCCAGATGAGAGGGAGGTTGGGGGGGTTGAGAAAAGGGAAGGAATTAAGATGTATAAATTGGTAGTTACAAAATAGTTATGGGATGTAAGTATAACATAAGGAATATAGTCAATAATATTGTAAAAACTATGTATGGTATCAAATGAGTACTAGATTTATTGGGGTCATCACATTGTAAGTTATATAAAAGTCTAATCACTATGTTGTACACTTGAAACTAATATAATGTTTATGTTACTCTAGTTGAAAAATAAAACAATTACTAAAAAAAAATCTATGATGAAATAATATGTAAGAGTTCATGGGAGAATAACTTTGCACATAACATCTGAGCATTGGTTTATTTAATCTGAATCCCAGTTTGGGAAGAAAAATATTCTCAGAATAGTTTCCTTTGGATCCTAAGTGCAGCAGAGAGTTGAGGCAAATCAGGTAGAGACCAACATATTCAGTTGATATGATGATATCTCACAAATAGCAAATATAGTGCCACAATGCCTTAATTAAAAACTAAATAGTTCTCTGAAACATAAAAGTGAAGAGTAACAAGGCATTTCTAAGATAGGTGTTCTATATTTAAGCTATTCTTACATGCAATTCCAATTAACTCAGTGTAAAAAGACTGAAGTATTTATTACATTGGTTTAAGTCAATTTACCCTAAAATTTATGTCACTCTGACCGATGTGTAGTGATGACCTTGTTCTTTCTTCCTTTCTCAAAGCCTAAAAGCCTGTTGGACATTGACTAGACCCAGTGAGTCACCCAGAACTAATCAAAGATCACTTTAAATTTGGCCAGAATGTGTCATCACTATAAAATATCATATCCTGCTAGTGAGGATATAAATTGGTTCAACTTTTTGGAAGATTATTCAGTAATATATAATATCAAGAATATTAAAAAGGCATAGCAATTTTACTTTGTGCTCATGTCTGATCACCCCCTTTGAAAAAGTAGATTTATGTAAGTAGATGTTTATCATAGCATATTTATAAAAGGAAAGATGGAAATAACCTAATTTTTAGGTTATTAAGATATAACCTATTATGTGGTGATGATCAAAGATAGAGTGAAAAGTAGAGTTTGAAGTAATTTGAAATAGTATGTATAGTATTACCTGAATTAAAAAAAATACTATTCATGCAATATGACCCAACAATGAAAGATTACTAAAGGGAAATTTAAACTTGCAGCTATATCTTCGTAAAGAGATTGCATCCTTTTACGCAAAACTTGTACACATGTACCTAGCCAGTTTCTACTTATGTGTCCCTAGCTTACCAGGTCTTCTTTATTTTTTATTGTCCAAATTATCTACATGAAACATGAATATTTTAATAATAAAAATACACACATTGAAAAATGGCCGTGAAAAATATAGTATTAGAAATGTAGATCAAATGAGATAGAACGTCCTGTACCTCAACAGTGACTGTTAGGAGTTTACCGGAACCAGCATGAGCCCCATCCATCAACCTCAAATATCTGTCTACCTTCTTTTCTTTAACGAAATGGTAGATGTTTCTACTTAAATGTCTCATCATCCATCTTACATTAAAAATGCCAAAAATAGGACTCCAAACCTGGTTCCTGCTACTCTCATTTCTAACAGTGGTACCATCCTTCTCTCACAGTTGAAGCCTTTGAGCTATCTTTGACTTCTCCTTGCTTGCCCGGCATGCCCATTTATCAGATCATAAACATTCCTGAACCTGTCCCCTCTCCTTTCTTTTCCATTCCCAAAGCTCCTACCCAGCACAGATTTTTATTACCTTGATACAAATATGGATCAAGCACCTACTCTGACAAGGCATTTCAACTATAATAATGACATTGGGACAGATGCTATGCCTACCCTCGTGGAATTTGTAGTCTAGCCTGGCAGACAGACAGTACATGACAAATTCTACAATTAATCTTAAAACTACAGGTGTGGTAATGCTTCAGAGACGCACTATGACTATAAGCACAAGGAACTAGAGAGACAGATATAGTTGGAGAGCTCAAGTGAAGATTTCTTGAGGAAGTGCCATTTGCCTGGAGCTCTGAAGTGGTGCTCTTAACTAAGTGAAGCAGGGAGAGAACAATCTAGGCGCAAAGAACGATGTGTTCAAAGATACTGAGGAGGAAAGGACCTAGGTGGGGCATTTGGAATATGGGCGCCTTCTCAGCTGAGGGCAAAGCCTGTTTGGATGGAGGACAGAGAAGACAGCAGTTTGCCCTGAGGCCTGCGAGGTAGGCTGGACAGATCATGGGGCCCCTGTATGCGGTGTACTAGATTGTAGCCCTTAAATTGCCTAAAATTAGCCTCTCTGTCTCCAGGTTACGTCCCCTTCAATTGCTCTTGCCCACTACAACTAGGTACAGCTTTCTGAAAGATCTGGTGGAACACATAGGTTTCCTGACACAAAGAAAATGGGAAGGAAAAATATCATCACCTCGTTGCTCACTACTGCGTACAGACTTAAGTAGGGCTTTGGTCTACTTACCAAAGCCATTGGGCTTTGGTATGAGTTGAATTAGGGGCCCTCCCCCAAATTTATTTGTTGAAGTCTCTACTTCTGGTATCTCAGAATGTAACCTTATTTGGAAATAGGGTCATTGCAGAGGTAATAATTAAGATGAGGTCATTCAGGAGAAGGGTGGACATCTAATCCCATATAACTGGTGTCCTTATAAAAAAGGGGAAATTTGGGCACAGACATGCACACCGGGGGAGTGCTATGTGATGACTGGAGTTATGCTGCCACAAGCACGGAACTACTAGAAGAGAGGTGAGAGACCTACAACAAATCCTGTGCTAGCACCTTCAGCGGGAGCGTGGGCCGCCAGCACCTTGACCTCCGACTTCTGGACTCCATGTAAGGCAATAAATTTCTGTTGTTTAAGCCACTCAGTTAGTGATATTTTGTTCTAGCAGCCCTTGCAAACTAACATGGCCTTTAAACCTTAATATTTTCATATGAGATAAACCGTTGTCCCAGACACACATGAGGACTATCACCTTTCTTGTTTTCCTTATTTTCTGACTAAAATGCTCTGCTTCTCTCTGTTTATATCAGTTCTTTTGAAAACCCATCAATGGGAACCCCCTTCTCTTTTGGAGGCTTATATAGTTATTGTTAGTATCATATTCCTACAACTTTTGTAAGCTACCTTAAATAATTTGGGGACAAGGTGAAGTAAAATGCTAAATGGAAAAAAGACACTGTGGTACCTTATTGCAATACTATTCATTGTCTATTGTACGATATTTTGTATTGTTATCTTGTAGATTTGGCTTATCCCTCCAATTACATAGTACACTTCATGACCTTTCTCTACTTTTTTGAATCTTCCACCCCAAGTAGTTTACTGAATCCTACTTAATTATCTGAAATAGGAGTCCCTGATTTCTTGTAAAACCTGATATAGGTGATTTCCAGGTAGTAGCAGCCATGATGCTAACTTGAGTCTGGGTCAGGTGCTCAAATCCATACTCTCAGTATTCACCGTCAGCATGCCTCTCTCACCAACCATGCCACCCCTTTCCCAAGTGTCTCAGAGCTTTGGATAACTGAAAAGAGACCACCATCAAAAAGGATTAGAAAATTTAGGACTGATAATGTACATATATCAAAGTGTGCTCAATTCAGAAATCCATGATTTAAGACAGGATACAACAAATAATGGATATGTGCTTTTCTTATTATAGTTCTAGTTCTAGTATTAAACATGAGTGAAGAAAATGGAGCTAATAGCATTAAATTGCTTTTAAACAAGATTGGAAATCTCTGCTAGGATTCAGACATGGGTATCAGTCTATTCTTCAAAAAGTTGTAAAGTTTTGCTTTTCATACATAGTAGATCTTAATCTCCTCCTTGCCCCACCCCTTGCTCCCGGCTTAATTTTGTGCATAAAATGAGGGGAAATCCAGTGTTTCCCCGTATGAAATACCAAGGTTGGGAACTACTACTATGCAGTACAGGAATTTGTTTGGCTGTTGTTCTTAGGTCCTAGGCTTATTTATGAAATGGGATCTGAATCTATTTATTGAAGTCTGTCTACTTCCCACTGAGGTGAACTGCTACCTCGTTCATACTTGACTCTGTTTATGCCTCTCTCTCTCTCTCTCTCTCTCTCTCTCTCTCTCTCTCTCTCTCTATATATATATATATATATATATATATATATATATATATATATATATATATAAATATACTTCTTTATCTATTTTCTTTATCTATTTATCTATCAACGGGCATTTAGGTTGTTTCCGTATCTTGGCTATTGGGAATAATCCTGAAATGAACATGGGAGTGCAGATAATCTTTTCATGATCCATATTTTATTTCTTCTGACTATTTACCCAGAAGTGAGATTAGTGGATCATATGGTACTTCTATTTTTAATTTTTTGAGGAACCTCCATATTCTTTTCTATATGGCTGTACTAATTTACATGTCCACCTACAGTGTACAATCGTTCCCTTTTCTCTGTGCCCTCACTAACACTTTTGTCTTTTTGATAATAGCCATCCTAACAGGTATGAGGTGCTATCTCACTGTGGTTTTTATTTGCATTTCTCTAATGGTTAGTGATGTTGAGCATCTTTTCATATAACTGTTGGCTATTTGTATGTCTTCTTTTGAGACATGTCTATGTCTATTCAGATCCTTTGCCCATTTTTTAATCAGGTTATTTTCATACATGTTTTAAAATTCATAGGTTGAAATCCTGATCCCCAGTGTAATGGTAATAGGCAGTAGGAAGATGATTAGGTCATGAAGGTGGAGCCCTCATGAATGAATGAGATTAGTGCCGTTATAAAAGAGACCCCAAGAGAACAACTTTGCCATTTCACCATGTGAGGACACAGCAAGGTGATGCCCATCTAAGAACAAGGAAGCTGGCTCTTACCAGACACTAAATCTGCTAACACCTTGATCTTGGACTTCCCACCCCCCAAAACGGTGAGAAATCGATTTCTGTTGCTTATAAGTGACCTGGTCTATGGTAGTTTTGTTATAGCAGCTGGAACAGACTAACACAATGTTCCTTTAGAATTACTTCTTACTTTTAAAAAAGTAGTTGAATTATTCTTAGAAACGAAAACTCACACAGAACCCCAATAAGTAAAACAGATAAAAGTGAGGTTGCTCTGGATAAACCTAGTATGAATGACCCTGAGCTGGATCTGTTCTATCTGTCTATTCTGGCAGCCCCCTTTGAGGCACCTGTGAAATCCTGTAATTCCTAGACTTTTATCTGACACCACTGATTTAGAGTCTCTCTCATTTTTCCATGCATACAAGAAGAAATTTGTTTTCTTTATTAGGAACTGACACAAAGACAAATCCTCCCTATACCCACGTTCTTCCTCAGTGGCTAGTTGGGCACTGGGTGGGTCAGTCACTCAGACACTGTGACTGAAGCTCAGCAGCAATGGTGGAACAGGATTGGGTTTGCCAGCTTGTTTTGTTCTGTTATTTTTCCCAACAGTACAACTGATCCTCCAGTTGTCTGACAGCAATTCAGTAGAAGAGAAGAAGTGGCCCTCAGAGCTCTCTTAAATTACATTTTTATATGCTTGAGCACCTGATGATCTCAGAAATGCATAGCTGAAAAGGGGGGGGGGGTGCCTGAGCGCTTGTCAAGAGACCCTCAGTAGGCTGCTCTGTACTGCCAGTCTGATTGTCATTTTTGCCCCAGGAGTTTTAGGGACTATTCCACAATTAATGTGGAATATTTGCAAGTAGTTTATAATTTTCTACCTAGGAGAAGGCTTTCTGCAGAGGATATTATACATGAGAAATAGGTTCTTATATTACTCAAAACCGCTAAATTGTGTTGTGACCCTCTTTTCTTTGGTAGTCGTGGCTTTCTAGGATTTAGGCACCTTGAATATGTCACAATGTTAATAAGTAATTTAATAGATTCTTACAAAGAAAATTTTCCTACTTAAATTAAAACAAATATAATGGCTGTACAATACATACATAAACTAAGCATGTGGTAGGCTGAATAATGGCCCCAAATATATCCAATTTCTAATCCCTGGAATCTGCATGTTATTAATTTGGCAAAAGAGACTTTGGAGAGGTGATTAAGGATCTTGAGGTGAGATGATTATCCTGGATTTTTGGGTGGGTGCTAAATGTAATCACAAATATTCTTGTAAGAGAGGGGCAGAGGGAGACTTGACACAAAAGAAATAAGGCCAGGTGACCACCTCATCAGCAGAGAGAGAGAGAAAAAGAGAGAGAGAGAGAGAGAGAGAGAGAGAGAGAGAGAGAGAGAGAGAGAGAGAGAGAGAGAGAGATTTGGAGATGCCAAACTGCTGACTTTGAAGAAGGCAGAAGGGGCCATGAGCCAAGGAGTGCAGCTCTAAAAGGCTGCAAAAGTGAAGGAGACAGAGTATTCTTCTCATCCTAGAGCCTCTGGAGGGAGCATGGCCATGTAAACAACCTGTATTCAGCCCAGTGAAACTGGTTTCAGACCTCTGACCTCCAGAACTGTAAAACAATAAATGTTTGTCTTTTAAGATACCAAGTTTGTGGTCATTTGTTACAGCAGCCATAGAAAACTAATACATATTGTGGATATATGGCAAGAAAAGATGGTGAAGGAATTAAAAAAAAGAAAATCACAGCCAAAGTAATCATAAGATGCTTAACTCCAAACCCCTGAGATTTCTGAACTATGAATTTATGATCTAAAATTTTTCGGCTTGTTATTTTTGTGCCGATCTCCCTCTTTTTCAGGGAATTCTTAAATCTATGCACTAATATCAACAAAATGCAGCTACTGTAGAGGTTCCAAATAATTGATCATAAAATAGTGCTATATAGGATATTTATATTGGTCCTTGGATAAAACGAGAAAAAATAACAACAGTGTGAATGAGTTTTTTTCTAAAATAAATATATATAAATATTTGTTCATATATTTATATTATTATCCCTTTGTAAAACTGTGTTGTAATATATTGATGTTATAATTTCAAATAAGGCAGCAAAATTAAAAGGTGGCAATTGGCCCTAATACTTTTTTGAACTTTTACTGGTCTATTAAATTCACAAGTCTAGTAATAATTTACCTAATACGGACAATCATAAAAAATTTTCTACCTTATCAAGTATATTAGTTACTTATTGCTGATATAACAAATCACTACAAACTCTGTGGCTTACAACAACAAAAATGTATTCTCTTGCTCTTCTGTAGGTTAGAAATCTGACCTGGGTCTCACTCTCATCAAAGTGTTGGGAAGGCTGCATTCCCAGGGGAGACAGTAACTCCATGGCCTTTTTCATTTGCCTCGCTTCTAGAAGCTACCCTGTAGCTCTCTCTTCCATCTTCAAAGTCATCGACAGCAGACGGAATGTTTCTCACACCACATCATATTACTGCAGCTTCTTGCTTCATGTCATCTCCTCTGTCTCCTTTCTTCTGCCTCTCTCACTTTTAATGTTCCTTGTCACCCACCTGGATAATCCGGGATAATCTCCCTATTTTAAAATCATCTGATAATTCATCTGCAACCTTATTTCCCTTTACCATGTAACCTTACATATTCGTTCTAGGGATTAGGGTTTGGACATCTATTTTTTAGAGGGAAGCACTGTCCTGCTTACTACATTAGTAAACTTAGACTAAACAGCAACTAAGACAAAAGAATTATGGTGGTTTAATTTTGATTATTCCCTTAGAATGAATTATGGGCATAGAAATTGCTGGATATACCCACGTTGTGAAAGTTTTTGAAGCATATTGTCAAATTGCTTCACAAAAACCATTGAAAACTATTATACAAACTATTACATCAAATTAAAGATTAGATTCTAAAACGCATTATTATTTTTTTTACCATTAAAGAAGAAGAATCACTGCCACATAAACTATGACAGTACTTTTTATAATTTAGAATTTTCATTTTACAGATTTAAATAATTTTTTTAAACTTACTTGGCCTTGGGTCTCTATCATCCATCACAACCATATGAAGAGCTATGGCCAAGTTCATGGAGCAACAGACAATGCCAACGACATCAGAAGTGCTGCATGGCTGAGAATGATTTAAGACATTATCGATCAGATCATACATTTTGATTTCAGAGATGTTAAAATGTGCATGTTAGAATCAATAAAATGCAATATATAGACTTGGAAGAACCCCCCTTCCCCGAATATAGTGATTTAACACTCTTGATTCCCATCTCCAGTAGTAACTCAGATAATCTGAGATGAGAGGTGATTTCAGCTTTGTTGAGGCACACAGTGCATGTTTCTCATCTGGCCACACAATGGGGTACCTCAATGAATGAGCATGGTGGTTTCCGCACTCAACTCACATGGCCACGAATGCATTGTGCAGCAACTAATACTATCCTTGCCACTCTACACCTAAATTTAAGAATATAAAAAGTTTTCTTATAACCGTCTTGTGGTGGGCAGTTATAAAAAACAACATATATCACCGGGGCGGGGGGGTGGGTGGGTGGGTGGGGAAAGGCTTTCAAAAAACCTGCTTGAATAATTAAAAAATAACTACCATTTATTCAGGGGTTACTATGTGCCCGGCACTATGCTAAAGGTTCTGTCAACATTTCCACATTTAATCTTCCACAACCAACAGCCTTGCACAGAAGATATAAATATGCTCCTTTTAAAGACGAACAAAGTGAGTCCTGGACGAGGTAAATGATATGTTCCAGGAAACATGGCTAGGAGGGCCAGAGCTAGGGTTTGAACCCTGGTTTGTTTGAATCTAATCATTGTGCATACTGCCTTCCTTGTTAATTATATTAATTATATCTAAGCAAATAAATCACTGCTTCCAACTTACTGAAATTACATTAAAGTTAGCGGGAACTTTTTGTGGCTACTGTAATTCATCTTTCTTACTTAGATAAGGCTTATAACTCAGGAAAACATACTTCATGAAAATAAACAAACTTCAGGGAATAACAGCACAAAATATAGATTTATCATTTTTTACCTAAACTGAGAATGGCTAAAATGCACTTCCCAACGACATCCTTGTTACCTCCAAATACCATATGAAAATTATTCATTTTGCATCATGACTATGCAATAATATGTATATTATATAGTTTTAGAATTAATGAATAGTTTTGTTAGGTATCTCTTCAAAACTACTTCTCTGCAAAAAACTCCAAAAATTAAAAATAATTATGATGTACTGAATTGTAGGGGCAATTTATAACACTATTGTATTTCAATTTTAATAACTAGGTAAACACTTCTAATCTGGAAATTTACCCTCTCATATAATAGATGGAACTGAAGTTATGATTTTTGAAGAAATGAAGGGAAAATAGCCCAGTAATCTCTTTCTACATATCATTGGTATATAGCAATTTGAACACTCACTGACATTTACTCTTTAACTTAGTAAATAGACATTCTTTTTTATTGTTTCTCCTCCTCACTGATACTCAGCATCCTTACCACTAAGTAGTTCTCGGCCTCGACTGTGTATTGGCACCACCTGAGAGAGATTTAAAACACTGCCCATGTATGCTTACCCCCAAAGCTTATGATTTAATTAATCAGGAATGTGGCCTGTGCATCAGGATTTTTAACAGCTCCCCAGTCATTATCAAATGATTCAAATGTGCAGCTCAAGTTGAGAACCACTAATATAAATAGTAAAAATCACATTTGTGAGTTTGCGAAAGAAGGCTAATTCTAATGGTTTAACGGTGACACTTTGAATTAGCTACAGATTTCGATGTATATATGTTATATCTGTTCCTAAGACCACAGATAATGGAGACTTAGTTATGTTACTAAATACCCTAGGCATTTCATGGACCAAGAAACATAACCAGATCATTATTTTGTTGTAACTCTGCTCCTAAAATTATCTTATTCTTTTCTGGAATTCTGTAACACATTTGTACTTGGATCATAGCACCAGAATATTCAGTAGTATTCCTGTCTTGGGGTAAGGCAGTGGGAGTATATAGTAATAAGTTTTAAAATTTATAACTTACCATCTTGGGCAGTAATCCTGGCCAAGTTTCTTAAAAGACAATTTGACACAGTAATAAAACTTCTGCCAAAATAATCTTTTGCAGAGCCAAAGTAACTTTATGTATGATAAACTGGCCCAGTGCATGAATTTATGAAATAAACAATTGTAACAGGTTATCTGTACTTCTGATATTTCTGTTTTCTCTAAAAACATGCATAGAAGAAAGGAAGATTTTGTACAGCAAGTGGTAGAAATGCAGCTAGGCTCCAAATAATTTCTATCCATACAAAATTTTATAATTTTTTTTACAGCTTCTTCACAATAAAGTTCTTTATTTGGTTTCTATGGTGATTTAAAGTCACCTCGCTTCTTGGTAATGTTCTTTCTTAAATAAATGTTTTTACAACTCAAACAGTGTACTAATAAAGTAATTTTGAAAGAAAATTCATGATTGGTTGATGAAAAGCTATCGTGATGCTGTCAAGGATAAGGTAAGTCACTATGTTTATATCTGACATTATTGCTGTTTCTAATTAGCATATTACCTCTGGTTCAGAATCTACATCATTATACATCAGTACTCCACTTTACATAGCTCCTTAGTGTTATGTCTTCTAAATAGATGATTGGCAACCACAATAGCAAACACTACAGAAGAGGAAAATATGACCTCTTAAGAGGAAAGTGTCATCTACCGGGCTTGATGTCAGCCAATGAATATTCATTCAAATAAACATCTGTTACTTCCACAAACCATTGCAGTAAATCAGTTTTAAAAAGCTATACAGAGATGAATATCACATCATCTTTCCTCACCCCAAATCAGTCTCTTTAAAATGGGATCCCTTTTGTTTGGATTGTCCATCACGCATACCACACATTGTAGTGACTTAGCTGAGGCAATTTAGAACCCATCTATATGCTCCTGACATCAGTCCGTTACTCCATGTTTACAGCACCTAAGTTATGAGGTTTATCTGGTCTTGTATTTGGAAATGCTCCAATGTTGATCCTTATTTTTAGTCTTTAACAAGTGCTTGTAGCAAATTGACTATTTGTGCACAATTGCGGGCATGCACACACACACACACATATATATGTATATACATACATATATACGTACTGTTTTACTAATTAGACTAAGTATGCTCAAGTTAAGTCATTAGTTCATACATTGTTTGTACCAGACTAGACACAAATTGCCTGATGATGGTGAGAATTTTCTCTAGACAACTCCTGTAAATGATTATTATTTTTATATACTCACATGCTAAATGCACAAGTATAAATTATAAGTGTTTTTTGTTCTTTACAGTTAAATGCACAAATATAACTTATCAGTGATTTAGTGTTCTTTTCAGAAACCCCAAAATTTCAGCATTTTATGAACTATCTCCTAGCCGACATTGGGCATGAATGCACTCTTGCTCTTATTATAAAGTGAGGACTCTAATCAATGTTAAAATGTTCTTAAATCTAAATTTGGAGATATTTCTAAAATTTAAAAGAAAATTAATATTCCACATGAAATGCTTTGTATTTAAGATTTGGCTGTTTCTTATAATATTGAAGTGATAGAGCACCAAGATTTATTTTCATAACCTCTTACTTTTTAGGGGTTAGTCGACTTTTCTTCTATTAAGAGTCACTAACCTGCATGTACCACACTTTAAGGAACAATTTTTAAATAACTTCAGTTGTTTTAATAGAAGTGCAGAGAGAGAGAGAGAGAGAGAGAGGGAGAGAGAGAGAGAGAGAGAGAGAGAGAGAGAGAGAGAGAGAGATAATATATACATTTGATTTACTTAATACAATAATTTAAAATGTAGTCAACATTACAGGCTAAAAGGGATAGTAGAGAAAAGGGACAAAGGAAGAGAATAGCATAAAGAAAGAAAATGAACTACCCTGTTTCCCCAAAAATAAGACCTAGCCAGACAATCAGCTCTAATGCATCTTTTGGAGCAAAAATTAAGACCCGGTATTTACATTATATTATATTAATTATATTATATTATATTTTATGTTATATTATATTATATTAAGGTCTGGTCTTATAGTTAAATAAGACCAGGTCTTATATTAATTTTTGCTCCAAAAGACGCATTAGAGCTGATTGTCTGGCTAGGTCTTATTTTTGGGGAAACATGGTAAACAGACATTGGCAGGAGAAAAGTTGTCCAGAAGGATGAGAAATCATTTTTTATTTTTACAGGAGATTCCTTACATATCTCACTCTTATTGGACTGTCTCTGTTAACCCCACCATCCAAAGATTGCCCAAAAAGTAACCCCCCAGGGATGCCTAAAATACAGTACTTCTCCATTCTTCACTGGCTATCAACATCTCCAGCCTGTGCCAGAGGTCCCAATTCTTTCCCTTCTGACTATGGAGCCAACAATACTCTTAGTTCCTTCTTCTCCCTTCCATCCCCTCCCTTGGAATGCCACCTATTTATTTAGAAGTGGCATAACATAGCAGTCAAATGCATGGGTTTCCCAGCCAGAGTCCATCATTTACTAGTCATGTGACCTTAAGCCAATCCCTTTATTTCTGTGCCTCAGTTTTCTCTTCTGTAACATTAATATAACAACAGTACCTGTCTCATTGGAGCTATTTGGAGTGATAAATGAGTCAATGTATATAAAGTACAGCATAAAAGACAAATCTTACAGAAGTGTTTGCGTTGAGCTTCAACAGAGTGCTAGACACTGGGTATACAGCTTTGATGTCGGGGAGTCATCCCCAAACAATATCTGTAGTACTATAGGTTTATTCTACTTTATTCTACTTTAAAAAAAGGGGGGTAACTTGCTACAATGCAAAAATAACAATAATTCAACTGCTTTTTTTTAAACCATAGAATTAGCCTAAGCTAGAACTTGACTGCCATCTATTCATCTGGAGCCTACAGCTTCAGAGCCTGCTCCGTTTTTTGTTTTTAATTTTTTTGTGTGTATGTGTGTGTGTGTGTGTGTGTGTGTGTGTGTTTTGAAGGACATGCCATCTAAACTCAAAAATACACTTTTCTCATCTGTTGAATAGGTACTCAATGTTTGTTTGGTTTGTTTGTTGAATAAGCATATAAATCCTTCTTTTATATCCTCTGGCTTCTCCTCTAATGTATTTGAAGGCAATAAAGTCATAAGTCTAAAAGGCTGCTTATTACATGAAGAATAGGTGAATGAAATTCTGCCATTGATTTTTTAGTCAGGAAACTCCTGCTCTTGGACCTTGAAACCCTCTCCCTTAAACCATAGTGCTAGATTATAAACGCTTTAGAACACAGATGGTTTCATAGTTCGTTTGGCACCTATCTTCTAGCCCTGTGCTGTGTCTTTTAAAAGATACTTGTTGCATTTGTTATATGAGTAAATAAAGTCTCAGATATGTAAATAATTGTATTTTCTAAGTTTTATTACGTAGGGGGTTTTTAATGTGTGGCCAAAATGGCTATCAGTAAGTTATGGACTTTTAAAAAATTTCTTTTCCCTAGGGACAAGAAAACAAAAATAAGTTTAGAATTAAGCTGACCAGAAAATAGATATCTCACCTGATGTAAACAACCTTATTAAAAATGACACTGATTATTTTCTTTATAAAATTCCAAACAACTAGAACTACTAGTATATTTTTCCGCTTCTTAAACTGACAGCTGTTTTGGGTACATATATATTCATATAACCAAAATAACTGAGGGTGGGGTGAGGTGCAGTGGCTTGTTACAGTAGCCTTTATATAAGAAAGGCATTCACATTTTTAAAGGCCAAATTGAATTTTAACGGTTAATCAACTTGTAGGGATACATATGACCTTAAATCATTTCTAGCCTAAGTCTTGCCATTTAGCAATGTGAATGTTTAAAAAAGCACTACTACCCATGTTAGTTAATTCCGTTTGTTCAACAGCACTTCCTTATACAATAGCATAAATCGTAGAGATTCCAGAATTGGAAAAAACCTCCAGACTCTTTCATTTTGCTGATGAGGAATCTGGTATCGTAGAAGGCTGAAGCAGAACTAGAACCCAGGTGCCAGGTTTCTGGATCAATGACCTATATGTTCTAAATAAGAGCTAGAGAAAGTTGGACCAAATATCTAACAGTTTTATTTTTCTATCAGTCCTTTTCAATACGTCTGCCAATGGGTCTGAGATTGATTGAGGATGATTGACTTTAATCTTAATTGCTAGCATTTAGCTTTGTAGAATGCATAACTTGATCTCTTCTATGTAGACATTTTATAAAGCAGGTGAGAAAAATGTTGCTACCCTACTGTATTTTAGAAAAGAACATAAGCCAATGTTCATTCTCTGACCATGGTTCTATAGGTAGTTTGGTGAGAAAATGTGGTCATTGTTCTTCTGACATGTATATCAGAGGTTAAGGGCAAATACCCAACACTCTTAATTTATTTGTCCTTTAACCTATTGTCCTTTAATTAACTGTATGCTTGGCCTTTGCTACTTTTCATGAAAATCAGATCTATAAATATACGAGGTCAGACAATTAAGTTCGCGAACTCATCCTAGAAAAGGTGTTACATACCTCATTGCTGAATATTACTACGGTCACCTTCCAAGTACTCCTCTTGGGAAACTATGCACCAACACCAGTGCCTAGTCCACCCTTCAAAGCAATTTTGGAACTCTTTTTCTGGAATGGCCATCAGAGCCATCATTGTATTATCCTTGATGTCCTGAATGTCATCAAAATGTCTTCCTTTCAATATTTCCTTTATCTTCGGGTAAAGAAAGCAGTCACTGCTTTCTGGTTGCCAGATCAGGTGACAATAGGGTGGGGGATTTCCAATAGTTATTTGTTTACTGGCTACAAACTCCCTCACAGACAGTACCGTGTGAGCTGGTGCATTGTTGTGATGCAAGAGCCATGAATTGTTGCCGCAAAGTTCAGGTCGTCTAACTTTTTCATGCAGCCTTTCAGCACTTCCAAATAGTAAACTTGGTTAACAGTTTTTCCAGTTGGTACAAATTCATAATGAATAATCCCTCGGTTATCAAAAAAGGTCAGCTACGTCGTTGCAATAATTTTGCGAACTTAGTTGGCAGAACTTGTATTAGGCAGTGTAAAAAACAATTATGTTTTGAGTTGTTGTTGTTGTTGTTATTCTATAACATTTCTTCAATTGACTTTGAGTGTGAAGGTAACTTGGCCATCCATTCATTCAGAAATTATTTACTAAATATTATATGCCAGGCACTATATTAGGCACAAAAACAGACATGGTCCCTGCCCTCATTCTAGTAGGGAGAGAAAAATATTAAAGAAATAAGCACACAATTTATTTAGAAATGGTGATAAGTATTGTATAATACAAAGGGTATTATGAGTGATTATAACAGGACTACCAAATTTATATCATTGTATCAGAGAAGATCTATCTCATGGTTATGAACAAGGGCGAGGAAAGACTGTTAAAAGTGTAAGAAAAGAAGTGTAAAGAGAGAAAAGAAGTGTAAGTGAGAAAAGAACTATCTGATGACATCTTTTTGACATCTCTACAGGGGCTTGGGAAACTGGACTATATGCCCTGGTAGATATAACATTATAATGGAATAGGAACAGAATTCCAGTTCTGTCTCCAGTTCTGTCAAGAGCTACCTTTAAGAGTTTAGGAAAGTTATTTAGTGTCAGTGAGACTCAATTTCACTGGTCAAAAAAGTCTAGTATTTCAATATCCTTTTCTTGGATTATATGTACTGGTACTGAGTGGTCATTACTTTATGAGTCCAAGTTGGGTATGCTACTTACTGCCACCACACACTGAGTATATATTCTTACTGAAAATTATTTACTGTTTTTTTGATCCACTCACATCTCTCTGATGTTTACTCAAAATCTGAGTTATTTTAGGATATTATAATCCAGAGAAGTTAAAATCATATGCACTTTGACATTTTACCAGGCATACCTTTGAGATCTTTTATAAATTATGATAAACCTCTAGAATTTGGACCGAAGAAAAGACTAAAGTATAACTCTCAAAAACTTAATTAATATCCCCATTTAAAAATACTGTTTTACTTCTTTAGTTAAAAAGACATTCAACTAAAATGTGAACTTGTTTATCATGTCAAATTAAAATTGTTTATCATGTCAAATTAAAGCATATCATTTATTATTGAATCTCTTCCAATGAGATAACCACATGTGCAATATAGAAAACGTGGCCAGAATCACAAGTAAGCAGGTCCTTAACCCAAAATGAGTGTTTTTACAATCATATTGTGTATGCAATTTGTTTTCTGAAGCAGAAAAAATACGCTTAACCTGATTTCACAGACACAAGATACTCCGAAGCATCTTAGAAAAATTTAAATGACGTAATATTAAGTAAAACTATCAGTTAAAGAGATGATGCACAACATCTTTTGTTAGTCTTATTAACTAAGCAAAACAGAAGCTGATCTCATAGAGAGGGATTTAACCCAAGAGGTGAAATTGATGATAAAAATGATAGTTATAATACTCACTGTTTTATATTCATGTATATTCCACTGAGTGAATGGACCATAATTTACTAAAGCACAGCCCTTATATTGGACAGTTTGAGTGGTTTCCATATTTATATAGTATAAATTACACTGGGATAAACATTGTCAGGCATATGGCATTTTTTAATATTTTGGATTATTTTCTTAGAATAGATTCCCAGAAGTAGAATTACTAGGTTAAAGGGTATGAACATTTTTATGATTCTTTAAACACATTGCCAAATTGCTTTCCAAAAAAAGCTTATAGCAATTTACAATGCCACCAGCAATATAGAAAAGTGCCCTTCTCGTAATATTCTCACAGGTATTTGGCATCATACACTTTTTAGACTTGAAAACTTTGTGGACAAGAATGTAGTACCTCATTTTAATATACATTTCTTAGATTTTATTTTTAAGGCAACATACAGTTCAATAACCTCAAATTTCTGACATCCTTTAACTGTCTATGATGATTTGTTATTTTTATGTCTATACAGAATTATATGTGATATATATTAGTCCTTTTTTATAGTACAAGCTGTTTTGTCTTATTGTTTCAACTTGGTACATGTAGGTGTATGTGTGTCGGGAAACATATTGATGATTCAATTTTTGTACCTGGTCAAATACGTGTTTTCTTCTGTGACTTTTTTTCTGTTGGTTTTTAGTGTAGCATATCATAATCCCTTTCTGTCTACATTAAGTGCTCAAATTATTCTAATTTTTCTAAGGAGTGACATTTTAAAAACTTAACTCTTGAATTCATCTGTAATTTACGAGTATGCTGATGTATGATGTAAGGCGATTCTAAATGTGAGCTTGTCCATATTGGTCACTAGTTACCTCAATATCACTAATTGAATAAGCCTTTGTTTTTCTGTGTTTTAGGTAAAGTTTCATTTGCTATATATTAAATCACCTAGTTCTTGGTTACTTCTTCTGTCTCAGCGATCTATCTTTCCTTGTGCTAGAGCTTATTGTTTTGAGTCCCTCACATGAATTTTTAAGGATTTAAAAAATAGTCTTGCCTATTTTTTTATGTCAACCTTATAATTTTCACAAATTCTAAAACAGTCCACTTGAATTTTCATAATTTCTTTTAATTTATAAAATAACTTAATTAAAAAACTGTTAAAACAGTATTTATTTTAACCAAATGTACACCTTTCCATTTAGTCACATCTTTTTCTTCTTGTTATTAAAGTAGTACTTGCTTATTAAGAAAATTAGAAAAGAACTAAATATAGAAATAATGAAAAAGCTTATCCATAGTTGTTCTAAAATATAAGCATAATTAATTTAACCTTTTAGAATATTTCCTTTCAGATAGTTTTGTCTTGCTAGCTGTAAAGATACCGTGCATTCATTTGGCAAATATTTATTGAGCACTTACTTTGTGCCAGATACCTTGCTAGGCATTGAAGTCAGTCTCTGACTTCACAAAATAGAAAAATCCTGCCCTCATTAACATTTTATTATAATCCATTTATGTATTTTTGCATACTTTTCATGTGTATTATTTTAAGAATTGCAAATTTCATTGTATGGGTGAATCAGTTTGTGTAATCATTTTCCTATAGTTGGACATTTCCAATTTTTCTATATTGTTTTTTTTCACATTTAGAATGTTTCCTTAAGACACATTTCTTGAAATGGAGAAATTTGGTTAAAAGGTATAAACACATTTAAGGCTCTTGATACCAACTTCCAAACTGCTTTTCAAAAGGCTTGTATCAGTTTTCACTGCCACTGGAAATGGACAAAAGGAATTTATTTTATACCAATTTGCCAGCAATGATTATAATCACTAAAAATTGTTTTGTTTTTTTGATAGGTATCTCATTTTAATTTTCCTTTTTGATAACTAGCAAGGTTTGTTTGTTTTTTACTAAGGTTAATTAAATGTATTTCTTTTAAAAATTTTCTGTTCATGCCTTTTGCCCTATTAAGGTGCTTATGTTTTCATTTAACATGTACGAGCTTTTTATGGAATAAAGACATGAACCCTTTTTGATATTTACCCTCCCTCAGAATTACCTCAAAGGAGAAAAGCAGGAAATGATCTGAGTTTTGCCCTGAAGTCCTTGAAGTCAGAGGCTTAAGCACCTTTCCATTTCCAGAGCCCATCGTAGGGTCTGGCACACAGCAGGTTTTCCATGCATGATACAATGGAGGAATGTAGTGATGTCAAGCAGTGCATTGGAATCTGGGGGTCCAGAGAGAGACACTGAAACTAACAATGCAAACATGGCTTTTTAAACTAAGCCGGGGCCAAGAAATGACTTCCTAGTAAAACAATCCCGTTTTCATGGGTAGAAAGAGAACATTTTATAGCCAGAGGACAAAAGGATACAAGTAACTGGGTAGCATCTGAAATAGCCTGAAAAAAAAAAGGGGGTAAAATGAAGGGATAGTGAGAAAAGTCATTGAGTGAAAGAGACAAACAATGCACTATGAAATCAACAAAATAATTAAGTGTTTATTCTATATCCATTATGTGTGAGGTGTGCTGCTTGCCATGGTGGATGATTAAAAAGATCTGTAGCCTCACTGTAACTGATATAATCATTCAATTCAGAAACTTCTTAGGCAATTAATGATACATTCCTGTAGAATTCTTGGACATACACGGATATACTTATGTACATATGTAATACTGAGACACATTGAAGGCTCAGGAAAAAAAGCATTTTCCAAACTGGGGAGTTTAAAGGATTCTGGGGCCTTCTTTGTCTGCTCTTATGACAGCTCCCTTTGGTCACAAAATTTGAGGGAAAAGGGGGAGAAGAGGTAATTGTGCAGGTATCTGTTATAATTTGATTTAGTAGCTTTCCTCTTACCTCTGACTCTGAGTTGTGAAAGAGAAGCTGGCAGGACCCACATCAAGAGAAAAATAGAAGACAGAGGGGGAATGATCTTCTTGTAGTAGCTGGTGTTTGCTTTGTGGTACTATTTTGAGAAGTCATATGGGAAATATTATACGCTTTATGAAATAATTTGTATTAGGTCAAATTTGTACACCCTCAGGGGATGTACTATAAATATGATACCTAATTTCAAGGGTAGACATGACAAAAAACAAGAGAGAAAATTATTACCAAAGAGGGTGTCCTCTGAGGAAGTGATGTAATGATGTAGGATCTACGGGCAATTTCTGGGTGTAGGCCGGGATCGTGTCTTTCGAAGCTGAAGAATGGACACACGGACCAGGGAGAGGCAAAGAGTTGTAAAGGAAGATAGTTTATTAGAGTCAGAAGAGGTTGCAGCTCTCGAGCGGGAGGGGGTCCCGAAACTGGGAAGCCTAGTGACTGAGGCAAAAGTTCTTGCTTTTATACCTTCCCTTTTCTGCTTGGGGAAGGGGCCTTTTAATGGAATTTATCTATCAGGTTTGTCCCATTTGTCCATCCTGAAGGGATGAACGAAATAACCCTTTCCTAGCTATCAGATCTGTTCCTTTGTCCAGCCAAAAGGGATTTGACATAATTTATTCATCTTAGGCGCATTCTCATATCTTTGTCCTGGAGTGAAGGAGACATTCTAGAACTGGAAGTTTCAGGATATGGCTGCTTTTTGTTTATTCCACCAGGGAGCCCCCCACTGTCTACCTAGCAAAATGCTAACTAACCTGTCTCAGAAGAGCTTCATATTCGAAACAATGCATAACTTACACGTTGCTTCTGTTCAAGATGGTGATGGTTCATTACATTGGCAGAGAGCTGTGAGCTGGCAAGAATCACTTGAATGACCCCTTTAGTCATGTGAATAAAGGTAACAGGACACCTGATATTGCGAGGGCAGGCCACTACTCTCCCTAACCTTACAGACCTATTCATTCTCTTTATGGTGACTTTAACAATATGGTAAGTACTATTGAACACCTATTATTTCCAGGTATTTTGCCAAGAGCATGATCTATATTATCACCTATTGATCCCTCTGGCCCAGTTGATTGTTACTTCTTTTAACCCACACCCCATGACCCCAAACTGAATTAATAATCCATTACTAATTATTAATTGATAATTAATAATGCTCCACTCATTCTGTTCATTCCTTTAATGCGGCACCGCTCATCCTGAAGTCTACCGGTACATTTCTGGCTGTTCCACTACCCAATGAGCTCAGGAACAGCAGCATCCATATTTCATTCCAATTGCCCAGCATTTGATAGTTCCTAAGTATTCTGTTGAGAGAATGTTGAGTGAACTCCGTGACTTTAAACTCATGGAAGAATCATGGAATTTTTGAGCAAGAGGACTCAGAACATTTACTGTCATCTTTTACCTATGAGAAAAATTAAGTTGGAACCAGTAACTTCCCTGAAGTCACATAAACTTGGAAGAATGATACTAGAATCCAGTTCCCTTGCTTTTCAGCTCGATATTGTTTCTTCTATAGAAGATGCTAGCAAACCACAGCTCAATATCTTTATCTCCCAATCTCCTGGCTCTACCCAAATGCTATCAGCAACTGGCCTTTGGGCTTTCACGCTTTTTCTGTGATGTTCAATTTCCTAAAAAAAATCCATTGTAGATATATAGCTTTCCTTTCATAGCAGCCCATTCCAAACAGAGTCCAAACTCCAAATTGGCTGGCTTTTTGCTGTAGCATCACAGTGTAAAAGTTGGAGGGGACCTTCTGTCTATATTTTCACTAACAAGCTCTTTCCACAAGCTTTCTTTGATCTGGCCAAATCAAAATGCTTGTCAACACACACACCATACTCTTTCTTCACCATTTCTTGACACATGCTGTTCATTCTGACTGAAGTATCCTTCCTCCTTAACAACCTGGTAAACTTTCATGAACTGTTCTCCTCCTGGACTGGGAGTTTCTAGAACATAATGGGACCTTGCTTTAGTCATAGTGACTGAGTGAATTTTGTGTGTCCAGCACCTAGCAGAGTGGCCCTCAATAAAGTTCACTGAATGACTGTGTCTTTGGAAAATTACAGAAATTTTTATCCTTCAGAGTTGTAAGCAACCCTCTACCAAAACTTTTGTTTGGAGGAAAAATAAGTAAATATGTTGGCTCACAGTTTCCCCCCCCCCCCCCCCTTTAACTTTAGCTCATCTACTATTGACTCTGCGGTTCACACTCCCTCTGTGAACTCCACCTTCTCCCAGCACTCCTGCCCCTGGATGCTTCTGGGAGAGGAATCCACAAATTCCTTTGGGGCTCCATCACTGGAGCAAGTTCTCAGTAGTTGGAGAAGTCTGGACTGCAAACAGGAAGTTTTTGTACTTCTGGCTTCTGTGTGCCTGGAGCAAAAACTGCCGAGTCCACCTGGACTGCAAGAGAGAATGACAGAACAAAACTGACCTTCACTATCCCATCTGAAGCTTTTCTGTCTGGACATGCTGACCAAGTGGCACTCAGGGTTTCTCTTTCCAGAACTGGCATCTAGCATGCACGTCAGATCAGCCCAACAGTACACTGTCAGGTTGGAACCTCCTAACTCCCCAACTTCACTTTAACAAACCTTGAGCGGGACATTTAAAAAATTATTTTGGATTTTTAAGTTTTCAAAGCATCTGAAGGCAGGGTGAGGGCCGAGAAGAAGCAGAGGCTGGTCCCATCGTCTCGAATTCCTTTTTTTCCTTCCTCAATGCCCAAGACCCCATCTTGCCCCTTTGGCTCACAGGAGGGGCAAGAGGCAGCTTTCCTCGGCCTGCCTGGCCTTGTCATCCATACCCATTAGTCTCAGGTCAGCGGGGAAGTCCCGACCACGCGCCCAGAGCCCTTGCCCACGCGTGGGGGCACCAGGGTGCACAGCCGCCCCTGCGCCGGCAGAGGGGATGTGGCCAGCCTTGCGGACGACCTCGTTCCGCCCGCCCCGAAGGCACCCTGACCCACCCTGCGGGATGGGTAGCCCAATGGGCAGCCTCGCTCTGGAGGCGGGCTCAGGCCGGAAGCCACCCCGCGGCCCAGCAGCCCCGCGAGACGGCGCCCTCGCCCCCGCCCTCTCAGGCACGGGCTCCGCGGCCAAGGGCGGCAGGGGCCAGCCCGCTGGGTCCCCGCCGCGCTCTTTGTCCTGGCCGCGCGCGGGCGGACGCGTGCGCCCCCCAGGTGAACGGAGGCGCGGAGAGCGCGCGCGGGAGCGCGCGGGAACAGCTCGCGCCCGTTGACCGCCGGCGGCGCGCGCCCCTCCGCCAGGCGAGCCGCGAGCACGCGCGCCGCCGCCGCGCCCGCCCCTCCCCCCGCGCTCGCCTCGGAACTTGCTGACTGCGCGGTCGGGAGGAGCCGAGCCGGGCGGCGGCGGCGGCGGCGGCGGCGGCGGCGGGAGGCCACACCGCGCGGGGGTCTCCCGCGTCCTCTCCGCCTCACCGGGAGCTCGCGCCCTCGCCCAGCCGAGCTCCCCCCCCCCCGTTTTTTCCGAAGGCGCTGGGCGGCGCCACCCTCCGGCCGGAGCCCGGCACTGCACAACCCCCTCCGACTTTCAATGTTCCACACTCCCCGGCCAGAGCCTCCTCGGCTTCTTTTTTTCCCTCCCCCCCCTTTCCCCCCCCCCAGCTGCCTCCATTTCCTTAAGGAAGGGTATTTTTCTCTCTCCCTCCCCCACACCGTAGCGGCGCGGGAGCGGGCCGGGCGGGCGGCCGAGGTAAGGCGGCCGGGCCGGGGGGCCGCGTGGGGGGCGGCTGGGGCGGCGGCGGTGGGGGAGGGGGCGGGGGCGGGCAGCTTTGTTCGCGCCCGGCGCCCGCGCCTCCGGTGTCCGCGAGCCGCCGTGGGGCCGGCGGGGCTGCTCGCATCACTTGGCGCCCGGCGCGGCGAGCGCTGCCCGCGGCCCCCGCGCGGCCCTCCCCACAAAGGGCCGCGGAGCTGCGTGGCCGCCGCCGCCGCCGCCGGCCGCGGCTCGCCTCCCCGGACGCGGAAATTTGTTGCACTTCTTGGGGCTTTGTTTGTTTGTTTTTCTTCTGATTTTATTTTTTTTTTCGTTATTTTGGACAAAATGTCGGTCCGTGATGTGAAAATTGAGCGAGCCACCTTGACGGTATTGGGAGCTTGGCAGAAGGTGCAGTTTGGATTCTGCTTTTTCCCAGGGTGGCAGCTCGGTCTTGGCCGGATGAATCTTCGCTGCTGGCTGTGGAAACGGCTCGAGCAGCTTGTTAGTTGATTTTTTTAAATTCCTGAGTGTTGTATTTAAAGGCTTACGTGCACAGAGGAGGAATCGCCACCTTAAATAAGCATATGGGCGGTTAACAGGGTATGTTTTCCTCTCGGAAAGGGAATTTGGTAGCTTTGACCAGTGTCAGCGGGTAAATATTTAGACGTTATTAGTGACTTTTTAACATTTTTCAGCGAGATCTGTTATTTACTGTGTGTCATATGTTATTAATGTTCATTGCCTAAGTTCCCTGGCAAATCTGTTTCATGCCTTCTGAGAAAGTAGACAATTGATAGATTGTCCAAGGGATGGAAAAAAATGTGAGTGGGTTTTCTAACTTGAGTTCGGTAAATCCCTGAGCGCTGGCGTTGTGAGAACACATCACCTCCCCTGTAACCTTGCTGTACGATGAGATAAGTGTGAACACTTGGAAGCGTTTTCATTAAAATAGGGTTGGAGGTGAATATTAAGAGAAGAAAATGCTATGGGTGTATGTCTTAGACTTAACGTTTCCTTTCTTCCCCTTTTTTCTTTTTAAAAGTTTTCCAAGTAATAACTTCATCAAGATGTCCAGTGATAGGCAAAGGTCCGATGATGAGAGCCCCAGCACCAGCAGTGGTAGTTCAGATGCGGACCAGCGAGACCCAGCCGCTCCTGAGCCTGAAGAACAAGAAGAAAGAAAACCTTCTGCCACCCAGCAGAAGAAAAACACCAAACTCTCTAGCAAAACCACTGCTAAGTTATCCACTAGTGCTAAAAGGTAATGTATAAAAGAAGGGTTAAGCACACTGTCAGGTTGTCTTCCAAATGGTTGGACATTTTTGTTGCTTTTACAGTTGGTGAAAAATATTTACTTCGTGATCTGTTTTATTTCTACTTGAATGAGTTGTCATTCTTTGAGTGGTATATAAGCCACCTCCCTGGAATTATACTTTTAAGCAAACTCATTCTGTACTTTGGTAACTTCAGTAAGTGTCCTTGAGTAGAGAGATGGGACTAACATTCTGACAGATTGTTTAAGGAGTTGGCAAGGAAAATTTGGTGAACCCAAATTAGCTGGTAGATTGAAGATGTTCCTTTTTAGGAGTCATACTCTTCTTCATTGAAATTGACACTGTTAGAGATCGGCAGTTCTTCTCTCTTCATGAAACTTAGTGATCAGAAACAATCACGTTTGCTAGAAATTTTGTAAATTCAAGGCCTTGGCTATATTTGAAAGCAGATTTAAAAATTGTGCTGCAAATCTGCTTTCAGTTTTCCAAACATGACTTTAAGTCATGCATCCCAGGTATTAGTTTTTGTAGCTAGATTATGGTTATGCCTCTGAATTCCTGTGAGGGCAAATAAAACTGAAAAGTAGCCATTTACAATATTAGGTGGCACTTGGTGATTGAAACTTTCATTGTCATCGTGCCCTTTACCTCTAAAACTTTTGGATATGTTTGACATTTTAACACTCAACAGCAGGAAAAACATTTTGTTGGGTGTAAGTGAAAAATCATTTGTTTCCTGCTGATTTTCATTATCTATGATGGTGAAAATAATATTCTGTCAAATGGAACTCCATCAGTGGTACTAGTGGAATATCCATGAATTCTAGTAATTGTACGTCAAAAGTCTAGTAATTGTACGTCAAATGTACCTTTGTACAAATGTACAGTATTAGTGACTATTGACATTTTATTGATCACAACCAAAGGAAAAAGAAAATCTAAAAACCCATCAAATACTGGTGTCCTGTAGTGATTCAGAAGTACTCTTATTTTTCTATGGATTTTCATCTCTTGTATCAACCAAGTGTTAAGAATGAAAATATTAAGTAACAACAGTGTTTGGAATAATTTACAATCTTTGTCAATTTATTGTAGTCCTATTGAGATCTATATTAAACACATCTTAAGTTTTGAAAACATTTTAAATTTGGATAAAATAATGTAACTGCTTTTTTCACCCTTTACTCAAGTCTACATAATTTATTTATCTTTCCCAAGTTTATTAAATTTAAGTGCTGTATTGTACTTAAGATCAGGGAAAATGGATATGATTAAATAATGACAGAGTCCTTTGGAAGTTGTTCACTGGTGACGATGTTTGTAAATTTTAAACTTTTTTTTGACAGATAAAATATTGTCAAAACTATTAATGTGCAAGAACAGGAGCTTGTTAATTCTTACCTCACCTCAGTAAAAGTGACTTCAAGTCATTGTCAAATATTCTGGTGCTTTCCCTCCTCCCTTCTTGTCTCATTTGCATATAAGCTTGAAAAGAGAATTTCTTTGGTAAAAAGTGTTTTAAAATGGATTTTATATCTTTTACTGAGTGCTGCTGAAGGACTATTTCTCTAATCAGGTGTAAATGTCTTACTTATTTACAGTAGCAAGTGAGAAAAAAAGCTGCAAAGTTTCTGTTAAGGGATTTGGGTTATGCCTCTGAGAACAAAGAGGAAGCAGCCATGTTAGCATTACTGAAGGCAAAGCCAGCCTTGCATTTAACTGCATGGTGGTAGAGGGCAGTGTAATTCCCCGGTTATTCTGTAGACTATCTCAAATCCTTTTTGTCTGTTCTCATTTCACTAACAGAATTCAGAAGGAGCTAGCTGAAATAACCCTTGATCCTCCTCCTAACTGCAGGTAAGACACAAATTTTGTTTTTCTAATTTCACATTGTGGAAAAATATCAAGCGATTAATGGATTGTCCTTGGATGTATGTTCTGCAAAAGAGGCTACAGCTGCTTCTTTTCAGGTTTTCAAGTAAATTAAAAAATTTCTAATGGCAATTACGTAAATTTGAGAGAAAAAAAATACTTTTTAGCCTGTTTCATACATTTTGGACTTACGCATGTACTGATTTTGTGCTTCTTACTGAGATTGGTATGAACGGTGCTGATTTTTGTTCTGCTGTGATATTTCTGTAGAGTGTGTTTATATAGAAGTATATTATTGCAGGAACTTCTAAAATTTTGCTAAGCTTTAAAGTTACTGCTTGTGTGCAATCTGAACTGACCTTCCAAATTTAGAAATTGCTGAATGTGTTATAAAATGTAAATGCAGTAAACAGGAGAGTAGTTGTTTCTGTTTGATTTATTCAGTAACTTGCCTTAAGGACAAATTTTATGTGCTAAGCTAATGGTGTTAGTTGTTTTCTAGAGAATGCATTGTTGGAATTATTTACATTTTAATCAAATATCTTAATTACTTGGGGAATGCTTAGTAATTTAGGTACTCGCAATATATATGACAAGCAGTAAATGAATTGGAATTTGTGGGAAGAATTCATTTCTGTGAAACTCGTGTTGAGTAATTTAAGGTGGTTGGCATAATATACATTACAGTAACTGGTTGATAATTTTTTGTTTGAAATACTTTTTTCAACTCATCTTACTTAGTGCTTTGTGTGACTGTATGGCTTCCAGAATTCATCTAACTTAGAAAAAGAGTCTTGTAGATAACTTCATAGAGATAAGTGGTCAAGAATGTGAGTGGCTCCTAGAAATAAGGCCGTGTTATGGTTTGATAGGAAAATGTTTACTTGTCTTACCTGTATTTTTGCTACAAGTTGTGTTCACTTGTGATGATGATCAGATCTATCTCTGAAGTCTATTTGAGATACAATAGGGTATTACCCAATTGCTTCTTACTGTTTGTGTTAACTGGACCTTCAGATAAGGTATCTGATCCTGATTTATCCAGTGAATTAACAGTTTTGTTCATATTTGTAATCAGCCATTTCCTTTAAAACAGAAAACATGAATGTAAATTAATTTTAAACAGGTAGTGTTATGTTAGATTTGAAAGTATTACTTATGAGCTGCACTGTCTCATAATGTAGCCATAGCCACTTGTGGCTATTGGCCAATTCACGTTAGTCCAGAATGAGATATGCTCTCACTGTGAAATACTCATCAGATTTTGAAAACTGAGTATGAAGAAAAGAATGTAAAATATCTTGAGCTTTGAAAAAAAGTTTTGTTACATGCTGAAATGATGATATTTTGGATATATTGTGTTATATAAAATATGTTTCAAAATTAATTTCACTTTTACTTTTTACAAATTTAATGTGGTTGTTAGAAAATTTAAAATTACGTATGTGGCTTGTGTTATATTTCTATTGAACAGCACTGCTTTAGAGAGTAAATAAATCAAAGTATTACCTTCCAGGCTTCTAAGTGGTGTGTCAAATCTGTAGCCATTTGGGGGTGGTCAACTTAAATTTGCTCTCTGGAAGAATCACTTAAATTGCAGAGTGCATTGTGATATTTCCCATTATAAAAGATGTAATGATCTATCAATTTAAAACTCTTAAATGTTTTAAAATTGCATGTAAGGTCAAACATTTTTTTTTTTTTTTAAAGATTTTTATTGGGGAAGGGGTACAGGACTTTATTGGGGAACAGTGTGTATTTCCAGGACTCTTTTCTAAGTCAAGTTGTTGTCCTTTCAATCTTAGTTGTGGAGGGTGCCGTTCAGTTTCAAGTTGTTGTCCTTTCAGTCTTAGTTGTGGAGGGCGCAGCTCAGCTCCAGGTCCAGTTGCCGTTGCTAGTTGCAGAGGGCGCAGCATCACTTGTGGGAGTCGAACCGGCTACCTTGTGGTTGAGAGGACGCGCTCCAACCAACTGAGCATCCGGGAGGCAGCTCAGCTCAAGGTGCCGTGTTCAATCTTAGTTGCAGGGGGTTGAGCCCATCATCCCTTGCTGGACTCGAGGAGTTGAACTGGCAACCTTGTGGTTGAGAGCCCACTGGCCCATGTGGGAATTGAACCGGCAGCCTTCGGAGTTAGGAGCATGGAGCTCTAACCGCCTGAGCCACCGGGCCGGCCCCAGGTCAAACATTTTTGAAGGTTTCTTCTTTTGATTTTTCTGCAAATGGCACAAACTAGTGTACCTGCATAAATCTAGAGCCCAGTTGACATGTGTTGAATGCCTTAGAGCACTAGCGGAGTGTTGCAGTTGCTGAAGAAATACCCTTTGCAGTTTAACCTAGGAATGGTTCCACAAGGTCACTGAGGATTATTTTAGAGGAAGTAGAATCTTTCTAGGAGATAGAAAGTTTAGTTTGTTTTTATTCTCTTTGAATACCAGATTTCATTTCAGTCTATGGAATAGCACTTCACATTTAGGGATTAGACTAGTGAAATAGCAAACCTTTGCTTTGGGCTTGCTTGTGAAATACATCTCTGCTTTCCCTTGGAAAACATCTCTGCTTTCCCTTGTCACAACTTAGGTTTACTGTCCACTATTGCAATTGACATCTTTCATTCTCTAGTTCTTTTTATATGAGTTTCTTTGTGCCTGTGTGAGTGATTAAAGAAAAAACAAAATGAGTCTTAGTCTAGGACTGGGAAAAGTAGTTTCTTACAAGTTTGGGGACAGTCTTCTTCCATATATGCCTGACATGGGGAATATCCAGATGCTGTGTGCATTTTATTATAAGTGTCTTCAGATTCTTTTGGGTAGAATATCTAGTCTTTGCCCGTGAGCAGGAATTTGGAATATTAAGTGTTTAGTGGAGGCATTTTAGGATTTTTGACAGCTAAATCCAAATTTGTATTGTATTTTTACTGTCATGTCAGGTATGTGACAGATTGTGATGTTCTTGTAATTCACAGGTTCACTGATGAGAATTTTAGCTTTATGATGATTGTATAGTTTAAATTAAATTATTAAAATAGATTTTATATTAATAAATTCTAGAATATCTGAATTCATATTGCCTGAAATTGATAAAACCGAATTCTTTTGACTTTCATGTGTAGTTAATTAATCAGCATTCCATTACGGGTTTTAATATAATTTTTACAAGCTTGGAGTGTCTCGGGCCAAAGTATCCTAAACATAGGGATATAATATTTTGTGACTTCAATTTATAATCTTTACATACTGTATTCTAGCTTAGGGTATAAACTGTTAATACACCAATAAGAATGAAAGGAAATTGTGTTACGGGTATTTCCTTATCTGTTTTTAGAGAAAGTTGTTGACTAGAATAGTTGAGGGAGGTGCTATTAAGACACTGATGTTCCACCTGTTGTCCACAGTGTGTCCTTCTCTCTCAGTTACCACTTGTACAAGCGACAAAAGTATGGAAAGATGCTGAATTTTTACTTATAAATAAGAAAGCACAAATATGTGTTCTTAAAATATTCTGTAATATGTGCAGATTGAATCTGTGTTAAAGTAGATATTCGGGGACGTTTGTAAATAGTTTTTGAATGTGGGAAAGGTTTATTGGAAGGCGGTGTTCAGTATCAAGTTGAAGTACTTATATGTTTATGTGCAAAACCCGAAAGCAGGCACTATAAAACTAACAAATTTTGCTAACTTCCTTTTTAAAAAAAAAATTAATAAAAGAAGCAGTTACGTTCTAAACCAGAAGTTGACAAACGCTGATTTACTCGTAAGCTAACTGTCTAACTATGGATGAAGTCTACCTCTACCTCCTTTTGAGGATTACCGCTACTTTACAGCATTTTCTAGGGTAGACTAGAACTTCTCTGCTCAAAGGGTGATCTTCAGACCAGTAGCATCTGCATCATAGATGAGATTGTTAGACATGAAGAAATTTGTCTCCCCTTCCTACAGAAATACTGAATCAGAATCTGAATGTCAGCAAGATTCCCAGGTCAATTGTATGTACTCGTATTTTAAGGTTTGAAAAGCGCTGGTACTGGAGCTAGACTGTCTGGGTTCATATCCCTCCCTGCTCTGGCACTTACTCGCTGTTTATCTTGGATAAGTTATAGGATATTTCTCTCTTTCAGTTTCCTTAGTTGTGAAATGAAGATTAAAATGATACCCCCTTTATTGGTTTGTTGAGGATTATATGAGTTAATATGTTGTAAAGTTTTGTAACTATAAATTGGATCAATAAAGTGCCCACAGCATGATTAAAATAGGAGAGGCAGTTTTGCAGCATGTCCTCACTCTTGCTTGCATTTTCTCCAGTACGTCGGCATCCTACCATAGGAATAATTTCATTTTCATCAATTAAGTACCTATTTATGGAGAACATAGGAAGCAGTTGTTTGTTTAGGTTAGGAAAAGCAGTTCCTTGAAACTTGAATAAAAAAGAAAATAAACGTGAGAATATTGTACAGAGGTGAACAAATAGTATATGCCCTTTAAAGGATATGCATAAGGTTAATGATAACTTAGTTCAATAGAGAATGCTTTGACTGTCCAGGAAATTATGAAACTTAAAAATAAGGGTGATAGTTATGTTTCCCATTTTAAATATTTTATTACAAGAATATGTAGTTTTACTGAGAATGAGATTATATCAGTATTTGTAAAATTTAGACTCTGAATTGATATAGTTACCTAAACATAGTATTCTTTCCTTGTCTGTGATCTAAGGACAGGCTTGGGAAGCTTTTTCTAATTGATTTATGAAGGCAGGTCATGATCAAAATAACATGTGATATCTACATAGCTTTGTTGCCTGCTTATACAGTACTGCTTGATTTTAAACCCTCCTATATAGATAGATTGCTTTTTCTTTTTTACTTATACATTTGATGGTATTGTTTAGACAGTGATGTGAAGGTACTCTTATTTTATAAAACAAAATTATCCCCTGAATCATCTAGTCCTTTTATTTTCAGCTCCTCAAAAGAAAAAATCCTGAACTCCCTTTTTATAAAAACGAATTCATAATTGGAAGCTTGATTTGTAAAACAGAAGTACAGAAGTACTCTGACTGAAGGTGTTTTCCATCCCACCCTACTGTGGTCATTTGCCAATGCATAGTTCTTATTATTTTATTATTAATTACATCTTGACATGTGCATAGACCTGAAAAAGGAGGATTTTTCTCGGCCTTTGAGCATTCTAGTAATTTTAAATATTTTAAATTTCAGTAAATTAATAGTTACTTCACCACGAGTGTAATACATAATATAGCTGTATATTATAATTATTTACTTGTTTGTCTGCCTTCTGTAGGAGTTAACGTTCCTTTAAAAGGAAGATTGTCATATGTTTTTTGTATCTCTTCACATAGTGTTTCGCATGTGAAGATTTGTTAATAAATTGTAGTCTCAAATTCACAGGAATAAAAATTCAGGCAAAACAATGACTTTAGAATGGAGAAAATCTGTTAAATATCCCATAAATTATTTACTTAAAATAGATAATCACAAGAAGCCTAATTATTTCCCTCATGTATGTCAGTGTAGCAGAAGGACTCAGTACTATTGCAACTAAAAACTTTTTTCCAAGGGAATGATGTGGTTGAAAACAGTATTCTTCCCCCCAAATAGGTCATATTTTATTAGGAATCTGTTAGTTCAGTGCAGATAAGGTAATTAGAAAGTGGATTTATTATAAAAAAGTTATATGGTTACTTTCCAGCTGCCTGCAAGACTCCCAGGTTGTTTTGTTCTTTCTATAGGTAACTATTCGGTACCTCATTCCCTGGAATGAGTAGCTGTAACAGGTAGATAGGTTTAGTCATAATAAAACCAACAAATCATTCTTGCTTAGAGTGCCAGGGCCTTCTGATTGAGAATGGAGAACTTCATCTGTCATTCTCATCTTCTCTACAAAACTGAGATTAAAAAACAAGCTGCTTGTAGATACAGAGAAATAGGAAATGACTTTTTTTCTTTTCCCTACTGGGGAAAAGTATACTTGGCATTTTATTACAGTCTAGAAAAAGAAACATCATTAAACTTCTAATTCTTTGCCTCTGGATGAGTAGTTCTCAACTGGGTGCCATTTTTGCCTCCCTACTTGCCTCCCAAACAATTGGCAATGCCCAGGAGACTTTTTTGCTTTTCACGAGGAGGAGGGAAGGGGCTGCTGACCTTTAGTGAGTAGAGGTCAGGGGTACTGCAATGCTAGGACAACCCCCCATAACAAAGAATGTAGATAGGCTACCACCTTGCCTCTTGAAAGTTTGCATAGTTTGCTTTTTACCATTTTCCTATCTTATTAGTGATGCCTGCTTAACATATTCTCCTATACTTTCCTCAGAGCTGGTGTCCCCACCTCCCATTACTCTTGTGCTATATTTTATATTATCTGATGTATGTGTATACTGTTTTTTATAACACACACACACATATCGATATGTGAACCCACAGGAATGGCTCTCTTGAGTACCTGCTAAATTATGGTCTATTGAGGCCAGAAATGCTTACAGCAGTATTTTTATTTCTTTTATGTTTTCTAGCTAATTATACCCCACACAATTTAAATTTAGGCTGATTGTTTCTGTGTTCTACTAGGAACATTGAAGTACCATAAAAGAGAACTACTATTGAAAAATCATCAAAATTCAGTTTTACATTGATTGAATTATAAACAGGTTAGAAACCCATGCTCTTTATTTGGCTTTTCTTTTATTTTTTTTGAATTAAAGTTTATTGGGGTGACAATTGTTGGTAAAGTTACATAGATTTCAAGTGTACAATTCTGTATTACATCATCTATATATCATATTGTATGTTCATCACCCAGAGTCAGTTCTCCTTCCATCACCATATATTTGATCCCCTTTACCTTCATCTACCACCTCCCCCCTTACCCTCTGGTAACCACTAAACTATTGTCTGTGGCTATGAGTTTTTGTTTTCTCATTTGTTTGTTTTGTTCTTTTGTTTTCGGTTTATATACTACGTATCAGTGACATCATGTGGTTCTCTTCTTTTTCTGTCTGAATTTCTGTCTGAATTATTTCGCTTAGCGTTATAATCTCAAGATCCATCCATGTTGTAAATGTTACTATTTCATCTTTTCTTACGCCAAATAGTATTCCATTGTGTATATATACCACAACTTCTTTATCCATTCATCTATCTATCGAAGGACATTTTGGTTGTTTCCATGTCTTGGCCACCGTAAATAAAACTGCAATGAACATTGGAGCACACGTGTCTTTATGTATAAATGTTTTCAGATTTTTTGGGTAGATACCCAGGAGAGGGATTGCTGGGTCATATGATAATTCTATTCTTAATTTTTTGAGGAACCTCCACACTGCCTTCCATAGCGGCTGCACCAGTCTGCATTCCCACCAACAGTGTATGAGGGTTCCTTTTTCTCCACAGCCTCTCCAACACTTGTTACTATATGTCTTGTTGATGATAGTCATTCTGACTGGGGTGAGGTGATATCTCATTGTGGTTTTTATTTGCATTTCTCTGATGATTAGTGATGTCGAGCATTTGGCTTTAATTTTCATTAAGACAATATAGAGAGTTTTTTGTTTTTATTGTTAACAAGTTCACAGTCATTTTTATTTCAAATGCTTAGAGCTAGTTGTGTTTCAGAATGCAGACATTTTCAGATTTTAGAAAGGGTATATGATGTACTTTTTGTATTTTATATAACATAATCAAAGAGTACTCCATAATCATACATATGCATATTTCTACACACACAAAAAAAGGTATGAGTATTCATAATAAGTGGGATAAATAGAGACTACAAAGAGTTTCAGGTTAGGTCATGTTTGGTGTTACTGCCAAATTACTTTTAATGTTTAAAAAAAAAAAAAAGCTTTTATAATCAGAGCTTTTAGGATTCCAGAATGGTGGATAAGCAGTTGTGACCCTATACTTACTACTTGTATTGCAATGACAAATGACTACAGTTAGTTTACTCACAGTGAAAATGTGTTGTAAAGTCTTGCTTTGCTTTCCTTTCTTTTACCTGTTTCCTAATAGCCCTTTTCAGTTTCTCAGTTGTTATTTTTTGGATCATGGCTTTTTTTGTTGTTGTGTAACTTGTATTCTTTACAAGAAAAGAATTTAGACTCTTGATTTTAGAATTCTTTCCCCTTAAGGTGAAATTATAAGATCAGTATCTTTTCAAATTATTCTGTTCATATTGGATTACTTTTCTACTTTGCTATCAGGTATTGTTTTTTAAGCATTCCTTTTAGTCTAGATAAACAGAATTATACAAAAAGGAAGATATCCTTTAATATTTAAACATAGGACTTGCAATTTTTATGTATGTATTTTGTCTTGTAGTGTTTGAGCGTAATTTGTCATAAAAGGAAATGGTAAATTTTGCTAGCTGTGTTGTATTAACAAACTTAGAAGGCTTATAACACATAAACATAAAAAGGCTTGCTCATATCTCTCCTGGGTGGGTCTTCCACGTGTTGACTCAGATCTATGCTGCTTGTGTCTTCCAGCCCTGCCGTTTGGAACATTTGTTCAGGCAAGAGAGCTGGAGGGTCATGTGCTAACTTTTAAGTGCTTTGGTCTGGAAGTAAGACATGAATTAATCACATGGCCTCAGCTAACTGCTCGGTGGCTGGAAAATGTGCAGGAGCATATGGGGATTCAGTGAGAAATCAGTTTCTAATCAGTTTCTCTGCTGCAAAGGATACATACTTCATGAATAAGATGACTCTCACTGTCACTTCAAAAGAGGAAAGAGGAAATAATTGAGCACCCAGCCTGACACTGTACTCTGATCCTCAGTATAGTACCTATAGATACACTATTTTGTTTAATTCCCAAAACAACCCTATGAAGAAGTATCATTCTTGTTAAAATTTCAAAACTGAATCAGGGTTGTTGAGAAAATTGCCAAATGTCACATATGTAGTGCATATACACAACTGATCAAGGACAAAAAGCTAGGTTTACTTTTGATATGGAAGGAAGCACTTTTACTTTTGTATAGTGGTGGTCGAAAAATCTGGTAGAAGCATTCAGAGTTGATATGGGTCTTTAGGTGCATGCTTAGTGTAAATATGTCTCATTTGTTTGTATATAGTCTCTTGAAGGATTTAAAGTACTGTTTCTGTAGGGTTTTAGAACTTGACAAGTAAGGTCCAGATGATAAGTTGGAAAAAGAAGTGAGTTTCCTTCTTTGGCTTGGGAGTACTAGGCTCTTATTGTTTTTATTTATTTACTTTTAAAAAATTACGTAGAAGCATTTTCTTTTCAGGGATCATTCCCCAGCTTGCCAGCTTTCTTGCCCTATTCTCTTTCCGTGTAAGGAAGGTAAGGGATTGAATATGATCATAACAGAAAAGGCAAATCTTTGTTCTCTGCCTTGTAGTTCTTTGTGTATGGCTTTCCTGTGGGCAAAGGAATAACTTTAAATCTACCTCTCCTTTTTTCCTCTGGGGTATTGTGAATCAGTCCATGTTTATGAATTGCTTTGAAGTTGGAAAAAAATCTCTGCAGATAAAAATTTTTAGCTTTATGGAGAAAAGCCTCAGTCACACAGGATTTTAGGAGAATTTTAATGTTGATTGCTTAGCAATGGTACTTAGTATTTTTTAATACACCAGATCTGATTTTTTTACAGAAATTTGGCTTTATATTAGATTCCTCTTAATTTTGTCTTGTTTTATATTGTTTCATAGTTTATTTAAGCACTGTTTTTCCTAAACTTGTGAATTTATACAAAAATTATCTAGATATTTGTCTAGGGATTTGCTTTTTCTTACGCATCTCTGGAAGACAGCTGCTCTGTCCACGTAGCAAAACAGATGCATGTTCTCAGTGACCTGCGAGGTTTACGTGGTTCATTTTACATTAATGAAAGTACTGAGTTTTACAAATCACTTTGTGCCTTGCATCTTGTCTAAATGAAATATTAAACTCTAAAGCTTTGAGTTTCTTTCTCTCAATATTTCATGGGTTTTGTAAGGTATACAGTTAAACAGCATAAGCTTGTTTTTAGTGCCTATTTTGGATGTGGTGGTCAGTAGGAAATGATTACCTTAGGAATAACAGCAGTACGGTCAAATTTCTAGGATCATTTAAATTTTTAAGAATCTCAGTCCCCTTTATTTGGTGCTTGGTGTATATAATAATAGTTTTAATTTTATGGTTATTTCTAAGAAACAGCACTTTGAAAGCAATTGCAGTAGTGCTGTGTTCGTTCGTTGTCCGAGGTGTAGTCTGCCTGTTTTGTAGGGAGTTGGAGCAGGTATGCCATTCAGAAGTTTCTTTGCTGCTTCACTGTCCCAGAGCAAATGTACTTTGTCATTCTGTTTAACTTCTTGCTTGTCTGGGGAAAAATAAAGACATCTCTAGTCTGAAATTGCTTTTGGGAGTATAGCTCCACATGTTTTCGTCTGAATGAAAGGCCTGGGGAAACATGAATTTTGTTACCTTTTTATTTTATTTTCCTTTACTTATAAATCATCATGATGATCCTCTTTTTACATCCATGTGTCTCACTTTTTATAAACAACATTCATTTCCTTTCTGAGGGTGGTTATTTGTAGTTCATTTTGCCATTTACAACCTTATAGGTCCTTTACAAATGGATCATTTTTTCACATTAAATTTTAGTAGGTCAAGAATCCATTTATTCAGGGTCCCCCTAGAGAATCGATCTCAGAAGATTGTGCCTACATATTTTTTTATAGCTTCCTATTGCTTTCTGTAGTCTTCCCAATTTAAACAGTAGCAACAACAAATAGAAGCTACCATAGGGCCTTGACTTTATGGTTTTATTTTTCACACTTGTTTCTAAGAGTGTTGGTTTTATTTGTTGGATTTGTGATGTATATATGCTTGTAGTAAATTTACCTGCTATCACAATGAGGAAAAGTCTGGCATTTGAAGGGTTCAAACACATTTAGATACATGTGATCAACGTGGAATTCAGTGACAATTTTAACTACTGTACCTTTTGATTTTCTTTATTGTATTTACACCAGTGTGTTTAAAAAATTAAAAGACATTTCTGTTATATCCTCCCAGATACTTAGTATTCCCATATCCATCAGAAGACTATGCCAAGTATTCATTTTGTTCTTTTTTAAACTCTAAAATAAACATGTTACAAATGATTGCTTTTCCCTCCTGCTGAGGTTTCTTAGTTTTTTTAAGATTAACTTTCTCTTATGGAGAGCTTGAAAATATATACGAAAGTAAACAGACTGGTATGATGAATCCCATGTAATCTTCACCCAGTTTTAGTAGTTACCAACCCTTGACTAATCTTGTTTCACCTTATAACCCTTCTATTGTACCCTCCATATTACATTGAAGCAAATCTCAGATATCATTTCATCTGTATTTTTAAATAACATATTTTGGTATGCATTTTCAAAAGATAAGGACTCCTTTTAATTTAACCACAATGTCATTAACAGTTCTAAAAATTTTATCCAATTTCCTTAATCAGTCTTTTTAAATTTACTAAAGTCTTATGAATGTCCTAGACAACCCCTCCCCCCCAATTTATTTGAATCAGTCTTGAAATAGATACATTATGATTGGTTGATATGTCTTTTATGTCTCTTCTGATCTATAAGTTCCTCTGTTTTTGTTTTTCGTTTTTCATTTTTGCAATTTATTTAGTGATGAAACAGGGCCGAGTTTCTCAGTCTGGATTTTGCTTCTTGCATTCCTATGGCGTAGTTTAATATCTTTCTTTATGTTCAATGTTGTAAATTTGGGAGTTAGGTCAAGAGGCTTGGTTTTCTCCTTTTTTTTTTTTTCTTTTTTTCCTTTCCTTTCCTTTCCTTTCCTTTCCTTTCCTTTCCTTTCCTTTCCTCTTTCTTTTTTTCAAAGGTGGTAGTGTGCTTTTCTATCAGGAGACACGTAAGATCTGGTTGTCTTTGTGATGCTAGCAGCCATTGGAATACATCTCTAAAGAGACACCCACATCTTCTGTTTGGTTACCTAGTTTGGTAAGTTACATAGTGAAAGTGGAATAAGTGCTTAATTCTTTCTCTTGTTTACAAGTTTTTTTTTAAATCTTTTTCAAAATAACAAGTTGGTTTCCTAGTATCCTTTTCAGAACCATTGCTGTGTTTCAGTCCATCGCACTACTTTAGTATATTGCCATTATAATCCTTATAGATCTTCTTAATTTTAAATAAACTTCAACTTAAATTGCTTTGCCTTAGGAAACTTTGGCTGTATTAAAATTGCATGGACATATTTGGTGGTAAAATCATGTAAATGCATGCATTCAACTTAACCATTGCCCTAGATGTTATTTTGAAAACTGAATACTTACTGAAGCTACTGTTTTAAACACTGTATTCTCCTAGCCACCTCTTTATCATTTGTCAAGGGCTAATTAATGTCTTAGCATTAGAATAACTGAAATATCTTTATTAGAACTAAAGTTCTATTTTTAAGTTCTGAATTAAAATAGGTCAAAGTGGAATGCAAAGACCTTTATCAGAATCAGATTAATTTATCAAGAGAACTAAATTGACAAATGAACCTTATTGTTATTAATATACAAGACAAAACAACCTTCTTTGTCTATTCAGGGAGTGTCTCATCAGGGCCTTGCTTGGCATGTGGGGTTGAGGATGCTTTGTCTTGGAAGATGGTGAGCATCCTTGGATTCTACTGACTAAATGCTAGTAGGGCCCCCTCCCAGTATTGCGGCCACCAGAAACCACCTCCTCAGATTCCAAATTTCTTGGGAGAGGAAGGGTTATTATTTCCAGTTGCAAATAACTGGCTAGATTCCACATTGTAATGATAGTAAATCATTATGCTGTAATTTAAAGAAAAAGAAAATTGTATAGTGTTGCTTTAAGTAACGTGTAATAATTTGTCATAGATTTCTTATGTAAAGCCTATCATGACCAAATATGTGTGATTTTGCTGCATATGTAATGTCTTCTATGCAAAAAAAAAAAAATGGTTGTTTTCTTCCTCTAGCAATTTACTCTTTATTCCTCCCCCAAACTCTGAAATCTCACACTAAATTTGAACTTCCTGCGTGAGCTTAACATGTACATACACATACTCTCTTGCAAATATGTATCTTTGTATATTCCCTTGAATTTAATTTTATGTATAGGAAAACCTGTGTTCTTAACAGGATTTTTCTTCTACTCCATTGCCTCAAACTGAACTTTTTCTTTTCTTTTGCTTCCGGTCTCTTTCTAACTATTAACCTTTTACTGTTTCTGAGATTTATTTTTAAAGCCCATTTAATTCTGTCATCTTTTCTCTCCTTATTCACTACCTGGCTTCTCATTTATCTTTAGTTTATTGGGCCATGTATATAGCTACGTCTCCACTTTTTTGTCTTGGATTTTTTTCATTTTTTTAAAATTCGTTTTTTTTCCTTTTTTATTTTATTTCAGTAATGCCATTTGGTAATATAGCTATCAGTGTTTTCTTCATGACTTATTTAATTTCTTTTTTGTTTTAGGTGCCCACCTTAGGTCTGTTTACTTTCAACTTCTTTTTTGACGTTCCTGAAATCTCTTCTATTTCATCTTTAATATTTAGTATTTCTTAGTACGCGTACTATCTATCCTTTTTTCACCTTTGTATCTTTTATCCCCTCTGATCTCCCCTGAGCAATCAAGGCCACATTTGTCAACGTTGCTTTTTGATTATGGAATTCCCTCAGAAATCTCAGTGGTTGTCCATCAAAGTTTTCTGCATTTGGCACCTAACTTATCTTTATTTTTATCTTCCATTATGTGTAAAAGCCCTATACTCGAGCAAAAGTGGCTTGTTTCCCACCCCCTGAGCATTACATGGGTTTTCTAGGCTCTGCATCTTTTTTACCTTCTCTCATTGTATGGAATGGCTGTAATCCTCCAAATAGTAGGATTCTTGTTAAGGAAGGCCCTTTTCAAATCCTACTTCTTTTTGTGAAGACTTTTTCCTGCACATATCTTTTTTAGACAGTGAAGTATTTTTTTATTTTTGGTGCTTGCCGCCTCTTGTTAGGGGCCCTTTCTTCCCAACTGGACTGGGCACCAGGACTGGGTATGGATCTTTTGTTTATTCATATTTTCAGCTCTTAACCTAATGCTCTTGAACTACATACTCAGATACTTTTACTGAACTTACTACTTGAAAGTAGTTCTGAAGCCACCCAAACTCCCCAAGTGCGGAGCTGCACCACAGCAGTGCCGTGTTACACACGTCCTGGCTTACGTCTGTTGTGTTGCTGTAGTTATTAATAGCGTTCCCTTTGACTTTCAGAAATGCTCCAGCTGTGTGGTAAATTATAGGGTCACTCCGATGCCATATGTGGGCAGTGTTCTGGTTGGACTTGGAGAATCAAGAGGTTCTTATAATCAGCAATTATCCAAAGCAGAGATTCTGATGTAGTTAGTCCAAGGCTGGCCTGAGAATGTGCATTTTAAGAAGTGTATCTCATAGGATCCAGGTACGCGCTACCCATTCCAATCATTTTTTGAGAAATAGTACTCAGAAGCGTGAGGTCTTAGTTGGAATGGGGAGAGTGGAAAAGAGGCAGGGTAGATAATGAAACACCATTTATTCTCTATGAAAGTAGAGAAGGACAGTTAAGATCATGTTTCTTACTTGATTTTAATGTCTAGCTATTTTTTTAACTTAAGCACCCCTTATACTTTGATTGCCTGTCATATTGGAAAGAAGCGTGTAGGAGGGGTTTGCTGAACATTAAGGTTTTATATGTGTAGCTTAATGAGTTAATGAGAGCATGAAATTTTGGTGCAAACAGCTGAAAATAGAAGTAAATCAGAACATAGTAAGTTATAACTTTGGAGGATGATGGAATGAACTAAAAAAGCACCAGAGATATTCCTAAATCTCATTAATATGTGTTTTTATTTATAAAAGACAAGAAAAAAATTTTAAAAACTAACAACTGTTTCTTTAGATAATCAAGAGGATGATTTATTGAAAATATAAATTAGATCTGTAAAATAACTTAAAAGAATGTATACTTTTATTTATAAATTTATGGATAATACATTCTAAACTTCTAAGTGGCAGCTATTTCCCAATTTGTCTTTTATTCTAGAGCATAGACAAAGATGGGAAACGATTATAAATATGTATTTATTTGTTTATTTATTTATTTATTTATTTATAGTAGTTCCAGGTGTATACCTTAAACGTGTTTTGAGGCAAATATTATCTAAATCCCCATGCATGATACTAATCAAATGGTAGTAATCATTTGATTATCATTTGATTACTACCAAAATGATAGTCTAATTTCACTGAGGAATAGGACTATTACAATTGTAAAAACAAGTAGAATTTATTTATTAGAAGATCCCTCAACAAAGGGATTTTATTTTAAGACTGCAAAGAATGGCAATTCCCAGTCCTCTGACTGCAACAATAAACTAAAGAAGAAAAATGATTCAGCATTTCATGAAATGCAAGATACGAAATAAAAGCATTTGGTATATTTTATCCTTCATCGGTTGGGTATGGACATTGGGTATGTTTCCACCTTTGGGCTACTGTAAGTAGTGCCGCTATGAACATTTGTGTACCAGCATTTATTTGAATACCTGTTTTCAGATCTTTGGGGTATATTCCTAGGAGTGGAATTGCTGTGTCATATATATGTTAATTATCTGTTTAATTTTTTTAGAAACTGCCAAACCTGTTTTTCACAAAGGCTGTACCATTTTACGTTTCCCACCAACAATGTATGAGGGTTCCAATTTCTCCACATCCTTGCCACACTTATTTTCTGTTGTTTCATTTATTTTTTAATTATAGCCATTCTAGTGGGTGTTAAGAGGTATCTTACTGTGGTTTGGGTTTCCATTTCCCTAATCAGTTGTGATATCATTTGGTATATTTCAACTCCCAAATTAAACACTGAAGTAGAAGCAAATTCTTCCTTAAAATAATAAAAATAGGCTTTTCTTTAACAAAAAGCCAATATTGTGTTTATTGAAAATATTTGTGAATAACGAGGGGGAAAAAAGTCAAGGGTGCCTCCATTATAGTTATGTAATAACTGACTATAATAAAAAGTTTGAAAAGATAAAAGGTATAAATATTGTGAAGGCAGAGACCGAGTGAACCTTCCCCCCCAAGAAATTGTCCTTTCTGTACATACAGGAAGGCCAGCTGACTCAGATAAAGGGCTTTGAAGTTAGACAAATGCAAGTTGAAGTCTGAGTTTCACAAACTAACCGAAAGGTTTTAAACAAGTTATTTATGTCCTCTCAGAAATGCAGATAATAATTGTTTCATTTGTTTTTTTAGTATATTAGGTATTACATACGTGATGCATGTTGTACATAATCGTAAGCAGCAGTTCTTTTGTGGAAAAATAAATAGATATGCTTATGAAAGAACATTTTGAAAAATGAGGTGTTAGAACCAATTCTAACACAAAGATTTAAAAGAAAAAAACAGTTCTAGTCCACAAATAGTAATAATGAGTGGAACACAATAAGAAGTTATTGCACAGTATGGTAATGGTTTTATTTCTCTGATAAGACTAAGACTTTTGTGTTCAGCAGCCATATTTTGCATTTTTCAGTATCAAAATTTATCCCACTTTCTAGCACATAGAAGATACATATATATTTTTTAAAGTTATGTTCAATAGAAATTCAGATTGAGACTCCGTATATTTAATTAAACACCTTTAAAAAATAATCTGTTAAAGTAACTTTCCAAAACTGGAGTTAAGATTACTTATTAAATGAAATTGGTATAAATGAATAGTGACTTAAAAAATTGTTAATCACAACTTTTACGATACATAAGCTCCAGATGAATGAAACCTAAAATATATTGTAAAAAGTCAAACTGTTGGAAAACTGCGAAATGGGCATATTTATTGTCGGTTGACCCAGAACATCCCCACTGTGCACTCCAAAGCGTGTCACTCACACTGTGCTCTGCTGTGCTAAACAATACAGTGTGAGTGACACCCCCTGGAGTTGTCCAGTGTGGTGGCCGTGATTAGACTCGGAAGATTAACTTTAATTTTGAATCGATAAGTAAAATTATAAAGGAGGTGATTGACATTCCAGTAGGTAAAGCAGGTGCTATGAAAAGGAACAAAACTTTTAAACACACAGGAGAAATGTTTGCATCTGCATTACATAGGATATGTATTGTTCATAAAGAGCTAGATCAGTGATGAATTTATCAAGATTCATATTGATTGGATGAAGCATGTAAATTAACACATGCTCTTAAAGAGGCAGAAACTAGAAACAACACTAGAGGGGTTGTACTCCCTGGACTTTTAACAAAACCTACTGGAAACTGTGAACCAACTTCTCAGAAAAATACATCAGCATAATATTTCAGGAGGTTTAGGGGACCACAAAATTCCTTCCAAGCTCTAGAGTTTTATAAATGAATTAATTGCATTTAATGTAAATTAGTGTGAAGAAACAAGGTAAAATATGTCACTTACTCAGGAAGGATAGGTGGGAGAGAATTAACCTTCCGAAAGAAAAGTCAAGAGCTTGTATGTTGAAGTAGAATTTAAAGAGCTTCTTAAACAGCTGGAGAAAATAAAACGTTTGACTCTAGTCTTGGAAGTCCCCTGTCCCATTATGAATGTGTAGGGGAACAAGAAGTGGAAATATGACAAAAGAGGTGACTTGGAGAGGGGTGTGTTGATGGAGCACCAGATAAGTAGGTTTGCTCAAGCACAATGGATGGAATAGGCAGAAAAGAAAAAAATAGAGCTTAGGCCTGAAGTGGCCTAATGAGACCTCTCAAAACTGAAGGTCAGGACCCTGACATGTGAGGGCAATAAGAAATCTCTGCAGGATATTGAAAAGAGGAGTTGGGATTTAGAAGTCACAAATTAGTTTATAACTTGAGTTGTGGTTAAAGCGATTTGGGTAACTCATTGACAAATGAATGGATGATTCTGGGGGAAAATGATCTGAATGCAATTCACCTTTCAAATCTGATACATTGTTTTCAACTATGGATGAGGATATTTTAAAATTTTATTTTTTAAATCCTCTATCTAATAAGATGATACTGTCTTCACTATTAAATATTTGGTGATAAAAATATGTGATATTTATCCATGTCTTTGTTTTTTAATAATGGAAGTTTACAAGGAGAACTTTTCTAGCTGTTGGCGCGGTGGCATTTCAAGGGCTTGCCTATCACAAGTAGCAGGCAATGCAGTATCATAGAAGCCCAGTTGGCATCAGCTAGAGGTACATGTGGCCTTTCACACCTAGCTCACAAGTGACATTCCAGGAGTAGGTTGACTTTATGATCAGCCTACTAACCACCTCTTGGAATGGATTTGTTTTAAGGGATTGTTGTTTTAATGAAAATGTGTATCAGTTGTTGGCTGCAAGATAAAAGTACTAGTACATTAGTAACATAATGTCTTCTGATCTATTTTCAAATATAATCTATATTATATTTTAATATGTTTATTTTGTTCACTGCTGTTAGCAGGGCATCCTAAGGTGTGTGTATGAAAATGTATGGAAAAGTGACGGGAAATCTAGATTGTGTAAACTGGCAGATACATTTCTTTTTTTGTTGTTGTTAGAGACAAACTTTAGAAATTACAAATAAAAGTCCTCTAAACTCATAGATTTACATGTCATGATTTGGAACAGTGCTGTCCAGTAAAAATGTAATGCAAACTACATAATGTAATTTTCAGTTTTCTAGTAGACACATTAAAAGTTAAAAAGAAATGTAAAATTTTAATACATTTTATTAACGCCAATATCCTAAATTATTTTAATGTGCAAACAATAGAAAATTATTGAGCTATTTTACCAGTTTTTTTTTTTTTTGGTACAATGTATTTGAAATCTGGTGTGTATTTTACACTTAGCATATATCAATTCAGACTAGTCACTTGGTAAGTGCTCAGTAGCCACAGGTATGCACAGTGTGTTGGTCACGCATGGATTTAGAACATTCCCGTTTGTGTCTTTTTACCTATCACGGATTAACTTGTCCTTTATTCCCTCTTACTCCTTTTTATTGTGCATAGATATCAAGAACTGGGGCACACCCCAGTTTGTAAAAGGAAGATTAATAACCCTTCTTGGCTAGTGGTGATTACATGTTAAAGGTCTATAAGAGAGCTCGACACCCAGTACAGAGATGCAGGCTGTTTCCAGAGGACTTTGTTTTGAAACACGTGTGTCTGCCCATGATGTTTTGTTGTCGGTATCTTATGGTAGTATATTCATAGTTTTTTGTTTGAGGGGGAGTCTTCCTATTCTCTTTGAGGAGTGGACAGTATATCCTGAACATCCCTCTTGTAACAGGAAGTATATGTAGCTTAATTAGGATTCCTAGATGGGGAGTTTATTTAGTAAGGAGCTTATATTGGACTTAAATATATTTTCATTATTAAGCTGAAATGTCATTTGTTAAGAGTTTGTTTTTTTATATTAACACCTTTTAAGGTAATGTATTTATAACTGTTTTATCTGGTAGATAATCTTGCCATTAGCAATACTAACGTTTCAGACGACCTCTAATGACAAATGTGGTGTTCTCTAGACATTTATAGAAGTACTTTGTAAATAACTTTAATTCAAATTATTTATATCTTTCTAAGAACTTCCTTCCAAGAGGGATAATATTTTCTCACAATGTAAAATTGACTTAATCTAATTATAGTTAGACTTCATTTGATACGGACTTTAAATAAGATATAGTTAGTTCCCCGGTTTTTAGATTTGAGATTTTTATGCACTACCCTAATTCCATAAGTTAGTTTGCTGTTTTTGACCACGAAATTTGATTGTTAAAATGCTCATAAGACAATTTATTTGTTTGCACATAGTAAGTACACGATAGAACCAAACTGTTTTCCAAGACTTCCGGTTTTGTACATTTTGATTGCCGTTTTACTTTCTGTGTGTGTTGCGTTATATATAACTAGTGTCAGTTTCAGCGATGCATGCCCATTTGAAACAATAGCTCTTACTTACTGACTATACAAGGCGCTTTGCTAGGTGATTTACTGTATTATGTCTCAGTTCTCTCATCATCTTTTTAGAAATGAGGAGAATAAATCTTCGAGAGATTATGTAACTACTCTAAAGGCACACTAATTAATGATGGAAGCAAGATTCAAACTCAGGACTGTCTGATCCAAAAGATCATGCTGTTCATCATACTGCCTTAGATATTGTGATGGCAGGAGGTGTGAGTATGTGTGTGTGCAGGAGAGAGAATGTATCTGCAGGCTGCTGCTGAAGAGAGAAGGATAATCAGTTTAGCACAATAGTCTGGCAAGAAGTACTTTCAATTTTTTGTTTGTGTTGTATGCATATGCTTAGGGCTTATTTGTTTTTAAAGAGACCAAGGCATTATATAGTCTGCTTTAGTGTGAAAAACAACAATGTGCATTATATTGTAAGTGACAACCAAGGCTGTTGTTACTTCTTGGCCTTTTGCCAACTGTAGTTTTGAAAGCTAGTATTTGTTAAATCTTAAGGTAGACTGTATCTTACACAGAAAACGTTTTGAAAAAATTTTAAATGAAACACGAGTTTATATTTGCAAATATTTGCATACTGGCAGAGCCTATCAGCCAAACTCAGCACTGTGTTTGTGTGTGAATTATTATTATTATTATTTTTTTTTTTTAATTGACTTTAAATACCTGTATCAGGAGTCATTTGGTTGCAATAGTAGGAAACTCAAACCAAACTGGCTTAAGAAAATCATGAATTTGTTTGTGTAATTTAATAATGGCAAAACCGGATAAGTTGTTTCACATAATTGAAAAGTTCAAGGCAGAGGTGGCCTTAGGCATGCTATCAGCATCTGACTTACTTCTCCATCTGTTAACCTGTTTCCCTGAAAATAAGTCGGACAATCCTCAAATGCGTCTTTTGGAGCAAAAATTAATATAATATGTGACATAATATAACACTGGTTCTTATATTAATTTTTGCTCTAAAAGACACATTGGAGCTGATTGTCCGGCTAGGTCTTATTTCCGGGGAAATAGGGTATCTCTCCTTCCTCCTAGTTGACTCCATTATTAGACAGGCTTTCTCATTGTAGTGATAAGATAACTGCTCCTACCTCCCAGCTACATCCTTTTGGTTCAGATACAGTGAGAAGTAGTGTGAAAGTCCTGGCCTCAGTATTTTCATCAGAAATCTAATTGCATCTGATTAACTCTAATTGGGTTCATCCATGAATCAGTCACAGTGGGATAAGTGGAGTGGGGGTGAAATATTTATATGGATCATTCTTAGGCAAATATTCTGTCCCTGAGACTTGGGTAGCATTAACTCTCCTGGAAGCGTGTATAGGTTATGAGAAGGGCTGCAAGTGTGAAATGGGTTACCACAAGTCAGGTGAATGGACCTGAGCAGCAAAATCAGTAGGTACCTCTTTTGGAGTGACAGGCATTCTCCATAGTCCTCATTCTTCCCAGTATGCTGGCTTACTTAAATCACTTATTTACACTACCTGCTTGGCAGTTAAGAGCATTTGGGTTTGATTCCCTTGGCTTATAGTTTCCTGATAAAGAACTGTTGAAGAATTTGGGGTGGTTATAGAAATCTACATTTTTTTCTCTATTGCATTTCACAGATCTGTTTTTATAACTTTAATTTTGGATATCTGTGTTAATTTTTTTTATGAATATGAAATTACATTTGTTTGAGTTGTGGAATGGCAAAAATGTTTGCAAAGGGTAGGGTTAATTAGTTTTTTTGAATGACTTTACCAAAACAAGTTTATAGGCATACCCTGTTTTATTGTACTTCCCTTTATTGCGTCTTGCAGATGTATTTTCATCAACATTGAGGTAAGACCCTCCAAGAGCAAAAAGATAGTGTATTTCACTGAGGCTCAGATGGTGCTTAACATTTTTTAGCAATAAAGTATTTTTAAATTAAGGTGTGTACATTTTTTTAGACATAGTGCTCTTGCACACTTAATAGACTACAGTATAGTGTAAACTTTTATATGCACTGGGAAACCAAAAAATTGTGATTCACTTTAGTGGGATATTCGCTTTATTGTTGTGGTCTGAAAGGGAACCTGCAGTATCTCCAAGGTATGCATGTACTTTTTGGTTAAACCTCAGCTAGATGTCTTGAATTGCTTCTGTTAGTTTTCCTGAAGAGCCTATAGCTGGGATTTTGGTTTGTATGTATAGTTACAACTAAAACAAGATACTGATCCTGATTACCAGTGGTTGGGCTGAGGGTTAGGTGGCTGCCACAGCTGGAAGGAGAGGCTCCAAGCTTAGTCTTTCCGTAGCAACAAAATCAGGAGACATTTCTATTTTCTAGAGCCCCTTACAGAGCAAGCCAGAACGGGAGGGTGTGGAGAGGTGCAAGTTTGTGACACTATTTGGGGTTTGTGTTAAGAGAGTGAAGCTAGAGTTACTTGAGCACCCTAACGGAGAAAAAATTCCACTGACAAGATTCTCTTGCACTGGCATTAGATTCAGAGGCTTAGGGTTTGCTCTCCAAGGCATGTCTTCACTTGTTTTAAAGGCTCTCTTCTCTGTTGAGTGTCTGTTTTATATTGCCCATGTTGATTGTGATTTCAGATTTTGTCAACTTCCACTCATTGCCATTCTAGATTCCATGAAGGCTAAAATTCTGAGGTATAGGGTAGCCAGATAAAATACAGGACACCTAATTTTATCTGAATTTCATATAAACAACAAATAAATTGTTGTTTATATATCCCAAATATACATGAAATATACTTACACTAAATATTCCTTGTTTATCTAAAATTCAGATTTAACTGGATGTCCTGTGTTTTTCTTTAACTTTTTATTTTGAGATAATTGTAGATTTGTATGCAATTGTACGAAATAAATCAGAGAGGTCATCCTGTATTTTTATTTGCTAAATCTGGCACCCTTCTTTGGGTCTTTTTGTCATAAGGCAACCCAACATCAAAACATTTGTGTTTTGCAAATAGTAAAATATTAGAAACTCTTGGGGAGCCCTCTAATGCTTCAGATAATACTGATTTCTGAAAGAATAATCTTTGAGTAAGGTACTACTGGTACTTCAGCACTCAAAATTTCAGAATGAAATTACTTTAAAAGCCATGCAACATTTAGAATATTTAATAGTTTAATCTCCTATCTAGCAAGATACTGCATTGGAGATGTTATGAAACAATGAACTAATTTAGCTTGAGGCATCTCTGAGCAGGTAATATTTTGACCCAGGTAGTCTGAGGTCTCTTTCATTCCCCAGTCCTTCAAAGTTGTCATAACTGCCTTGACTCAAATTTGGAAAGAGGGTTACATAATCCTATCTTTTCTAACAGTTTGTGGTGATTTGATAACTGGAATTATAATTTGGATAAATCAGATCCTATATACCCATTTGAATAGGATGAGAAAAAGAACAGAAGTGACCCTTCAAGTTTTCAGAGTTCCTCCATCAAATCGGAACAGCTTGCTTCCTTCTTCTTTCCCCTCATCTGAACAGTAGGTGGTATGGCACAGGGAGAAACATGGCTGGCCTGTTTCTCTCATAATTACTTTGTTAATCCCAGTTGTTACTCCCCATTGGTAAACAAACCACATTAGCAGTTTTATTGTTTTGTAAACAGAATAGACTGAATTGGGGGAAAGGAGAGGAAGTCAACTAAAACTGAACTAAGTAAAAGTTGATCATCTCTTTTTCTGTTATGCTTAGAAATACATGGGCAAATAGCTGTAGAGCATTGTTGTTCTCTAATGAGATGGAAATTGGAGCTGAAATTAATTAGTCCATTGGACCTTCCATTGGATCAGCTTTGGTCTCTAGCGTTACCTTTTCTGGAGGAGCCCTGCAACTGCACGTTCTTTCTGCCACTACTCACTGGGAGGCCAGACAGTGAGGGGAGGCCAGCGAGCAGACCATATGCTGCTGCCCAGCTCTGTCTACTTCAGTGTTGTCCCAAAGAACTTTCTGCAGTGGTAGAAATGTCTGATGGCAGCCACCTGTGGGAACTAAGTGCTTCAAATATGGCTAATACTAATGAGGAACTGAATTTGTAATTTAATTTTACTTATCTAAAATTTTAATAGCCACATGTGGTTAGTGGCTACTATATTGAGTGGAGTCTTGAACTTTTATCCAAGCTTCTACAGAAATGGAAAAGTCAGTATGTCCTTGTTTCTCAAGCATACACTGAAAATAATACCAAACAAATGCAGTGTTTTGTAGTCTCAATAGTCTTTAAAATGGCTTTTTTCAGTAGGACTTTACAAGGGTCAAGATTTAATCAGTTTAAACTTTAGGCTTGGTGATAACTGATTCTGACATGATAGGGTCTCTACAATATAGACAAGTATGGTTGCTATGCCAGTCAGGCAGCTATTTTTGCATAAAGCTTTTGCTTTTCTACATGGGAATTGACTGGACACTTCACAAATAAGTCTGAAGAATTACTATGTGCTAGGCATTATTCCAAATTTCACAGCAGCGTTATGAATGTTATTTTCACTTTGAGATGAGAAAACTAAGGCACAGAGAGATAAAGTAATTGCCTAGGATTATGCATTTGGTAAAAGGTGGAACCAAGATTTGAACTCGGGTAGACTGGCTCCAGAGTTCATGCTCTTAACTGTACTGGTCTTATAAATTGTTAAAGTGGCATTCATATTTTGTTTACATGCATAGAAGCTGATTGCTGGTGGAAAATGCAGTTAGTTCCAGGGTTATATACTGCAGCACTGATTGTGTAAGAAAGGTTTCCCAGTTCCAAGCCATTTACAGCAGTGCTGTTGTCAGCTCCAGGTTCCAGGAGAAGGAGAGATTGGGCCTGGCTGTGATAGAGTCTCTAGTGAGAAGGAGGATAGTGGAAGGGGAAGAGAATTCCTCAATGGCTTTGAATTGGAAAAAAGGCGTACTTATAGTGGGTTAAAGAGCACTGGGCATGCTTTAGACAGATCAGCTTCTTACAAGCAAACATTAAACAGATACTGAGAGATGGTGGTTTAATTTCTTCAGAGATAAATTTGAAATAATTTGATAGATTGTGACTGTGATTCTCACCTGTAGGCTTTGAATAAGTCATTCAGTCTCAAATCACACCCTTCCTTGAACAATATGCTGACCCCCCTGCCACCATATGGTCAAAAGTCTGTGTATAACTTTTGACTCCCCCAAAATTTCATAGCCTATTATTGACTGGAAGCCTTACCAGTAACATAAAGAGTTACGATTAACACATTTTGTGTGTTATACGTATTATACACTGTATTCTTACAATAAACTAAGCTAGAGAAAATAAAATGTTATTAAGAAAATTATAAGGAAGAGAAAATATATTTACTATGCTGTATTTATTGACCGTAAGTTTACATTGTCTGTTTACAAGATGAATAGTCTGTCAGTATCTACATCAACATCATCTTATATGATACAAAACACTGTAAATGTTACGTGTATTACTATCACTAAGCATCAAAAATGAAAAGATAATGTAGAAAAGAAATTCATGTTTATATATAGGTGTAACAATTCGCGCACTGAATTGCATGATAAAGAAAAAACAGCAACATGATTGCTTTACGGTAGCCTAGTATAATCGACACAAGAGTTTCATAGTAGCCTAGTCTATATACTAGTGAATGAATCATTATGTTTATGGCATATAGTTTTACAGTCATTCATAATACAGTATTGGAAACACTGTTACAATTTTTTAAAAACCTCTTGCCTGTGATGACAGGCTGATACAGTTTTTCTAATAACTAGAGGGGGAGGCATACTGTATGGTAATGTGATTCTTTGAAAGCAAAGTTATTAAACAGTAAGAAGACTAACATTATTAATTTGATGTTAAGGATCACTGGCCTCAGGCCTGTGTAAGGGTAGGCTATCCATTTCCAGCAAGTCTTGCATGTGATGCTCTACACAATGGATTCTGAGGCAGTGATGATATGATGACACAAAACATTTTATACATTTCTTGCCATATGATTATTCGATTTGCACGCAAAGACAGTCATACCTATACAACAGAGAAGTTTATTAACTGTATGGCATGATGATTATTTACTACTCAGTAAGTGGAAGAGGCTCATCATGAAGGTCTGCGTAGGAGGACGATGAGGACTTGGTCTTCCTGTCTCGGGGGCAGCAGAGGCAGAGGAGGTGAAAGGGGAAGCGCCAGAGGCAGGCACACTTGGTATAACTTTACGGAGATATTACTACGTAGTCGTTTCTGTCTGACTTTTTTGCTTTTTCATTTCTCTAAAATGTTTCTGTACTGTACAAATCCTTTCACTACTTGCTTTAGTTTCAGTGCCTGTATCACAGAAAGGTCCCACGTCATAGAAGAAGTCAAAAGCAATCCTGAACAATCGAACCCTTCTGCCAGACTTTCTAGTGTCAGTTTGTTTTCTGGCACTGCTTTCTTCTTCATCGATGTTCTTTCACATCTTCTGGCACTGGTTTAGAAACACTCATCTTCACCGAGTGGTCGTCTTTTAATGCCTCTGGTGTGGTATCTGTTAGCTCTTAAATTTCTCCAAGATCCTTATTTTGTACCCTTCATTCCCCTATACCTTTTTGGCAATATTCACAATCTCTTTCATGATTTTCTCACTTGGCTCCGTCATAAATCTTCTGATGTCATTCACAACATCTTTTTTCCCCAGCAAGAAATTAACTGTTTCAGGTTTGATGGCTTTCACAGCTTTTCTGTAACAACACTGGCATCTTCAATGGTGTGATCCTTCCAAACTTTCATGATGTTCTCTTGAATGGAGTTCTCTGCCATAGTGTTGAGTCCTTTCCATAGAATACCATGTGTAATGAACTTTACAGGTCCTTTTGATCCCTTCATGCAGAGACTGAGTGAGAGATGTTGTGTTTGGGGACAAGTAGACCACTTCAATGCCTTTGGTGTTGAAATGGAGCTCTGGGTGGCCGGGGCTTTGTTCAGTATCAGAAGAACTTTAAAAGGCGGTCCTTTGCTTGCAAGGAACTTCCTGACTTTAGGGACAAATCATGGGTGAACCACTTCAGAAAAAGGGTTCTTGCTGTCCAGGCCTTCATTTTGTACAACCAAAAGGCTGGCAGCTGTTGTTTGGCTTTTTCTTCAAGCCTCAGGAATTAGCAGCTTTATAGCTAAGAGCAGTCCTGATCATAAACCCACCTGCATTTGCACAAAACAGTAGAGTTAGCCTATCCCTTCTGCCTTAAATCCTGGTGCTCAATTACCTTCCTTACTAATAAATGTCTTCTGTGGCTTCCCTCTTCCCCCCTAGAATAGGGCATTTTAGTCTGGGTTTAAAACTTGTTCAGGCAGATATCCTTTCTGCTCAGTGATTTTTTTTAATGGTGTCTGGGAACTCGTCTGCTGCTCTTGTTCAACAGAAGCTGCTTCTCCTTTTATCTTGACATTTTTTTAAGCCAAACCTTTCTAAAATTACCAAACCATTCTTTATTGGCATTAAATTCTCCAGCTTTAGATCCTTCTCCTTCCTTTTGCTTTGACTTGTAATACAATGACTTTGCTTTTTCTCCAATCATATTTGAGTCTATAGCAATGCCTTTCTAAGAATCCTGCATCCACATAAAGCTTCATTTTCAGTACAAAATAAAAAGATATTTAGTAAAAAGTGCAAGATGTTCATGCCTGCTGGTGTAGCTGTAACAATGGCTTCACAAATTTTCTTTTCTTTTTTGCAATGTTCCTTACACTGGATTCATTTATCTTGAAATGGTGGGCAACCACAGCTGCAGACCTCAATCTATGGGTACATATCAAACTATTCAACTTTTTTTTCTTGTAAAGTCATGACTTTCCTGTGCTTCTTGGGAGTACTTCCAGCTTCACTAGAGGCATTTTGTATGGGTGCCATGTTGTTATTCAAGGTTTACAGTATTGCACTAAACATGATGGAAAATGTGTGGGAACCGCAAGAGATCACTTTTTACTTGAGATATGCAATTTACTGGAGAGACAAGCTGCTTGCTCATTCGGAGATTTTAGCGTCACATGGCATTTTAAGCAGATACTCGTAACACTTGAGCTCACTGCCATACCAACATGAGGTGGCTATGAAATTATTTGCAGTATAATATGTACTGTAGTTAATTTTACACAGTTATGATTTAATACTGCATCTTTTGTGTACATTTGTGTACATTCCTCTCTGTCAGTGGCGCCATGTGCAGTCTGTAATTTTGTGTGCATAAGTTTTGATAAATTTTAACTTTTTATGATAGATTTGTATTTTATGATAGTAAATGATAAAATAGACTAGTATCTATGTATACTTTATGCATTCATGACATACCTAACTTTCTCTGAATATTTCTAGGCTATGCAGTTCATCTGTGAGGTTTTTCAAATTGTCACAAATCTCCAAAAAGTTTTCCAGTATATCTTTTGAAAAATCCATGGATAAGTGGACCCATGTAGTTCAAACCCGTGTTGTTGAAGGGTCAGCTGTACTTTTTCCCCATCACACTAGGCTATAATTTATTTTCCAGTGGGAACATAAAATTAGTTGAATAGAATAATATTGGGCCTTGATGCATTAAATACTGGAGCAGTGCTAAAGATGATTATTCTAAAACAGCATATTTTATTCTATTTGTATAAAGATAAAGGAAGTGATTCTTTTAGCCCAACTCTGACATTTTTTTCACCTCCTGCTCCTTTTGAGGAATGTCCTATCTAGTCCCTGATTTTCCTCAGTAATTGAGTAATTGTTAAATTAATGCTAGTGTGCTATTTTCCCTAAGTGTGTGTAATTTTGATGTTGAGAGATTGGGCATATACAAAACAAGTTACTGAAAAGTAAATGATCTTTTCCACTATTTATCTATAAAGCCCCCTGTGAATTATTAAATCTCTATATTACTTTTGTGTATTATAGTGTATATACCTGCTTGAAATCAATGAACAGTTACAATTTTCTTCCTTTCAGTGTTTAGTTTTCCTTTTGCTAAAGTGTTTTTAAAATTTTCTTCTGACTCCTGTGCTCTAAAGTACACGTTAACAGTGATTCCTCTAGGAGATGTAAGAAGTACCATTTTAAGGATTTGGTGATATCTAGGATTGCAAAATGGTACTAATAAAGCATATTGGCACTTAGCTACTTTATAAATACTTTTTATTATAAAAGTGCAAACTTATTTTTCTTGATAAACAAACTTCCAGTTTTTTTTAAATAATATTTTTTACTCTTTAATTGTCCTCTACTGTATTTGCATCTTGACATTGTAAATACCATTTCTACTTTCTGTTCTTTTCTGGACAGATACATTGTTTGTAATAAGATTCTACTCACATCCCTTTTTTTTTTTTAAACACTTTCTGGATCACAGTAATGCTTTACTGACTAGAAATAGTATGGTGAAAGTCAATCAAAGTATTACTTCTGGTATAATACTGGTATAATAATTAGAAAATATATATTCGTGGTACGCTGTATTATTTTCTATTTTAATTGTGCTTCTCTACATAAATCTCATTTTCAAGAAATCAATAGAGGGCTCAATTTCAGTTTGTTAGAACTGGTTACTAACATGTTATTGTGCTACTGTTTCTTATTTGTCCTATCCTTTGTAATATTGAAGAGTTATTTTTTGATGTGATTGCTTTTAGTTGATTTCTTTTTAAAATAAGAGTAGTAGTTGATATTTTTAGCTGTAGGTCATCAAAGAGATGTTCATGTATTTCTAGGTGTACCTTTCTGCCTTGATTTTCTTTTTCTTTTTTTTTTTTGTATGCTGTCTGGAAATAGTAAGGGAGATAATGTGCAGAAACTGTACAGGTTTTTAATACTTTTATCAAATTGAAAATTCTCCTTGCTATGGTCTAAAAATTCTATTAGGATTGACACTGTTTTTGTTAGATTTTGGTAATTGTTATGGCTGCCAAAATGGATTGAGGAGTTACATGTGAACTTCATTTCACAGATATAAAAGGAAAACAGTAGCTAGTAGAAATTTTCTCAGTGTTATACTTCCTTTTTCTGTTTGGATAATCAATGTTTTCTAGTGGGACTTTAGAGTCACTAAAACAGCCTTTGACTGATAAAATGAATTTAGGGGAAAAAAGTCCTTTTTGATAAAAAGAAATATGGTGTTACAGAATACTGAATATATATATATATATATATATCTCCTGCTGATAGTTTCCTTATGTTCTCCTTTTGTATTCTTACATGGATGTGCTAATTGGCAATATTCAAATCTGCCTCAGACCTTTACACGTGTGTTGAGTCCCTCTGCAGACAGTGAGTTAAAACTTCCTACTGAATACTTGTTTGTGTGCTGTAGTTGTCATCTGAATCAATACTGCCTTATGGTTTACATGATTCCCTAGGTAGTTTGTTGTGTATTTTAGGTACTCTACTAGCTCTTTAAAAACAAACAAACATGGTCAAGGATGTGTGGGTATGTGGTACATGTGCTCTCGTAGATGCAGGTTTATGTGTGTATAGTTGATTTTAAGTCATTTATCTGACAACAACATGATGTCAGATAAGCACACAGAGGTTTAACATTTAACGGCACAAAGTAATCTCTTTATTATGCCTGAAGCCAGTTTGGAAGATCTGAGTAGTAAAATAAATGCAATGTGTTCTTTACATACTGATACTTTGGGAGACACACACACACACACACACACACACACACACATACCCTGGGGGGCCAGAAGAATGTGTACAAGTGGACACTTTGGTCACCGTTGCTCAAGCAGCAGTTCGCCATAATCAGAAGTATCTGGACGCTGATGGTAACCACTTTGAGCACCTCTTGTAATTGCAGAAGTCAAACGTGACTTGTATTCATCTTGTTATTGGTATATATTGAGTATTACAATTTTAATACATTTTCCTTTCTTAAAATGCGTACACATTTTTGACACCCCCTGTATATATTCGTATATATTTGTAATTAATGTCTACTTTTGAATGAAGATATTAAGCTATTTGGTGACCTCACACATTAGACTAAAGTTTTATCATTATAACACGTGTGTAGTCATGAATTTAGAAGTATTGCAATGGAGGAAAGACAGCCTCTTTAATAAATGGTGCTGGGAGAATTGGATAGCCACGTGCAAAAGAATGAAACTGGACTGCTATCTGTCACCATGTACCAAAATTAATTCAACATGGATCAAAGACTTAAGCATAAGACCTGACGCAATAAACTGAATAGAAGAAAACATAGGTACTAAACTTATAGACCTTGGGTTCAAAGAGCATTTTATGAATTTGACTCCAAAGGCATTGGAAGTAAAAGCTAAAATAAACGAATAGGATTATATGAAACTTAAAAGCTTCTGCACAGCAAAAGAAACCATCGACAAAATAAAGAGGCAACCAACTGAATGGGAGAAGATTTTTGCAAACATTGCCTTCGATAAGGGGCTAATATCCAAAATATACAAGGAACTCATGAAACTCAACAACAAAAAAACAAACAACCCAATTGAAAAATGAGCAGAGGACCTGAAGAGACATTTCTCCAAAGAGGACATACAAATGGCAAACAGACATATGAAAAAATGCTCAACATCACTAATCATCAGAGAAATGCAAATAAAAACCACAATGAGATATCACCTCACCCCAGTCAGAATGGCTATCACCAACAAGACAAATAGTAACAAGTGTTGGAGAGGTTGTGGAGAAAAAGGAACCCTCATACACTGTTGGTGGGAATGCAGACTGGTGCAGCCACTATGGAAGGCAGTGTGGAGGTTCCTCAAAAAAATTAAGAATAGAATTACCATATGACCCAGCAATCCCTCTCCTGGGTATCTACCCCCAAAAATCTGAAACCATTTATCCATAAAGACACGTGTGCCCAATGTTCATTGCAGCTTTGTTTACAGTGGCCAAGACATGGAAACAACCAAAATGTCCTTCGATAGATGAATGGATAAAGAAGTTGTGGTACATATACACAATGGAATACTATTCGGCATTAAGGAAAGATGATATAGGAACATTTGTGACAACATGGATGGATCTTGAGAATATAATGCTAAGCGAAATAAGTCAGACAGAAAAAGAGAACCCTATGATTTCACTGATATGTGGTATATAAACCAAAAACAACAAAAGAACAAGACAAACAAATGAGAAACAAAAACTCATAGACACAGACAATAGTTTAGTGGTTACCAGAGGGTAAGAGGGGTGGGGGTGGGAGATGAGGGTAAGGGGGATCAAATATATGGTGATGGAAGGAGAACTGACTCTGGGTGGTGAACACACAGTGGGATTTATATATGATGTAATACAGAATTGTACACCTGAAATCTGTGTAATTTTACTAACAAATGTCAGCCCCCAAAATTAAAACAAACAAACAAAACCAAAAAGGAAGTATTGAAAAATATTGACATTTCTCATATTGAATATTTCTGATGTTTCTACGGTGTGTTAGACATTACATGGTGTCAAAACTGTAACAGTCAGGCCTTGTCTCTGCCCATAAACACCTTCTTTTTCAGTGAGTAAAACATATATATATATATATATAGATTAATTTTTTAAAATTGCAAATGTGTTAAGAGTGAAAAAGGAAAGACATTAAGTGCTATGATAGTGTCCCCTAAGGGTTGTGTTAATTATTTATTGCTACTTAGTAAACTACCCCACAAGTTAGTGGCTAAAATAGCAAACATTATTTTCATACTTTCTATGAGTCAAGAATTTGGGAGAGCATTAGCTGAGTGCTTTTGGTTCAAGATTTTCTATGAAGTTGCAGTCGGGGTGCTTCTTAGCAGGCTGTAGTTATCTGCAGACTCGATTAGATTGGAGGATCCATTTCAAGATGGCTCCTTCATGTAGCTGTTTGGTAGGTCTCCGTTTCTCACTGACTATTGGCAGGAGGCCTCAGTTCCTCTTCACGTAGGCCTCTCAATAGGCTGCTTAAATGGCCTTGTAACTGTAGCTAACTGCCTCGAGAGAAAGTAATGAGAGAGAGAGATGGAGGAGGGGGAGTGTGGCTTCTCCATTTGGCCTGGGCTGCTTTAAAACATGATGGCTGGGTTTCAGAAACATTCTGACACCGAGAAAGACAGACAGACGGAGAGGGAGGGGGGAGGGGGTGCAGGAGAGAGGAGATCTAGATGGAAGCTGCGTTGCCTTTTCAGACCAAAGTCTCACCCAAATTCAAGAGACGAGAAAGAGACCATCCTCTTAATGGGGAATGGCAAGGTTCTGGAAAAGCGGTTGGACACAATATTAATGGGGTCATTTTTGGAATATAATATCCGCAGAAGGGAAAACAAGAGGTGATGCTGGCAGATGAGTTAAGAAAAACTGTAGTCCAGAGAGGAGATGTTGGTTGTGGCAGTAGGGTTAAAAGAAGTGAATACATGTGAGAGATATGCCAGAAGATGGACAGAATGTAGTGATTGACAAGGCGTGGGTGGTAAAGGAGATGGGATGTTAGTGACGGCTCGCGGCTCCCATCTTTATGACGTGAGCAATCAAGTGCCTGTAGTGCCTTATCTTAGATGGAGACCAGAGTGGGGATGGAGGTTTTGCTTTTGTTTTCAATGGTTGTGGTTGTGGTGGTGGAATGAATTGGGGGGCAGAGTCTAAAGTTTATTTTCGGAACGAATTGAGTTTGAATTGAGTTTGAGTTACGTGAGGTACATTCGGTGTGAATGGAATGTTGCTACTCTAGCTGAGAGGGACAGTCTGGGCCGGAAATAATTATTTAAGAACTTTAGGTGTATAGATGGCAATTTATGGTTAAAGTTTGTGTAGGTGAATGTAGACTGAGAAGATAAAAAAGGGAGGGGGCAGCTCTAAGGAATATCATCTTTGAATGGTTTAGAGGAGGCTACGTCAGCAAATAAACTGGAAGGGACTGTCCTGGAGGTAGGAAAAAAACAAGACAGATATATGTCAGGGAAACCTAGGGAAGATAGTGTTTCATGGCAGTATCAAAGTAAATAAAGCACGTTGAGGACTGAATAATGTTTGGTGGATTTAGGAGTATTTTAGCAAAACTTTTTAAAGAGGAATGGAGGTGAAAACAAGTTGGAGTGCTGTAAAAAGTTAGTGGGAAAGGAGAGAATGGAGGTCCTACTCTTTTAAGAAGTTTGGTCAAGAGGGGAAGTAGAAGGACTGAAGCCCATAGCTGCAGAGGAAAATGAAGTAAAGAGATGTTTGGTGTGTGTTTTTTTTAATTAAGAAATTTCCCCCCTTTTGAAATGGAAGGGACTGGACACTTCTAAATGTTTAGTTAAGGATCAAGAGAGTGAAAAATAATGGCATAACTCTATAAATGTCAATTTAGTTTAAAAGTCAGGGTCTGTAAAAGGATATTTTAAAATTGAAATAAGGCATTGATGGACTAATATATTAAGCCACTAAACCATTTTAAAGATGCAGATTTTTATGTAGCTTTGTCTTGTGGCTTGTATGTGCCTGTTTGTAAGTCCCAAACTAAATTGGTCACTTGATTTTCTTTTGTCTTAATGAATCTAGAACATTTGTCAGTAACTGCAGTATTTTTTGAGACAAAGCAGAGCAGAGATTGTACTTGATGGATTTTTACAATAAAAGGAGAACAAAAGTAAAGGATTTTACTTTTTAAAAAACCAAGTGGTGAAATAAATGGTAAAGTTTAATCTTAAAGAAAAAAACTAATGGTAGTATTAAAAGACAATGTCAGCATTCTTGGAAAAATGAACAATTTTCATTAAATGATAAAGGCAAGACTATTTTTTACTTAGTATTTATCATTTCAACAGATAAGGAAGGATAGGTTAAAAGCAAACTAATTGGTTTAGGAAGTCCCCAAGAAATAATAGACATTTAAAAAATAGATGCTACAAATTCCATCAAAACTGAATGGTAACAAAAAATTGGGGTGTTTAAAAGAACACAAAGAGGTCTGGAATAAATGCAATCACTAAAGGATTGCTTGGTCTTTGTCCCACATAGTGGAGACGAGACTCGCAAAGGTTATTAGCTCAGTGATTCACAGCTAACTGTACTGGAAATGCCCGAACTAGAAACTGAGTCCTCTTCTCACCCTGTTGAGAATGTTATATAATATACGATGGAGCATGTTAGACTGTGAGGATGAGATTGGAGTAATTTACCGTGTTTCCCCGAAAATAAGACCTAGCCGGACAATCAGCTGTAATGCATCTTTTGGAGCAAAACTTCATATAAGACCCGGTATTATATTATATTGTATTATATCATATAATTTATAGGACCCGGTGTTATAGTAAAATAAGACTGGGTCTTATATGAAGTTTTGCTCCAAAAGACGCATTAGAGCTCATTGTTCGGCTAGGTCTTATATTCTGGGAAACAGTACTAGTGAAGATTTAAACAAAAAAAGACTGAAATAAATGGTAATGAACAATGTAATGGGTTCAGTGTTAGGAGAACTGAGTTTTAATCCTAAATCTGTCACCAATGTAGCTGTACAAACTTGGAAAAGACATGTAACCTTTACCTTTTTTATATCTTTTTGTCTTTATCAATAAAGTGGTGGAAATGGAGTCCGAGTCAGAGCCATGAAAAAACATTCATTGAGCACCGTCTGTGTGACAGGCAAAGTGCCATTTTCTTAATACGTTCTCGTTTAATCCTTACAGTCCTCTTTGAGGCTGTGCATGTTAGCCCCATTTTACAGATGTGGTTAGGTAACTTGACCAGATTACCTGCCTAGTAAGTGATGAAGGTAGAATTCTAACTCAAGTCTCTTGACTCCAAAGCTGATGCTTTTTACACAGCATCAGTACATCCAAAACTTCATTCATTTTTGTACCATTTTATCAACTGTTGCCCTATCCATGTGTCACTACTACTGTGATTTACTTGATAGTTTTCTTTAAATGTGTATTCATGTTTTACTTAAATTTATTTCAGAAGGAAACTGCTTGATAAATAAAATCAAAATTAACAAACTGGTATGAAAGAATGAAAAGACAAAGAAGGAACTCTCTTTTCCTCCCAGAAAAAAAGAAGAAAAAAGATATATGAAAGGTAGGAAGGACCCAAGGCCCCTGAGAAAAAGAAATCTCTTTAGGTTAGAGGCTAGAGTCTGGGAATGCCAGAACAGTTCAGAAACGTGGGTTTGGGACTGGCAGAAAAGTGGGTTTGGATTCCATCTGAGAACTGTGTTTCAGACTAGAAGATGGGGCTAGAGTAAGGAGTTCCTGCCTTCGATTTAAAAGAGAGAGCTGGGAATGGGACATTGCGTTGGGACCAGGAATGGAACCTGGAGCTGAGGATGCAGCACTCCTCGGAGAAGGGAGCCCACAGGAGGGACACAGGGATTGGGAAATCTGGAAGAAGCATGGGACTGGGAGCGCAGATCAAAGCAGGACAGCGGCCAGGACTCTTCAGAGATTGAAGGAGTGGAGAGGTGAAAGCTGAGGCCCAAGAAGGGCTCCTGGGATAAGTAAGGCAGGGCCAGGGAGAGGGTCTCAGAAACCATAGCTTAGAGGTAGCTATATCTGACATTGGGACTCTGGTGGCTGAGTTGGGAGAATATGAGAGGGAACCAAGTATGATTCTCCTGTATTAAGCCAACAGTTTTTCTCCTAAGACTGGACCATGAGTGCAATAGTTCTGGGCAGTTTTCTCCAAGGGAAGACAGTTTTATTTGTATATGGCCTAAGATGGACTCTGGGACACGCAGTAGTATGCACACCACACTCAGTAAATGTCGCTGCTTCTAGATTTGTTTCTTCCATCCCTTCCAGCTCTGAATTTTCCCTTGATCTATTTTGTGTAGCTTACTCTCCTGTGCCATAGGTTGCGTATTTAAAAGCAATGTTAAATAAAAGGTTTAATTTTTTTTAAATTTAATATTTAGATCCAAAATACTCCTTTAGTTTGCTTTTCTTTCAGTTATCAACTAAAAAGGAGGCTTTGATAGCTAGGGGATAGGGGATTTAGGCTGCCTTTCCAAAGAGAGCAGTTGATCTAAGGGATTGAGTTCTTTCTTGAAAAGAGTTGTATTAGTACTAATGTTAGTAAAATCTAAAGAACACTATTTATATGTAAATATTCTGCCCTTCTTGGAGGAATGTAATTCTGGTGAGTCATACATTAATACACACACACGCACCCGTGTTTACATATGTAGTTCATATATTCATCTATACACATAAGGTATATTTAACATATAGAAGACATAGTGTGTGCACTATATACCTATAGGAGTGTTGTGTGTGTGTACATATACATAAACACATTTCAGTGTCAGTGATCCATCTATTCATTATTAGTTTTTGTGCCTCAGAACCCAGGGGCGTGCAGGTAGTTAAAATTGTGTGCCTGTCTCATTTCCTGACGTCTCTGCATTTTGTTTCAATTTCTAATGTTTGTTCTTTTACTAGACCTTTTAGTAAGCTGGTTCTGAAGAGATTGAAGGAAATCATTTTGATTGCAGGAATTAGTTGGGCCTTTTACATTCTGGTTTTTCATTCTGCCAGGATTCTTCATCTTTGAATTGATACAATGGTAATATCTCAATAAATGGCCACAGTGTACTAATGCAACATATGTAATTGTTTGGTGTTTTTTTTTCCCCCCCAGTATCTGGATGATCTAGAAAACTTTCATGCCTATTATGTAGGGGAGAATTATTTTCCTGAGAAACAATTATATGGGTTAGGAGTAGGAGACATCTGAGTTCTCAGGTTGCAGATTTTTCATTGTAAAATGAGGAAGTTGAAATACTAAAACTCTGAAGTTCCTTTGCAGCTCTAAAATTTATGAGAATATGGGTCTGTGAAACTTTTAGTTGACAGACATTAAATCATTTGATCATGTTCAGCCAGTTCTAAAAATTTGCTGCCCATGAAAGTCACTCAGAAAAGCACTTATCTTCTTTTCGCCCCTAAAAGAAAACTTTTAAAACTCTCAAAACACAGTGTGAAGTGGCATTTTTAACTTGTTTCATGTTGTTACTTTGGAAAGCATAACATGGATTTTATTTTCATTTTGCATTTTGAAGGAATAGTAACTGCAAACCTCTCCGGTTGGGAAGCTTCATTTGTAATTATATTAAAAGTTATTTTCATGGAGGGCACAATGTACCACTGGTTTTTAAGTCTATTTACTGGTATGTTTGTTTGTTTGTGTTTGTTTTTAAGTTTGATGTGTTAGTATTTTTAAGCTGCTGTAACAAAGGACCACAAAATGTGTGGCTTTAAATGTAAATGGACTGTCTCCAGCCCTGGAGGCTAGAAGTTCTTGAAACCAAGGTGTGTGGGTAGGGCTACTGAAGGCTATAGGGGAAAACTTCCTTGCCTCTTCTGTTGGTATATGCAGGCAGTCTTTGGCTGTCCTTGGTTTGTAGATACACCATTCTAGTCTCTGCCTCTATTGTCACATGGCCATCTTCTCCCTCAGTGTCTCTGTATCCCTTTTCTTCTTATAAAGATAGATGCCACATTGGATTAAGGGCCCACCATCACTCCAGTATGACTCATCTTTCATTCCTTCTGCAGTGACTGTTTCTAAATATGGTCACATTTTGAGGTATTGTAGGTCAGGGCTTCAACATATCTTTTGGGATGGGACACAATTAAACCCATAACGATGGATGAGAAGATTCTGATCATAAATAATAATGTACTGAAACCAGATTATTGTCCTCTAACTTCCTTTTTTCATAATTCTTCAACACTGCCACTACCACATTTCCATATATTGACCAAATGTTACCAACTGGTTTGTAACTAAGATTAGATAAAAGCCTTTCTGTAGCTTCATAGGAAATGTTCAAACCAGTTTTTGTATAAAGCTAAGACAAAGAAGGTGAACAACGAAAAGTCGATTTCATATGTCATGCATAAGAAAAAATATTAGATAGTCATACGAAGTACAAAAGTTTAAATTAATCTTAAAATATCTAGGAATTCCTTGGTGTGAGTGTAAATCGAGTGATATGGTTAGAGCTGACTGGGTAGGTTAAAGTTTTCATTAAATTTTTAGATTTAGAGAATGATAGAACATGGGAAAGAAAGGGAATTTTATCCTTCCTGTTCCATAATGTTTTATTTGGAAATGTTTCAGTTTTTTAATGTATATGTATTTTACACTTATGAAAGGGTTATTGCAAACTTTGTCAACAATTTTATAGACTACTGTGAATAAAAAGCAGTAATTATTTCAAGAAAGGTAGTTTAACAGGTACAGAAATACGGAGAATGTAATTGCTACAGCAATATACCAGTTTTTGTGGATTTGCATACATAATAACATAGTTTCAACTAAATAACGTGATTACTCAGGATTGTGGTGTTTTAACTGGCAAACAAGATATTAATCCCAATGGAGAGTTGTTTTCCCTCTGGAATTTATATACTCATTTCAATTATATTTTTCTGTCGTTACATAAGTTTTAAAAATCAGTTAATTCAAATAATTGTAAACCACTCCCATCTCACAGTTAACAATTTTTGTTTTAGATGTGCTATATCGATATCTGTGGTCATGTAACCATGTAATTTAGTAGTGTTTGAAATGATAGGTTTCTTAATATTTTTATAGACTAATTAGGTATTTCTATTAGCTTATTATATTTCATTTTTTTCAAAGACCTTAAGTAGGTTGGGAAATGTTTTTGGATTTTGTTGTCTAAACCGAAATGATTTCTGAGTGCACCTGCAGGTTTGGAGTATTGGTCCTGAGAATTCATGACCTAGTCTTCCTTGTATGTGAAACTACTAATTTTTCTCTTTTGATCACTTGTTTTATTAAGAGTAAAAGCTGCCCTCACAACTTTTGTGAAGATGAAATGTGTACATTATTTTGGAAATTGCAAAATGCAGTACATATGTAATGTATCATTAATATTAGACAACAATATTAGAATTTAAATGGGAATGTATACGTATTGATGTCCTGTCTGATTGTTATGGTCAGTATAGTAAGTCTAGGAATCATGCATGGACCACCTTTTTTAAAAATAAAAATGAATGTCTAATAGTTGCCTGGTAGGAAATTTAACCTTTTCAGTAAGATTGTCAGGAAAATAAGATTAATTTTGCTAGCTCCATCCATTTCAGGAAGATTTATCAGATGGTTGCAACAGGAAATTCAGTCCTTTCTTGTTATTTGCAGTGGTTCTGTTCTATAATGTTGCCAATAGACACACTGAATTAGTAAATACTGAAGCATTGCTTCTGAAGGGAAATACAAGGTTAGGTTCCTGTGAGCCTCTGGTTATATTTTTGTCAACAGATCGATACATAACCTTGTTTATGTTTCTTTTTAAAGACACCTTTAATATACATTGTTAATTCATTAACATTGAACCCATGGCCCTCAATGAAGCTTGTCTACCGCAGATTTTCTCATAAGGCACATCAGAGCCTTCTTGCACTTAGGGATACTAGACAGCACTTCAGCACTATGCCTATGGACCATTTCAGACACTAAATCACCAACAAAACAAAAATGTAAATGTAACAAAAATGTTACAGCAAAAATGTAAAGAGCCATGGTACTAAATAGACCCTTTATATTACCAGAGCTGAACAAGAAGGCAGAGTGTTGTTTTGTTCTGCCCTCCTCTGGGACTCAATTTTTTTTTTGCCACTCTGCCCATGCCTTGAATGACTGCATTTGCATCACTAGTGTTGATTTGATGTTTATAAATACATTTGGGGGAGTGAGTGAATTCACAAATACAAAAATCCATGAATAAATGAGAATCAGCTGTATACTGAACAATGAAGGAATGAGTTGGATTAAGTTACTAAATTTTTAAAGTTGGATTTAGATATTTTTACCTTAATTTCTTAAATTTATGTTTGCATTAAGTAGTATATCCTCTTTGTCTTCTGATTTCTTAAAAAATACAGCCACAAAATCTCCATTATCAATGATATTTGTTAACAAATAATTTAAATTAATTTAGTGCCTTGTCCTTTCATTTGGTGATAAGGAACCTGCTACTTAAAGGAATCATGGATTGCTCTGTAACATCAAAAAGAAGACAAAGGGTTTTAGCCAGTATAGCCAGTGTGCAGCTTCCTTTACTCCCTGACTCAGCAATAGTTATGCTCTTTAAGTAACTCCACTCTGACAACCTCTGGGTATTTTTTGCTGGGCATAACAAGCATGGACATCCAGTATAGCAAAGGGGTTAGCGGCATGGGCTCTGTATTGGAATCATCACTTACTAGATGTGACTTTAGGTCTATTAAGTTCTTTCTTTTGTACCTCAATTTCTTTTATACAGTGAGGATAATAATAGTATCTACCTCATGGAGTGTGAGAACTAAATGAACCGATACATAAAACGTGCTTAAAATAATGCCTGCCACTTAAGGGTAGTGCTCAGTAAATGGTACATGATTACTATTGTTATCATCAGCCGTCATTTAAGTAGACCCTTTTTATTGCTCCCTGTCCTTTACTGTCTCCAGTGATACAGCAATGCAAAAGCTTGTTTTATGATACTTCTTATGTTTATAACTTCTCCCAGTACTCATGTTTACCATGGATCTGATTGGTCACTCCCCGCCCTCCCCCCTCACTAACATCATAAGAGGTCGTGAAGGGGGAGGAGATAAACATGTATATTCAGTCCTCCGTTATGAGACAAAAGTTGATATGAGGACTATAGCAATGTTTCACCTGAGGATTATTTAAAAATATATTTATTAATATCTTCATCTGTCTTCTTCCAAGATTAATCTTTTGACTGGCTTGTTCTCAGAAAATGGTTGACAGTATATATGATTGACTATTAAAGTGAATTATGGAGTATGTTAAGGCTTGGTTAGGAAAAAGTGGGACTCCATCCTCTGTCTTACCATCTGTCATTCACTTACCTTGTATGAAAAGTAATTCAGAAAGGCTTTTTAAAAAGAAGGAACATTTAATAAAGTATTTTGGAAATTGAGTTTTTAATCATCATGGAATGAACAAGCAATAACCAGAGCTAGGTAAAGCTCTAATAAAACACAATTGTAGAACTATAAATTATACTTTGAATTTTAACCCAGTTTATTTTCAAGCTTCATCTTTTACATATAAATGATGTTATGTAGATGTAATTGTGATGTGCTGCTACTATGAAGATGTGAGTTAATGTTACATCTTTTTCTCTCAGTATTATGAAAATGTTTGAGCATACAGCAAAGCTAAAGTTTTTACAGCGACTCTCTGTGTCAACTCCTTGTATGCCCACCACCTAGATAGTATCATTGTGTAATTTATTTTTGTAAGGGCAATTTTGTGTAGCAGTTTTATAAATGAAAAACTGTACACACTAAAAAAACAAATAACATACGGGATTCCCCAGAGTCTTTAATAGAAATGAAATAAGAGTGTCTATTTTTTTACTTAGCTAATTCACTTGAATTATAGTAATTCAAATGTAATAATTTCAAAAGTAAGTTTTTCTGAAGTATATTATGCTGTTTCTTCAAAATCTTTGTTACTAAAATCTTGATTAATAAAAGCAGAATAGCAAAATGTCATGATCCCATTGACAGGACTAGTGAAAAGAAATATTCAAAATTTTTAGAATCCAGTATAACCAATTCTTGTGGCTTTAGTCAGTCACATGTTGGTGGGTTCTGGGACTAAAGTTGGAAGTATTCTCAGAGGTAAAAATATCAAGTAACTTTTAGGGACAACAGAGTTTTGAGGTATAGTTTTAGATTTAGATAGCGTCTGGGCATTTGTCCAGAAACCAGACGATTTTGTCCAATGTACTTGAATTCCTAAACATATTCACTATCCTAGACACTCTTCTAAATGGACCAGAAACCCTGCTATTAATATATACAGTGAAGTAAGTTTGTTTTCGGGAATTTTTTTTTTAAATTTATTTATTGGGGTGACAATTGTTAATGAAATCACATAATTTCAGGTGTACAATTCTGTATTATATCATCTATAAATCCCATTGTGTGTTCACCACCCAGAGTCAGTTCTCCTTCCATCACCATATATTTGATCCCCGTTACCCTCATCTTCCTCCCCCCACCCCTCTTACCCTCTGGTAACCACTAAACTATTGTCTGTGTCTCTGAGTTTTTGTTTCTCATTTGTTTGTCTTGTTCTTTTGTTGTTTTTGGTTTATATACCACATATCAGTGAAATCATAGGGTTCTCTGCTTTTTCTGTCTGACTTATTTCACTTAGCATTATACTCTCAAGATCCATCCATGTTGTCCCAAATGTTCCTATATCATCTTTTCTTAACGCCAAATAGTATTCCATTGTGTATATATACCACAACTTCTTTATCCACTCATCTATCGAAGGACATTTTGGTTGTTTCCATGTCTTGGCCACTGTAAACAAAGCTGCAATGAACATTGGAGCACACGTGTCTTTATGGATAAATGTTTTCAGATTTTTTGGGTAGATACCCAGGAGAGGGATTGCTGGGTCATATGGTAATTCTATTCGTAATTTCTTGAGGAACCTCCACACTGCCTTCCATAGCGGCTGCACCAGTCTGCATTCCCACCAACAGTGTATGAGGGTCCTTTTTCTCCACAACCTCTCCAACACTTGTTGCTATTTGTCTTGTTGATGATAGCCATTCTGACTGGGGTGAGGTGATATCTCATTGTGGTTTTTATTTGCAGGGAAATGTTTTTATTAGCAGTATTTTATTTACAAATAAGTACAATTTTCACAGTGTCATAATGTTAATTTTGTCATTGAAGATACTACCTATTTTTTGTCCTGATTGTTGATGTTAAAAATCTGTTCAGCCTTGTAAGACAAGATAACTGGTATTTTCCTTCGACATGTATTATGAAAACAGGTACAATTGCCTGGAATATGCATTTAAGGATATTGTTTTAGAACAGTAATCTACGATGTACCTTTAATCATAGTTGTTAAATACCATTTTCCCCCCTGGATTTAAGTAACTACAGAGCTGTTACTGAACTTGTCTCAGAAATGATGGAAAGATGGGGTCATTATATTAATTATGGATTTGAATCATATTATTGGCTACTAATAATCTTCCACAGTCACATCTACATATATTCGCAGCAAAGATTCATTTTAGTGACAATCTGTTAGACTTAATAAAAGAAAAATTTTAGTTCGCACCTCATCTTCTGTAAGGACAAGTGTAAGGTCAATGTGTAGTCCTTTTTTGTTTTTTAAAACTCTAAAATAGTTCAACTCTATATGGAAGTTTTCAAAAGGGCTGGAAATGGATTTATGGAAATTTGCATAAACTTGTACTGAGCGTTTTTCCTAAATTATGTAAAAATTGTTTTGTTTTTAATGTTCAAAACATATGTTAAAATTTGAATAATGCCAAGAAGCAATTTTATTCCATTTAGAAGGTCAACAGAGTAGTTAATAAAATGATAGAACTGAAGAGACTTGCTATAGGATCAAGTGTATTGGGATAATGAATACTTAAATAGTCTTAATTAAAACAGTAGAAAAACTTAAAGCCTTTGGAAGATTTAGTCAAAAAATTTGAAACTGATTTGAGGCTTATACATTAGACATTTTCATAGAAAACCGGGATTTTGAGTATAGCAGAAGTAGATTACATATTCTATAGGTTGCTTTGGCATTTTCTTATAATCTGACAATTGTTTTTAAATTTAAGAAGACGTTGAAAGTAGAACTATTTGATCCCATTAAGTGAAAAGATCTTACCAGGAATTCCTAGATGTAAAGTGATTTAATTCTGAGATTTAACTTAAAAAAATAATGTAATTATGAAACACGAGTACTGAAGCATATTTTATCGTTTAATGGTCTTTTATAGTGACAAAAGAGCCCACATTCTCTCCTAGTATAATTTTTTAAATAACTGACACTGAATATAGATTTTATTTGCTGTTTCCCACTCAGCATTGCTATAATTCTACTTTCCTAGTCATTTGATTATACGTAAAAAGTATTTTATTTTGTATGTAAGTATATTCATTATTAATTATACATGCACAGTATAATGCATAGAATAGGTGTAACATGCTGTGAAGCATAATAAAAAAATAAACATGGATGACCTCTCACCTCCCTTGAGAACTAGAATATATCATCGAATCTATTGATGTTGTCTTTCCATATCCAGTCCCTCTGCTTCACCTCACCCAGGTGAAGTTTTTAAAATTTTTTCCGCTATTACTTTAAGAATATAGGTTCTGTTTATATTCCTAAACAGTATATTTTTGAACATTATATACGTGGTATCACAATGTAGTTAGACTTCTACAGTCTTTTCTCTTTTTTGATGTTTTTTAGAAAAAAAGAATAAGATACACTTGATTTATAACATTAGTTTCAGGTATATAACAGTGACACTATATATCTATATATTGCAAAATAATGACAATTAAGTCTAGTTAACACCCATAACCATATATAATTTAAAAATGTTTTTCTTCTGATGAGAATTTTTTAAGATTGACTTTCCTAGCAACTCTTCTTTTTTTTTTTAATTAAAATTTATTGGGGTGATGATGGTTAGTAAAATTACATGGGTTTCAAGTGTACAATTTTGTAATACATCATCTAAATATCACATGTGTTCACCATTCAGTGAGTTCTCCTTCCAATCACCATATATTTGACCCCCTTTACCCTCTTCTACTATCTCTCTTGCCCCTTACCCTCTGGTAACCTCTGAACTATTGTCTGTGTCTATGAGTTTTTGTTTCTTTCTTTGTCTTGTTCCTTTCAGTTTTATATACCACATATCAGTGAAGTCATACGGTTCTCGACTTTTTTGTCTGACTTATTTTGCTTAGCATAATCTCAAGATCCATCCGTGTATACCTAAAAAACCTGAAAACATTTATCTGTAAAGATATATGTGTTCCGATGTTCATTGAAGCTTCATTTACGGTGGCCAAGACATGGAAACAACCATGGGTCCTTCGATAGATGATTGGATAAAGAAGATGTGGTATATATACACAATGGAATACTATTCTGCCATGAGAAAAGATGAAATAATGCCATTTGTGACAACATGGATGGATCTTGAGATTATTATGCCTAGCAACTGTCAAATACAAAATACAATATTGTTCCATTTGACTTATTTGCTTAGCATGATATTCTCAAGATCCATCCATGTTGTAGCAAATAGCAAAGTCAAGAACCATATGATTTCACTCACATGGGTTATAAAACTGAAAGCAACAAAGGAACAAACAAAAACTCATAGACACAGATAACAGTTCAGTGGTTATCAGAGGAAAAAGGAAGAGGGGGGTGGTAGAAGAGAGTAAAGGGGGTCAAATATATCGTGATGGAAGGAGACTTGACTTTGGGTGTGAACACACAGTGCAACATATAGATGATGTGTTATAGAATTGTACACTTAAAATATATAATTTTACTAACCAACATTACCCCAATAAGTTTAATAAAACTATTACAGTATAATACAGTATTGTATTGTAAAATTATAACATAGTATTGTTAACTGTAGTCACTATGCTATACATTACATTCCCAGAACTTATTCATTGTATAACTGAAGGTCTGTGTCGACCACCTTCACTCAGTTAGCCTACTCCCCATCGTCCCCTCTGGCAAACCACCAGTTCTCTGTATCTGTGAGTGTTTAAGACTGCACATAAAAGTGAGGTCATACAATATTTGTTTTTCTGTGTCTGACTAAACTCCATTTAGCATAATGCCCTCAAGATCATCCATTTCATTGCAGATGTTAAGATTTCTTTCTTTTTTAATGGCTGGATAATTCGGGGGAGGGGAAAAGAATATATATGTGTATACCACATTTTCCTTGTCCATTCATCCATCCATCAGTGGACAGACACTTAGGTTGCTTCCACGTCTTGGCGATGGTAAATAATGCTTTAGTGAACATAGGGGTGTGTATATCTTTTTGAGTTAGTGTTCTTGTTTCCTTTTGATAAATGATACCCAGAAGTGGAATTTCTGAATCCATATGATAGTTCTAGTTTTACTTTTTCAAGGCTCTTTTCCATAGTGGCTGCACCAATTTACATTCCCATCAGTGGTGCACAAGATTCTCTCTTCCCACATCCTCACCAGCACTTGTTATTTTCTTTGTCTTTTTGATATAGCCATTCTAACAGGTGTGAGGTGATATAGCTCATTATGGTTTTGATTTACATTTCCCTGATGATTAGTGATGTTGAGTACCTTTCATGTACCTGTTAGCCATGTGTACTTGTATGTTTCCTTTGGGAAAATGTTCAGATCTGCCTATTTTTTAATCAGACTGTTGTTTTGCTACTGATTTATACGAGTTCTTTATATATTTTGGATATGAGCCTCTTACAAGATATATGATTTGAATATTTTTTCCTATTGCTTTATTTTGTAAATGGTTTCCTTTGCTGTGTAGTTTTACGTAATCCCACTTGTTTATTTTTCCTTTTGTTGCCTTTGCTTTTGGTGACTGATATTAAGGAGTTTATTTATTACCTGTGTGTTCTTTTAGGAGTTATATGGTTTCAAGTCTTACATTCAAGTTGTTAATCCATTTTGAATTGAAATTTTTATGTTGTTAAGGTACTGGTTCAGTTTCATTCTTTTGGAAATAGACTGTTCTTTCCACATAATTCTTTACTCTTTTGTCACAAATTAATTGTCCATATATGTGTGGGTTTTTTCTGTACTTTAGTTTCTGTTGTATTCATTTTATATCTCTTTAAGTCAGTACTGTTTTTGATTACTATACCTTTGTGATAAGGTTTGAAATCGGAGAGTGATAACTCTGGCTTTGTTCTTATTTCTCAGGATTACTTTGGATTATTCAGTCTGTTTTTCTTCCATACAAATTTCAGGATTGTTGATTCTTTTTCTTTGAAAAATGTCACTGGGATTTTGATAGGGATTACATTGAATCTATAGATTGCTTTGGGTAGTGTGAACATTTAACAATATTAATTCTTCCAATCTATGAGTACAGAATATCTTTCCATTTATTTTTGTCTTCAGTTTCTTTTATCAGTGTTTTATAGTCTTCAGTGTACCGATCTTTTACCTCCTTAGGTAAATTTATTCCTATGTATTTTATTTTTTGATGCAATTGTAAATGTAATTATTTTCTTAATTTCTCATTTTGGTAGTTCATTATAGAAACTTAAGTTTTATCTGTTTTTTTTTTTTTTTCTGCAACTGAATTTGTTTATTAGTTCTGTTTTTTTTTTTTTTGGTGGTGTATTTAAGGTTGTCACTGTGTAATATGTCATTTGCAAACAGAGACAGTTTTACTTCTTTTTTATTTGGATGCCTTAACTAATAGCTTTTCATAGGACTTTCAATGCTGTATTGAATAAAAGTGGCGGGAGAGTAGTCATCTTGTTCTTGATCTTAGAGGAAAAGCTTTCATCTTTTCTCCATTGAGTGTGACGTTAGCTCTGGTCTTCTCATTTACACTATTTCTATTTTCTTATGATTCCCTTGACATTTTACCATCCCTACTTAAAGAAATCGTAGGTTCCTATCTTAATGTCCTCTCCTATAACACAAGGACTGTAGAAATGTTTAATGCCAATCAGCACCTTTACCGATTTAAATGGTTGCCGACTAATGACTTTTTAAATGCCATTGTTTCCAACTCAAACTTTGCTAGGCTCACAAATGCCAATGTCGAAATACCATGTCATCTGTTCTTATCATCTAAGAATATTTTCTGCAATGGGAAACCTCCATCAGGGAGGTGTTCATTAGCAAAACCTGGAAAACAAATATTCTTCTGAGATTTTTATTTTATGAAGAAGTGCTGCTTTGATTTGAGCAGGTTCTATGCCCAGCTTACCTATGGAGACGTCTCTGACTAAATGAACTTTTATGTTGATGTAATGCCTTAAGAAATCTAAAGTGAACGTCATTTCAAAGGAAAAGGGGAACATAGCCTTATTCATCTGGTAGCAGTTGTATGAAATAACACGTATTCCACATTTATTTTTAATTGGTGACATTTATTTCTCTAGAGTCAGCTTCTGCTATTTGATAAAAATGTATTCTTTCATATATGAGACAGCAGAAAAATCATTTGGCCATCTTACTGAAGTGGCCCCTATCAAAGGGAACCTCCATTGTGTAGATAGTGTGGATAAGATAATGAATTTTCAAAAAATATTCTGTGTTTTTGGATATGTTCTTTGTATCTTGGCACTTTCTTATTTATACGCATTTCTTTGTTAATGCTCTAAATCTTTTTAGTCTGGTGTTTTTTTCATTATAAATAAGAAATTTACAGTCTGGAAAAAAAGCAAATTTAAAGTATATCTCCAAAATTTAGATGCGCAAAGAAAATGAGGTTGAAAAAATACCATTTTTAAATGTGTTTGTTTATTCCCAAGTATGATTCAGAACAACTGAAATTTATGGACAAGCATTTGATGTAATTTCAGGATTATCAAACACTATCTGCAATTTCGTGGAGCTAGTATGTCCCTATTACTTTAAGTCCTACTCAAATTTCAGTATGCATATTGGATTATATTTCATTTATAAATTATATTGAAATCTCCAAAGAGGTGCTGAAGACAACATGTGGTTTTCAACAGGTGGAAAGGTTTGAGTAATAGAAAATATTAGAATTTGAATTTAAACAGAACTTTGACATTATCATGGAAATTTTTCTAGAGTTGATCTATTCAAAGTCTGTGTAATAACATCTTCAGGGAAGAATTGATTTGAGACTTGTAACTTATGAAAGGTAGAGAGGGGAAAGATAAGATACTAGTATTTCAGATAATTCCAAGTAGATAAATTCTGTTTAGATAAATAGCAAAATCCCCTTTGGCAAAGCTACATAATATACGAGTATATATAATATACAAATTGTTCATAGGCTATTCAAGTCAATTAAGTACTTCAGGGTTGGTATTCACAATTTTTAATTTGTGTATAAATTAAAAGAGAGAGAGAGAGTGAGTGAGAGAGAGAGAGAGAGAGAGAGAGACTGTGTTTCCCCAAAACTAAGACCTAAGCAGACAATCAGCTCTACTGTGTCTTTTGGAGCAAAAATTAACATAAGACCCAGTATTATATTGTATTATATTTTTAATTATACATTATATTACATTACATTATATAAGACCGGTCTTATAGTGAAATAAGACCAGGTCGTATATTAATTTTTGTTTCAAAAGATGCATTAGAGCTGAATGTTCAGCTGGGTTTTATTTTCGGGGAAACACAGTAGATAATAGATACATAAAGGTATATAAGGATGGACATAAAATGATAGAAATAAAATTCTTATATATAATATATATTTATATGTATATATTATATGCACATATATACATATACATATATGAATACATATATATGGATGTGTGTGTGTAGAATATCCCTTTTCCTAAGGTATTCTTTTGGTTGGTGCACTACTTACAGTTACTAATTTTTCTTTTTTATATTCAAAAATTATCACTTTATTGACATTTTTAAAAAAAATGTACCTAAAGAGAATTGAGTTAAGTTTTAAATAACTATTATTGCTAATACAAGTCTTACTCTTATTTGTTTTCAGGATTCTTGCAGTGGGGCATGGGGGCAGGAGGAGGGTCGCATAATAGGCAATATACACTTACAATGGATCCTTTTGATCCTTTAGTAGTTAGTTGTTAGGGTTCAGTATTTATTTTATGTGACATGGAACTCTATAGGTATATATTAAAGTAAGCCTCCCTTGTGGTAGGTGATATCAATACAGTACATTCTTTAAACAGCAGAGACATAATCCTCATTTTTGAATGGTATATTTGAAATACCAAATTTTTGTTTGAAATGGATAGGATGGAGGGATTGGATCATAGGGTGCACCACCTTGGAATTCTAGTGTATGAAAATGAAGAACAAAGTTAGAGGATTCGCACTAACTGATTCTAAGACTTACTGTATAATACTACAGTCATCAAGGTAGTATGGTATTGGCATAAAGATAGACATACAGTGATCAGTGGAACAGAATAGAAAGTCCAAAAAAATAAATGGTCACATAAATAGTCAATTGATTTTTTTGGCAATTGTGCCAAGGTAATTCAGTAGGGAAGTGATTTCAACAGATGGTACTACAATAATTGAATACCCATATGCAAAATAATGAGCCTTGACCTTTGCCTCATATCATACATAAAAATTAAAATGGGTCATAGAAATAAATGTGGAAGCTAAAACAATAAAACTAAAAATAAAACATGAAAAAGTTTTCATGACTTTGGATTAAGCAAAGATTTTTTAGGACACAGAACATAAAATAAAAGAAAAAATGGGTAAATTAGACTTCATCAAAATAGAAGACTGTTGAGAAAGTGAAATGTTAATCCACAGATAGGTAGAAAATACTGGCAAGATCTTTGTCTGATAAAAGACTTGTATCAGAACATACAAAGATCCCCTACTTCGTAACAGAAAACAAACCAACTCAAATTGAGCAAAAGATTTAACAGACATGTCACGTACAAAGCTATATAAATTCCATGAGGCTTAATGTAATTAGTCATGAGGGAAATCCAGATTAAAACCGCAGTGAGATACAACTATACACATCCTAGAATGGTTAAAATTAAAAAACAACAAAAAACAGATTATACTAAATGTTGGGAAGTAGTTGGAGCTATCATAAATTAGTGTTGAGAAGGCAAAATGGTAAAGGTACTTTGAATAATAGCTAGGCAGTTTGTTACTATAAGCATACACTTACCATATGACCCAGTGTTATGGGTTGAATTGTGTCCCCCAAAGAGGTGGGTTTAAGTCCTAATCCTCAGTACCTCAGAATGTGACCTTATTTGGAAATAGGGTCATTAAAGCTTGAGATAAGGACATACTGGAGTAGGGAGTTCTTAATCCAGTATGACTTGTGTCACAAGAAGAGGGAAGACACAGAGGACCATGTGAAGACACAGAGAAATGGCCATGTGAAGACAGAAACATAAAGGGAGAACACTGTATGACGATTGAAGCAGAGATTGGAGTTATATAGGTGTAAACCAAGGATGACTGACAGTACCAGAAGCTGAAAACAGGACATGTAACAGCTTCTTTCCTAGAGGGTTCAAGTGAGCATGGCCCTATTGACACTTTGATTTCACACTTCTAGCCTTCAGAACTGTAAGAGAATAAATTTCTGTTGTTTTAAGCCACCCAATTTGTGATAACTTTGTTACGGTAGCCTTAGGAAACTAATACACCAGGCACTACCACTTACAGACATTTACCTAAGAGAAATGGAAACATAGTTTCACAGAGATATATATGAATATTTATAGCAGTTGTAGTACTAATAGCCAAAGCTGAAAACCAGTATCTACCAACTGGGTGAATGGATAAACAAAATGTGATATACCGTGTTTCCCGAAAATAAGACCAAGCCAGACCATCAGCTCTAATGTGTCTTTTGGAGCAAAAATGAATATTGAAGACCCGTTATAATATAACATAATGTAACATAATATAATATATAATACCGTGTCTTATATTAATATTTGCTCCAAAAGACGCATTAGAGCTGATGGTCGGCTAGGTCTTATTTTTTGGGGGAACTGGATGAGTCTAAAGGGATTATTTTAAGTGAACAAACCCAGTCACAGAATTCTACATACTGGTATGTATGCTTCTACTGATGAAACATTCTAGAAAAGGCAAAACTATAGTGACAGAAAGCAGATCAGTAGTTCTCATTGGTAAGGAAGGAGTGGGGAGAGATTAACTGCAAAGGAACATGAGGGACCTCTTTTGAGATAGTGGAAATGTTCTATATCATGATGCAGTGATGTTAACAGAATTATACGTTTATCAAAACTTAACCAAGTTGTTCACTTCAAAATGGTGACTTTTATTATAAATAAATTATACCTCAACAAAGCTGATTAAAACATTTAAAAAGGAATATAATAAATGGGTACATTGAACACATAATAAATATGCTTTTAGGTTGAATGGAAAAACATTCGTCTTAAGATTGTACAAATGGTATTTTAGGTGGTGGTAAAATTTCTGATAACTCAATTACCGAATCAAAAAATGCTGCATCTCAGTAACTTAGTAAATAGTTAAAGTGGCCATTTGACTGTTTTTTTATGCGTGTACGTGTTATGTGCCATTGAGTCGGCTCGGACTCTTGGTGACCCTGTTAGTGTGTGATGTCCCCAGTGTCCTGTTCTCCACAGCCCTGCTCAGCTCCTGCAGACTCGTGCCTATGGCTTCTTTTATGGAGTCAGTCCATCTCATATTCGGTCTTTCTCTTTCCGGCTGCCTTCTATCTTTCCCAGCATTACTGTCTTTTCCGAGGAACCCTACCTTCTCCTGATGTGCCCGAAGTAGGACAGCTTCAGTTCTATTATTTTTCCCTCCAGTGATGTTTCAGGCTTAATTTGCTCTAGGACCCACTTGTTCGTCTTTCTTGATACCTTTCTGGCAGGGTATCCATAGAACTCTTCTCTAACGCCATGTTTCAAATGAATCCCTTTTTTCCCCCTGTCATCATTCTTCTTAGCCGGGATCTCTAATGACACATCTTTGCTCTTGATGAACTTACTCGATTCTTCCATTGCTGCCCTTCTGAGCCTTAGCCATCTCTTGATGTCTTGGCTGCAGTCTCCATTTGAATTGATGACTGAACCAAGGTAAGCCAATCTTTAACCATTTCTGTGTTTCCATTATCTATGTTGAAGTTGTGTATTTTGTAGTCATTATTTTTGTCTTCTTGATGTTCAGATGCAGTCCTCTTTTGGCACTTTCATTTGGCATTTCAAATCAGTGCTACCTTCTGCCAATAAGATGGTGTCACCTGCATATCTTAAGTTATTGATATTTCTGCCACCAGTTTTCACCCTTCCTTCCTCTGAGTCTAGTCCAGTTTTTTGTATGTGCAGATTAAACAAATAGGGGGATAAAATGCACCCTTGTCTCACACCTTTGCCTATAGAAACCGTTCTGTCTCCATGTTCTGTCCTGACAGTGACTAACCATCCACAGTCAGGACAATTAAGTGCTGAGACACATCCGTTCGTTTCAGAGTAACCCAAAAGCTTTCATGATCCACAGAGCCAATAGCTTTACTGTATATAAAACACAGACTGACCTTCCTCTGTTTCTTTTGACATTCCTAAAAATTGATATACTTAAATTGACTTGGGAAACTTTTTTTCTTTTTCCTGGGAAAATGGAGCATTGCCTTAGAGTCAGGCATGCATAGAGCTTCTGTTTATACCCAATTGAGCAGAGTTGGCACATCCTCCTTCATTCTTCCACGCAGTGTTAAACTCTCTAGTTCTGCACATGTTACACTGTATTGCATTTAATCATTTTCGTATCTGTAAATTCAGTTATGTGTCATCGTATTTATCACTTTCATTCTTACCACAGTCTATAGTACTTAGCTTCTGATGTACATAAATTAAAAAAATGAGTGGATAGCTCAAAATTTTTGTTGTAAAGAATTAATCTTGTGCCATTATGACTTTTATCATGCTTAACATTCAACAAGCATTTATTAAGTGTTATGTGGAAAGCATTATACTAGCTGCTTTGGGACATATAAAAATGCTATAACATCGAAACTTGTAAGGTTAGGATAAAATGTAATCTCTGTATAGGGTAAGGTGTAATGTAAAGGAGGAGGAGGGATAATCATGAGCTTTCAGTTGGATCCGTAGGTTAAAAAACTGTTTCTTTTGATGATAAAGGAAATCACTTTTCAGCAGCTATAATATTCAAAATAATCATAGTTTAAATGCTCTTTAACAGAACAGTTTGTGGGATTTTTTAAAAAAAATTACTGTCCTACTGTCATATTGTTAGTTTGATAAAAAGAGTAGGACTGCAGTAAATGAAATACTCTATCTTAGAAGAGTGGAAGAGTTGAATTTTCATAAATAATCTCTTAGAGGTTCCTTCTGATGCTTCAACACATTTCCTTTCCTCTAAAGAAGCACAATGAAGAGTTACGCTTCAAAGATTTACTGACTTTTTTTCCGCTTCTTAAAGTAGACTTTAGTCCTCATCCAGAGTATCAAATAGCACTTGAGACAAAGCCCGTTACCTCTCATTACAGGGGCATTGTACAGTAAACAGAAGCTTAGTCTGAAATGTTAGTATATAGCTCAGATGGATATCGGGGTTTTCTGTGCGTGCTGTGAAGCATAAGGATTCTTAATACTGCAAATTGTGATAAGGTTTTGTGAATTATATTCATGGCTGGTGCTTTCACTTGGTGACTTGAATGATAACCAAGCCTTGGACAGGAGGCAGTGTGATCTAGAAGGCACTGGAGTGTGAGGCACCAGCCCTGACCCCACCGTCACGCAGCACAGGGTCGTCAGGGCCGACCCTACTACTTCTGGCTTAGTACTGCAGGGGGACCTTATTCCTTAGTCAGTAAAAGGCGGTCAGCTGACAGCGTGTCTGAAGCCTTCTGCTACGTTGGTCAAAACTAAGAAATTAGTATTGGTAAATCACTGTTAACTGAGCTCTAGGCTTTATTCACATCAATTTTTTCGCTAATACCTTGGTTCTAGGATCCATTCCAGGGTATCACGTTGCATTTAGTTGTCACATCTCTTTGGTCTAACACATCAATTTTCAAGCATACTTTAAGTTTTCCAGATGTTTGAAAAGTAACATTTGCCTGTCTTAAGAAACAGAGTATGTACTGAACATCATGCAGTCTTTTCTTGTTAACTCAAGTGGTTATTGTGAAAGATGTTACTGTTCTGTGCCTCCAGGGGTTGTTTATATATTTCATGTTTCTGCCTTGACCTCAGGCTGCTGTGCTGTCTTCTGGTCTGCCCTCCGTCAGTGTGACCTAACCAGAAAGCCAAACAGCAGTGTGTACTAGATATGTTCAAAAAGATGAAAAAGTTACTTTTAGCATTAGGGAGGGCCTTCAATTTATTAATAAATTCAGATAAAGAATATTGAAAGAGGCAGGAGTGATCAGGGAGGTTGGAGAAATGGCATGAGGAATTTTCCAAGGATTCCTAAGGATTTCCATGGCTTTTCAATACTTCTTTTCTATTCTTGTGTTATAAGATTGCTTTAAAAAGTTTGCTGGAATGATTGGATATAGGGCCTATGGATATAGGAAGGAGGTTAAAAACTTGAGTTTTATGCGTGCACCACTGGAATGGTAAATGAAATTGCCATTTAAAAAAAAAATAGTCATTTTCTGATTATATTGTAGAATAGTTGGTAATACACAAAAGCAAAAAAATGCATAATAAAAATCAACTATGATTTCTTTGTAGCTATAACCATTCCTCTTTAAAATATGATACATACACATATTTTTACACATTTTGATTGCTACTGTGTACAGTTTTATGACCTCTTTCTCTCGTGAGAATTTCCTCATGTCATTTAATCATCTTCAAAATCTTGATTTTTAATGGCTACATCATAGTTCATAGTACCATTTTGTTAGACTTCCAAGTTATTTTGAATCTCATTATTATTTTGCTTTGAGCCTCCTTATACAAAAATCTTTATCCACATCTCTATGTATATTCTCTTAGAACAGCTTCTCGGAAGTGAGATTACTTGATCAAATGGCTCTTGACACGTGGTTAAGAAACCTTGAAAAAGTTGTACTTCTTTCTCCTCTCACTAGTAGTATGAGCATGACTGTCTGTCTCACACTTTTGCAATCAAGTACTACAATTTTTGGTCTTTAGAAGGTCCAGGTTTTATTTTCAAGATTCTTTTGACTGTTGAGTTTAAGGTGACAACTGAACAGATAAGTATAATGTTCAATAAGTAGTACTTGACGAAACAGTGATAAATGCAAAACACTCGTAAATAATGCTGCAACTAAAAATTTAGAAACTGTCTATATGTAGTTTATGTGAAACAGGATGTCTCTAAGTAATAAATGTGTGTGTGTGTGTGTGTGTGTGTGTGTGTGTGTAATGACAGCTGTGGACCTGTGGCATACGTAGGAAAAAGTAGAGTGCTAAAAGACTGAACTTCAGGGCAAACCCAAATAATGAGGGATGAAAGTGGAAAAAAAGAATCTTTCAAGAGGGTAGAGAATGTGAGTTTACATTAACAGGATGTTGTGTTTTCTGTAAGGTTTTATTCTAAGGAGTATTCGGTTTTAGCTTATTGTAATTTGAAGTTTCTGAGCTAATTTCAATATTTCAGTACTGCCAATAGAACTGTTTTGTGTCACATAATGTATTCTTCATCTTCTTAGTGAACCTTTTGATATTTTGTATTCTTTTAGATGATAAAATATTAGTAAAGTCCCTGAATGGTAGTTATAGGTCTCAAACTATTCAGTTCTGTTTTAAAAATGTTTTATAACACAATTATGTAATACCTAGGGGTGTTACTGGTTAATGTTCTAGCCTTAATAAATATTGTACATAATTAATAACATATTTTTCCATTATGTAGAATTTTCTAAATGTTAGAAAACAAAGTGAGAGAACTTATTAAATGTTTAACTGGGATTTTAAAATAACATTGTACCTGTCTCTGATAGCCTTACCTTGTGTTTATGCTTTTAAATCTGCTTCTGTTCTGTAGGCAGAGAGGGAGGGAGGGAAACAGCACGGAAGCATAGAGCAGGAAGAACAAGGATCTTAAACTGTCACAACATTTTACTTTTTAAAGACAAATGTATGGGCAGAATTATTTATGCATTATATGAGTAAAAATATTTTTGAGACATTTTCTCGTCTGACCAATTTTAAAAAAATGTTATATTCTGCTGGTTATCATTGTAGTTTTTTGAAGTTGTGATGAGGAAGTTGTCTAAGGAGGCTGGCATGCCTCTGGCTGAGCCCAAAAAGAACAAGTATTGGTAAACTCACTATATTCCAAAGACTTGAGTTTTAGCAAAGTTATTATAGCCTATAATATCTGTCTGCACAAGGGAAGTAACTGTACAGATCCCAGGTAATTATGTCATATCTGAGGATTGGAAGGTTTTGTTGTTGTTGTTTTCATTCATTGTCATTTCCCGTTTTTCCTGCATGTCAGATCTCCTCCTCCCTGCAGTCATTTTGAATATTGGCCGCACATTCTATCACTGATGAGGTTTTAAACCTAAATTCAGAACACACCTCACCCACACTGATTAAATCAGAATCTCAGTTGGGCAATGGGGTAGCTATGGCTAGGACCTAAGAATCAGTCATTTTTAAAGCTCCACAGGTGTGTCCACTTGGCAGCTAAGGTCATGAACCATGGGTTCAGATGTAGTAATACCACCAGGGAACTTACTATAGTAGCTCCCCACTTAAAGTTGCTAAGTTCTGCAACTTTAAGTGAGACGGAGACGGAGTACGTGTGACTCTTGAACAACACAGGTTTGAACTGTTGTATGGGTTCATTTATACCTGCATTTTTTTTCAATAACTGTAGAATACTGTAAATGTATTTTCCTTATGATTTTCTTAACATTTTCTTTCCTCGAGTTTACTTTATTTTAAGAATACAATATAACTTACAAAATATATGTTAATTAACTGTTTATGTTATTGGTAAGGCTTCCAGTCAACAGTATGCTATTAGTAGTTAAGTTTTGGGGAAGTCACAAGTTATATGTGGAATTTTGACTTTACAGGGGATGGCGCCCCCTAACTCCAACGTTGTTTAAGGGTCAACTGTATAACAAAATCAATGTCGTGCGGGGTGTCCGGCGGGGCGGCCTGCGGGTTCTCAGCTCCCGCTCCCCACATAAGAACGCAGGACATGGCGAGGCCAAAAAGGAACACCCACGGAGCCATAGGTAGGGAAGTCATACCACTATGGTCTCACTGGAGGCTGGGTTTACACGACGTGCGACCTGCTGTCCGTTTTGTTGCCAACCGACCAACTGTCCTCGACTCTCCTTACTCTCCTTCAGTCTCCTCCTTCACTCTCCTCGGCTCCCCGCCATAGCCGCGCCAGTTATATCAGTGACCAATGGCTCAATGGCCACAGCTGATGGCCAACCAGCCACAGCTGACGGCCATCCACTATCTGAGCCAGCACCTCTCCACATGAGGCCGAGAGCCTGGAAACTGCTTTCTGGGGCTCTGTCCCCACAATCAATTTTACCAAAGGCTAATTGATATGAACAAGAGTTTGGTTCCTACAACATCTTATCAACTTACAATGAAACAGTGCAGAACAAAATGATGTATTTATTTGAGGACCTGCTCTAGTTGCTAACGGGGTTGCTTATTAAAATCACCTGGGAGATTTTGTCCACACTGTTGCCTTATTAAGCTTGAATGAACTAATGTTAATTGATGGGAATATAGCCCATGTCTTAGCTGTGTTAGGATAAAAAAACAAAAACATAAAAACAGATGATCAATTTGTTAACTATTATTTTTCCTGTATTCTTTTTGGGAGATTGTCGTGCAGGGTCTCAGCTCCTATTCCCCGCCCAAGAGCGCAGGACACGGTAAGGCCAAAAAGGAACACCCACGGAGCCATAGATAGGGGAGTAAAACCAATATATTCTCGCTGGCGGCTGGGCTGGAGACACAGGAAGCAGGATCTACATAATCTGCCTAACAGCAGTCCGCGCTTGCCAGCCACCATCTTCTTGCTAGCCCCCATTCCTTCCTTGCTAGCATAGCCACAGCCGTTATATTAGTGGCCAATGGCTTACGGGTTACAGCTGACGGCCAACTAGCCACAGCTGCTGGCATCTGATCACAGTTGATGGCCATTTACTACCCGAGCCAGCACCTTTCTATGTGAGGCCGAGAGCCTGGAAACTGTTTTTTGGGGTTTTGTCCCCACACTCCACCCCTACAGGGTCTCGCCTCACAATCTACGCGACAAGCGTCTTCTGCGAGGGGCCCTGTGCAAGGAGCCTGGAGGTGAATGCACTATCCTGAACACAGCCAGGCTCTCTGGGCATAGCCAGGGTTTCTCAGGGCACCACCAGTACTTCTGGGCACAGCCAGACTTCCTGGGCTTCTTAGGGTACCACCTGTTTCCCTGGGCACAGCCAGCTTTTTTCAGGGCACCACCACAGTACTTCTGGTCACAGCCAGACTTCCTGGGCTTCTTAGGGTACCACCTGTCTCCCCGGGCACAGCCAGAGGTTTTCAGGGCACTGCCACTCTCTCTGGACACAGCCAGACTTCCTGGACACAGCCAGGGCCTCAGGGCACTGCCACTCTCTCTGGACACAGCCAGACTTCCTGGACACAGCCAGGGCCTCAGGGCACTGCCACTCTCTCTGGACACAGCCAGACTTCCTGGACACAGCCAGGGCCTCAGGGCACTGCCACTCTCTCTGCACACAGCCAGACTTCCTGGACACAGCCAGGTCTCTCAGGGCACTGCCACTCTCTCTGGGCACAGCCAGACTTCCTGGACACAGCCAGGGCCTTTCAGGGCACTGCCACTCTCTCTCTGGGCCTCTCGGGGTACTGTGCTGGAACAACAGCGGCTCACATCAAGATGCTTACATATTATCAATGGCGGCCAGTCAAGACACAAAACCAAGTATCAAACCAGTCCCACTACATGGTGGTATGTTCCCAAACAGTCAAGCGTTCATTAAATCAGTCATAGAAGGCAATTCCCCATAGTCCATAGTCATTCGCCAGGGCTGTCCTGGGGGTGAGGGATGACCTTGACCTCACCCTCATCTCCCACGGAGGACTCAGCAAGCGTTTCCTCCTGGGACTAAAAGTCCTGCATCCGGGCTGCCTCAGCAAGCACTTCCCAGCCCACAGGGCGGCAACAACCTTCGCTTTCTCCGGCCTCTGCTGGTTGGGGAACCATCCACGTCTTTCCACCCCTCCACGGGAATCGAGCTCTCCGGCAGCTGCTCCTCCTGGTCTTCCTCAGACTGAGCTTTCATACGCACAAACTGCTCCACTGCCCTTCGGAAAGCTTTGGCCAGCATCGTATCCTGCCGACTACGCCAAGTGTCACGCAGGAAACCCTGCTCACTGCGCCATTTGTCGTGCAGGGTCTCAGCTCCTATTCCCCGCCCAAGAGCGCAGGACATGGTAAGGCCAAAAAGGAACACCCACGGAGCCATAGATAGGGGAGTAAAACCAATATATTCTCGCTGGCGGCTGGGCTGGAGACACAGGAAGCAGGATCTACATAATCTGCCTAACAGCAGTCCGCGCTTGCCAGCCACCATCTTCTTGCTAGCCCCCATTCCTTCCTTGCTAGCATAGCCACAGCCGTTATATTAGTGGCCAATGGCTTACGGGTTACAGCTGACGGCCAACTAGCCACAGCTGCTGGCATCTGATCACAGTTGATGGCCATTTACTACCCGAGCCAGCACCTTTCTATGTGAGGCCGAGAGCCTGGAAACTGTTTTTTGGGGTTTTGTCCCCACAGAGATACTCTGTTATGTAAGTGACTTTGTATTTTTTCCAGTATTCTTTCATGTAACTAATTTTGTGTTGTTTGTTCAATATTTATATAATCTCAGGGCAGAGATCCGGTCTAGTCTGTTCATCACACTACTTTGAGTCCCTAGTAGTGCCCAGCACATAGTGGGTGCTCAGTAAATGTTATAAGAATGAGTCATTAACACTGAGTTTTGGGAGTACCTCATTGTTTTATATCTATACATACTATCTATATTATGAAGCTTTATAATTACATTAGCCAAGGAGGAAAATGATTTTCCATAAAGCAGAAAATAGATTTATTGAATTTTGAAAGTTTTTTGCAGGTCAGGGATTCTATGTTGACATTATTAATGTTTTGAACAAAAAGGCAGCACACAACACAAACAATTCCTGGTAGAACCTACATTTCCATACTTGGCCCTCATATCACACTTCAAAACAAAACAAGATATATAGAAAAACTAATGGCCAAAATGGTACTTTTAGAGTCTGTGCTTAAGTTTAAGCTTCAAGATAAACTAGACTGAAGCTTGGAACATTTACCAGGTTGTTTGTTGTCTTTAACCCAGTCTAGTCTGTCTGTCTCTCTCCCTCCCTCCCACCATTTAACATGTCTTGGAGATCTGTACAAATTACTGTTTATTTTTCTCACTGTGGGCTGGTGTGATCCCTGTATTCTTAGAAGTCTTCCTTATTCCCTAACATCCTTTTCAAATTCCGCTTTTTTCCGTATCCCTTCATGTAATTAATCTTTCCTCTGCTTTGCTCCTGTTTACTTTTTCTGCCCTTTATCATACACTTGTCATAGGTCTATCATGTATTATCGTCATGGGTATGTGGTGCTCTCATCCCAGGTGTCATCTCCTTGTCTCATCTGCACTTGATAATCTGGCCATCCCACCTGCAGGACTTGAATTATCACCTGTGTATGTACCAGGGTCTCACAAATTGACATCTACACCTTAGGCCTTAACTCTGGTGCGTGCGTGTGTGTGTGTGTGTGTGTGTGTATCTTTGCAATATATATCTGCGGTATACCTCGTATATATCTCTTTGCAATATACCGGGGGTGCCAAAAAATGTGTACAAGTGGACGCTTTGGTCAATGTTGCTCAAGCAGCAGTTCGCCATAATCAGAAGTATCTGGACGCTGGTGGTAACCACTTTGAGCACCTCCTGTAATTGCAGAAGTCAAACGTGACTTGTATTTATCATTTGTTATCGGTATGTAATGAATATTACAATTTTAATAGTTTTTCCTTTCTTAAAATATGCATACATTTTTTTTGGCTATCTGTCTTTGCAATATATAACATCTTTGACATAGCTGTTCTTTATTTCAAGGACATCTTAGTCCCAGTATGTCCAAAACCAGTTCATTTTTCATTGTTCCTGCCTTAGTAAGCGGCACCTATATCCATCTCAGTCCAGGAAACTATGAATTCTTGATATCCCTCATCTCCCATATTCCAAAAACATAAGTTTGGTTGATTTTCGCCTCCTAAATAAGTCAAATCTTCTCTTATCTCTAATATCACTTTAGTCCAGCCTGCTATCATCTTCACCTGCATGGCTGCAGTAGTCCACCCACAGCCCTTCTGGTCCTCTTCCAGACCATTCTCCACACAGCAATCGGAGGAGGCTTTTCAAAATGTAAATATTAGTATGACCTCCTCCTCTCCTTAAAATGTGTTAATGTCTTCCTATTCCATTTGTAATAAAGACAGATATCTTTAATATGGCTTGACAAGGCCCTGCACAGATATTTGTGACTACTTCCCTCTTCAGTTCGTCTCCTTTTGCACTCCCCCCTCTGTGCTCTTTGCTTCTACCCTTGAGGCCTTATTTCTAGGCCTTGCCACTCCCCTTGCTCCTTACTGCCTCAGGGTGTTTACATATGCTGTTCAGCCTTCCCCAGCTCTTGCCTTTTACCTTCTCCTAGTTAACTCCCACTGGGTGTTTAAAATACCATCTCAAGTATTGCTTCCTCTGTGAATCTTTCCTGATCTTCCTAACTAGGTCACATCCCCTTGGCATTCCCGAGGTATACCTCTCCTTTGTAGCACATCTTCTGTTTCACATTTTTTTGTACGTTTATTTTATTAATATCTATATCTCCAGCTAGGTGTTAATTTCCCTGTAGGCAGTGGCCATTTTATCTTTAGTTCCTAGCACAGGTACCCAGCACAAAAAGTAGACACTCAAATCTTTAATGAATGAATATATTTCTATTTCCTCCATTGAATCTACTGCGGAATGTATGCAAAGTACTGTACTAGCATAATAATGTAAAAGCTCAAATACATTTTACAGAATCAAAGTGAATGCATATGCTCAAAAAGTCACAGTATGGATTAATAAGCAATACCATTCTTCATCAGACTTCACAAGGTCTTAAATTTACCAGAAACAGGGTATTCTGGGGCAAGGGAATAGGAAGATAATTGTGAAGTGCTATCAGATAGCTAGGTCTGTCATTCTAGTTTATAGAATTTTTTCCCTGTTTTATTTCCTAAGCCTTCTCCCCTTTCCCAGTTTTAGAACTCTCCCTAATAAATTGTGCACTGCTAGCTACTTTTAACTTAGAGAAATAATGACTTTTTCCGAAGCACTCAGGAATACCACCTGTTCACTTATAAAACAATTGTTTGAAGTTTGGCAAGAGATACAGAGAGTTGGTTAAGATTGTATTCTGTCTAGATAGACGCTTTTTGGGGAAGCTGCTTAACTTATGTGAGCCTTGGTTTTCTCCTCTGTGAATCTGGAATCGTTACAGTATCTGTCTCACAGTATTGCTAGGAAGATTAAATGAGATACACAGCATTTAACCTAGTGACTCCTGGCCGCATACAAGCACTCAGTCAGGCAAATGGTTGCTGTTGTTGCTGCAGCTGCTATTCTTGTTATGATACATTTTCTCAGTGCAAAGTTTGCTTAGGTTTCCAGTCTGGTCCATACTTGTTCATTTAGCCTTTGATGTACTTCATGTAATTAAGTTGATGCTTCTGTATGCCAGGAGTATCCCAAAGCTCCGACCACCATTGATAACCTTAAAGGGAACAAGTCACTGATAACTAAGGTTACCTTTATCCACTTCCTGTGTTCTAGGACAGGTAGAACTCAGGCTTCAGCTGAAGAGTAGCGGGTAGTAGGAAGAGAAAGGCGATGGGTGTTTGTTTGAATTAGCAATTTGGAGGGGAGGACAGGCATGCCTGATGTCTCGATTAATAAGAGAAAAGTCAGGGATCTGCAGGTACACAGTACTTCATTTAATGTCATGGGGCAGATGGCTGAACTTGCCTTTTGTGAGCCAGCATGGAAACCACCATTTATATTACTGTGGTTCAGATGTGTTCCAAGTTCCATAGCACCTGATTTTAAAACAAATTTTTGGGCACATCCGTTTTTAATTTGGAAACTGTTTTTAACATACCAACACATGAACATTTATTACTTCTTGCTTTAATACAGAAACATTTACTTGTTCTAAACTTTATTTGCATTTTTTCTAACTAATAGTTTATTTTTAGAACAGGTTTAGGTTCACAGCAACATTGAGCAGAAAGTACAGAGAGTTCCCATCCATGCACCTGCTGTTCCCGCATACACAGCCTCCCCGCTGCCAACACCCCACAGCACCCTGGTCACTTGTGTTACAGTGGATGAGCCTGGGTTTGACACATCGTTACCGCTTCAAGTCCATAGTGTGCATTAGGGTTCCTGCTTGGTGTTCCGCATTCTGAGTTTTGACAAACATGTAATGACACATGCCCACCATTGTAGTATCACACAGAATAGTTACACTGCCCTAAAGATCCTCTGTGTTCTGCCTGTTCATCACTCCCTCCCCTTAAAGCCCTGGTAACCACTGATATTTTTTACTGTCTCCATAGTTTTGCCTTTTCCGGCATGTCATACAGTTGGAATCATACAGTATATAGCCTTTCAGATTGGCTTCTTCCACTTAGTAATGTGCATTTAAGCTTTTCATGGCTTGATAGCTCCTATCTTTTGAGTGCTAAATCATGTTCTGTCATCTGTGTGTATCACAGTTTGTCGCGTCCAGTGCATCAAGAGTTGTGGGGAGCGAGGTGGGTGGCACAAGGTTAAGAAAGACAGTAGCCAACAATAGAGTGCAAGCAGGGCTAAGGGACGTGAGCCCCAAAGGACTGAGCCCCGAATAGGGCCAACCAATAGCTTTTATTAGTTAGGTGTGGAAGTTTGTTAATCTCAAGATCTGTGAATCTCACACGTTATACTAGGAAACTGACTCAGACCTATCACCCTTGCCTGCAGGCAGCGGAACCTGGATGTATGTACCTCCCCAAGGGACAAAAACCTTTAGGCCTGTGAAGAGACGGAGAGCATATCATTGAGTCACTTTCCCTGCAGGATGTGGGAAGGAATGCAGCCACAGAGGCAGAGGCTCTCCTTAGACAGGGGAAGATGGGGGTGCTGTGCCCACCTCTATCGACTCCGCGAGTTCTCCAGATGGTCCCCACGCGACTGTGCGTTCTCCCCCACCTCCCGGAGGATCTTCCCTGTCATTGACTAACCAGCCATCCTTTGGAGCCAAACAGGCAGACATAAGGTGCAAGCACAAAGGTGAAGCAAAGTCCCTGAAAGGATCTGTCTCACAGACTCTCCTTGCTTTAGGGGCAGGTACGAGGAGACAGACAGGTAGGCTGCTTTCTGCGTGGCAACAACAATTTATCCACTCAACCTATTAAAGGATATCTTGGTTGCGTCCATGTTTTGGCCGTTATGAGTAAAGCTGCTATGAACATCTGTGTACAGGTTTTTATGTGGACATAAGTTTTTGGTTCATTAAATACCAAAGAGCGCAATTGCTAGATCGTATGGTAAGAGTCTGTTTAGTTTTGTAAGAAACTGCCAAACTGTCTTCCCAAGTGGCTGTACCATTTTGCATTCCCACCAGCAATGAATGAGAGTTCCTGTTTTTCTACATTCTTGCCAGCATTTGTCAGTGTTTTGAGTTTTGGCCATTCTAATTGGTATGTCGTAGTATCTTGTTTTGATTTGCAATTCCCTAATGACATGTCTTAGTCCGTTTGGAGTGCTCTAACAGAATACCATAGACTGGGTGGCTTATAAACAACAGAAGTTTATTTCTCCCAGTTCTGGAGCCTGGGAAGTTCAAGATTTAGTGTCTGGTGAGGTCCTCCTTTCTGGTTCACAGATGGGGACCATCTCACTGTGTCCTTCCGTACCAGAAAGGGCAAAGGAGTTCTGGAGTTCTTTTAAGGGCACTAATGCCATTCATGAGGGCTCTGTCCACTGACCTAATCACTGCCCAAAGGCCCCCCTCTGAATACCATCACATCGGGAGGTAGGATTTCATCATGAATTTTAGGGGCACACAGAAATTCAGTCCCTAACAACATAGGATGTTGAATGTCTTTCCATATGTTTAATTGCCATTTGTATATATTCTTGGTGAGGTATCTGTTCAGGTCTTTTGCCCATTTTTAAATGGGGTTCATTTTCTTGTTGAGTTGTAAGAGTTCTTTGTACATCTTGGCTAATAGTCCTTTATCATGTGTCTTTTACAACTATTTTCTCCCAGTCTGTGACTTGTCTTCTCATTCTTTGACATTGTCTACTGCAGAGCAGATTTTTAACTTCAATGAAGTCCAGCTTATCAATTATTTCTTTCATGGATGATGCCTCGTGTTGCATCTAAAAAGTTATCGCCACACTTAAGGTCATCTCAGTTTTCTCCTGTTATCTTGTAGGAGTTTTATAGTTTGAATTTTATTTTAGGTCTATGATACATTTTGAGTTAATGTTTGTGAAGAATATAATGTCTATGTGTCTAAATTTCATTTTTTACATGAGTAGGTCCAGTTGATCCAGCACCATTTAAAATATTTTTAATTAAAATTTATTGGGGTGACAAAGGTTAGTAAAATTATAGGTTTCAAGTGTACAATTCTGTAAAACATCATCTATATATCACATTGTGTGTTCACCACTCAGTCAGTTCTCCTTCCATCACCATATATTTGACCCCATTTACCCTTATCTACCACCCCCGTCCCCCTTACTCTCTGGTAACCACTAAACTATTGTCTGTGTCTATGAGTTTTTGTTTCTTTACTTCTTTGTCTTGTTCCTTTGTTGCTTTCAGTTTTATATTACACATATCAGTGAAATCATATGGTTCTCGACTTTTTCTGTGTGACATTTCGCTTAGCATAATTTTGAAAAGACAATCTTTGCTTCATTGTATTGCCTTTGCTCCTTTGTCAAGGTCACTTTTGACTTCATGTGGGTCTATTTTTGGGCTCTCTGTTCTGTTCCAATAACCTCCCGAGTATTTTTTTCTCAATATCACACTGCCTTGATTACTGTTGCTTTATAGTAAGTGTTGATGTTGGATAGTGTCAGTCCTCTGACTTGGTTCTCCTTCAGTATTGAGCTGGCTATTCTGGGTCTTTTGCCTCAAAGTTCAGAATCAGTTTGTTGATAGACACAAAATAACTTGCTGTCATTTTGATTGGGATGGCATTGAATATAGATCAGGTTGGGAAGAACTGGCATTTTGACAATATTGTCTTCTTATCCATAAACGTATACTATCTCTTCATTTAATTTGTTCTTTGATTTTATTTATATTTTTAATAGATTTTATATTACTATATAGTGCTTTAAATTTAGTCAAGGTGGATACGGCTTATAGAAGTGACACCGATAGGGCATCTTAGTTCAAGCGCTTTCCTTTTTGTAGCCATAAAATGAAATCCATGCTCAAATAATAACTTTGTATTAGTAAGATATTCTTTTTTCCCAATGCAGACTACACACATAGGAGTATTTATGTTAACAGTTTAATGATTTAAAGTAGGACTCTCACCATAGACCAATTTTCATAGTTATGTCAAGTCAGACTTAAGCCATTCTTTTATTCTTTTATCCTTGAATTTAGTTCAGCTCATTTTAAGGTAAGACTTTTGCCGTAGGGATAGAAAGCATGTAGAATTTAATATAAATCTTGCATTTGGCTTAGTACATGATTTAAAAGTTGTATGTGCTAAAAGCATTGTGTTAAAAAAGTATATTTATAAATTGAATCCATTATTCAGTTAAGCATTTGGAAGTTCTTTATAGGGAATCACTCCAGTGCTGGAAAAGTACAGTGTTATGACCCTTTTGGTAACCATAATTGCTGAAAAAAATAAACAAGCAATGAGAAATTGGTTTTGCTAAAATACCGACCGGTCCTCAAGCTGCTGATGTCTGAAATAGTGTCACTTGTTAGCAAGATGAACAGCTAGTAACAGAAAACTCCCAGGTGCAAGTTTATCACTCTGTCTACGCTTCCTACCTGCTTTTACTTTTGTTGTTGTTTTGTGTGGAAGATATAATAGCTTATAGGAAACATGATATTTAAAAGGAAGGAATGAATGTTTGCAGGGGAAGAAAAAATAAAGGTGTTACTCATTTTCTTGGTGGTGGTTAAACAAAAGATTGGGGCCTCAATTATGGAATTTAACAATTGATCTTTCTTTTTGGCATTAGTGTATTGTTGAGGTTTCAGTAAACAAAGCCCGTTAATTTTGTCTTTGTTTTTCGTAATTTGACTGAGAACAGGAATTAATTTTATTTTTACTGTATCAGTGAAGTAAATTGCTAGTAAACAAACCCTTCCTTATGAAGATAATATAAGGAAAAATTCCCTTTCTGCTTCCCCCTTTCCTCTTTTATTTTCCTTTCCTCTGCCATTAAACTAGCTCTATAAAATATTCCTTCTTCTCCCTGTGGGAAGTTCCCACAACTCTTCAGTCACTTTGAGTTATTAAAACACATCTAACTTTTAGGGCAAAAAAGAAGTTCCATCCACTGTAAGTTTAAGAGCCCAGTCCACATCATGTAACCCCATGGAACTTACGAGTATATTCTAGCAGAACACAGACAAATAAGTAAGATAAATAAATAAAATATATGCTAGAGAATAGTAGATGCTATGGAGAAAAACTAGAATGGAAGATATGAAATGTGGAAATCATGTGTGACACTTTAGATAGAGTGGCCACAAAGGCCTTACTGAGAAGGTGACTTTTGAGTTAAGACCTGCAGAAGATGAAGGAGCAAACCCTATGGATATCTTGAGGAAGAGCAGAGAAACAACTGGTGCACAGGCCCTCAGGCAGAAGTGTACATTATGTGTTGGAGAAACAGGTCGGTCAGCCAGTTGAACAAGAAAGAGAAGAACAGATAAGAAGAATGGTGGTGGTGATGGTGGCAGCAATTTATGCAATGCCTTGTAGGGTCATAAGACTTTAACACAGAATAAGGTAAGCCTTTGGAAGGTTTTGACCAGTTACGTAATCTGATTTATTTTTTAACTCTGGCTCTACCTGGTTGTCATACTGAGAAGAGATCACCATGGTGGGGCTAAGATCAAAGCTCCCAAAGCAGGTAGGCTCTCGTAATTAACCAGAAAGAGGATCAAGGAGGGCTGATAGGAGTGGAGAGTAGTAGAATTTTTGGTGTGTATTGAAGATAAAACTAACAGAATTTGGTCACAAACTGGATGTTGGATAGAAAGAATGTTGTGAAGGATGAGATTTAGGCTTTTGCCCTTACAAACTGGAAGAATGGAGTTGCCATTAGTTGAAATAGCAAAGATTGTAGGAGGAATTGGAATATCAAGAACTGAATTTGGGACATGCTAAATTTGAGGTACTTTTCAAAATTACTAGATTTAAAATAATTGAAGACTGTTATTGAGCATTTAGATGAATAGTTCTGGATTTCAGGGTAGAAATCTAGGCTGGTGATACAGATTTGGGAGTTAAGAGTTTATTGGCCCTGTTGAAAGCCATAAACCTGAACGCGATCAGTGAAAGCATAGATGTAGATAGAAAAGAGAAGAGGCCCGAGGACTGGCAATATTTACAGGTTAGGGAGATAAGGAATGGCTAAGGAATAGCAATAGTGAGGGACCAGGAAAGTTAGGAGGAAAACCAGTTAAGTATATTATTCTAGCAATGAAACAGAGAAACTATTAGGTTGATGCAAAAGTAATTGCAGTTTTTGCAATTATTTTTAACTTTTTAAACCGCAATTTTTTTTTCTATTAATTTTATTGGGTAACAGTGTTTTTTTCCAGGGCCCATCAGCAGCAAGTCAAGTTGTTGTCCTTCAATCTAGTTGTGGAGGGCGCAGCTCAGTTCCGAGTCCAGTCACCGTTTTCAATCTTAGTTGCAGGGGGCGCAGCCCACGGTCCTATGCAGGAATCGAACCAGCAGCCTTGTTGCAACTGAGCTTACCGGCCGCTCCTATACTGCAATTACTTTTGCACCAACCTCATGTATTGAGGAGGAAGAGTTAAACGTTGCTGGACTAGGCAAATAAGTTTAGGATTTGATAAATGAGCCTTGAGTCTAGTGATGGTGACCTTGGATGAGAGCTGTTTTCAGTGGAACGATTCTGGAGTAAGCCTGTTAAAGTACCATGAGATGGGCACTGGAAGAGTAAGAGGAACGGAGGTTTGTTTTTAATAAAGATTGGGGAAATGACGTTGTGGTATTCTTGTGGGAGTGAGTGACTCACAAGAGAGGGAAAAATAGATGATCCAGGGCTGAGTGTAGAATTGCTGTAGTGTTGCCTTTAGAGAGTGAAAGAGAGTGAAAACTAGTGAAAGGTGTAAATAGCACCTATCAGCATTTATCACCCATTTTTTATTTCGCCGTGTATCCTCAGTGGCGGGTCTGCTGCTAGCCTATCAAATGCTGTGTTTGAATTAGGGTGGAGAGTCAATCCTGCATCCAACACCTTCCTTCCCTACCTGCCCCCATGTCTTCACTAGCAGATGGCACCTTTGTGAGAAGGAACAAGGGCTCCTTTGTTCAGACCAGGCACCCAACATAGGGGCTAAATTTTAGCCCTGACTCACCTTAGGCTAGGTATCTTTGGAACAGAACAGTAATCACTCTACCATAAGCTACAGCCCTACTCATCTACTCCAAGACAAAGAGAAAATCACATTTAATATTCTATCTATTACATATCTCATGAAAGATATGTAATAAACATATCTTGACCTGTTGCAAAATTGCATGTAAGTGAGAAGACAGCAAATTTAAAAACCAAGAGTTTGGTGTGGGAATACCAGCTCTTCTGGCAACTGTCAGCGGGCAGTTAAGATGGATTGTTTACTGTCTGTTTCTTAGTTTCTTCACGTGTGAAAGGAGGGTTTTGGCCTCAACCAGATCCTTTCCAGACTGAAATTATGTGATTCATTAAAATATAGTAATCTCCAGTGTACCTTCTATTAAACCATCTGAATCATAACATAGTTCTGCTAGGAACCAAAAAAGTATTGCTGAGGAAATTTAGTTTCTTTAGAGAACAGCACCCCTTGGGTTCTCACACAAATAATTATTTGCAAAATTTAACTGGGGATTAAATTAGATGGTAGCAGCACTGAAATTATAAGAGGAAATAAAGCAAAATCATTGAGGACAATACAGACTAGTTCTCAGACTTTATCTAAATTCTGTCTATTTTGTAGCTGTGGGACATACAGAAAGATGTTTAACTCTCAACTTTAGTGTCCTCATCTAAAAATAGAAATATAATAATAGTACCTACCTCATAGGTTTGTCAGGAGAATTAAATGAGTTATCTCTATGATGCTGTGAACAATGCCTGGCTTCTCATAAGGACGGAGTAAACCTGAGGTAACATCATTACCGCCGCCGCCGCCAGTGTGACGTGTAGTTCAGAAAGATTTTAGTAAAGAGGCTATTTTATAAAAGTCTCTGACACTGTAATTTAATTTTTGAATGATTATTTTGAATCACTAAGAGAAGAATTAACTTAGAACATGAAATGTCATTGAATCACACTCTGTATTTTTTTTTTTGTTAAAGCAAAATTGGTACCTGGTTTTGTTTGTGAATTTTCAGTGAAAATTCACTTAAGGAATATACCTGATTCTCAAATGATGACAGAACATTACTGTAATTAGTTTCAATTCCTGTGTATACTTCAAACTTATATAGTATTCAAAAATATATTTTCCCTAAATAGGCCAAAATAGTAAGATTTTATTTGTCATATATATCTGCCTTAAAAATAGATTATTGAAGCATCCTGTAAACATTTTGGTTATACTATCAAATTTTCTATACCCTTTCTGTATGAACTATTTTTTAGAGCATATATTCAATTACTGATAGCATCACTTAGCTGATGTTCACAATTCACAGTTTGTTTTACAAAACTAATAAAATATGCTAGTTAAATCATTTTAACTATATCTGAATGTCATACTGTAATTAATATGGTTGATTTATCAATGCTGGTTTGCACTTATTTTAAATCCAACATGCAGATAATTTCTGAACTGAAGGTCGCTTTAAAAGAAGAAAAGCTTATACAATATATTAGTTTAGGAAATCAAGATAATTTATCATGTAAAGGTTAGAGAAAAATGGAAGTCTGTAGGGTAAATTTGAAGAGAATTTAAGTTTTAAGGAGTATTGGGTGCGTCTTACCAACAAACAATTGTGAATTTAAATTTTATTTGAATTGTCTGTCTTGTTTGTATTTTATAAATGAAATGTGTTGAGCACAGTGCAATGTACCTGGGACTTAGTAGTACCTAGCACTCAGACATTGGTTTTAACAACATTCTCACTAAAAGGAACCAGGGGTCCTTGAAGGAAATGGTTGATTTCATGGCTGGGAACCTAGGACATCTTGTTATGCCAGAAAGTAAGGAAGTACCAAAAAAAAAAGGGGGGGGAATGATGGCATCCTGTCACAAGGTTATAGGGGACATTTTGAAGGGGCTCCCACTGGACAAATCTGGGATGATTTGAACATCAAAATAATTAAAGTCTGTCATGAATTATAAATCATTAGGAAAAACACAGGAATCCTTGAGACCTTACCAGTAATGTACACATTCATAAAAATGGGAGAAGAAAGGGCTTGAGCCAGCTGGTAGATGTGGAAGAAAGGTAGGAGTTGCAAAGTCATGATTTTCTCTTCATCATACCGTGTTTCCCTGAAAATGAGACCTAGCCGGACCATCAGCTCTAATGCGTCTTTTGGAGCAAAAATTAATATAAGACTCGGTCTCATTTTAACATAAGACCGGGTAAAATATAATACCCGGTCTTATATTAATTTTTGCTCCAAAAGACCCATTAGAGCTGATGGTCCGGCTAGCTCTTATTTTCGGGGAAACACGGTAGTAGTTCTTCAGTTCATCCAAGTATCACAAATAGGTGTTAAATCTAAGGGAGAAATGTTGATGAAAAACAGGATATTTGCATGGTCTTAAAGTGTCTGTCCAAAGGTTGTCTGTTGGTTGTAGGAAAAAGATCCTAAGTAAGTAGTAGGAAAACTGGACAGCATTTGATCTGGATAATGAAAATTAACATCCCCAATAAGGGATAGGTGAATACCATATGCCTCCGGATGTGATACTCTGAGAAGAACACAACATCACTTATATACTATTCTGGCCAGGAATGCATCACTTGCATCTAATCATGAGGAAACATCAGACAAGTGCAAAATAATGAGCATTCTGTTTAAAAAAGAGCTGTATTAAAAAATGTTAAAAGTCAAAGGCTAAAGGCTCCATCATATGAAAGAGGACTAGACATGTAGGGTATGGGTCGTCCCAAGACTGGATCCTGTATCTGGAGAAAAATTAATTTTTTTAAGGCATTATTGGGTCAGTTCACAGCATAATTTTTCAGATTGTAGGTTAAAGTATTGCTATTATATTTACTGAATCGTAGCTTTATTGTGATTTTATTAGAGGTGATTTTAGGAAATGCACACTGAAGTGTTTACGTGGAAAGGGCTATGTGGTATGTTCAACTTATTCCCAAATGACTTAGAAAAAAGCACGTTGTGTGTGTGGGTGTGTACACATGTACATATACAGAGAGAAAGAAGGGAGGGAGGGGTGGGGTGATCAAGCAAATGGGGCAAAATGCTAACAGAAGGACATTCTGTGTAAAGTCATAAGGATATTCTTTGTCCTTGCAGTTTTTCTGTAAGTTTGAAATATTTCCAAACAAGTTTGTACACACATGCATCCTCTCATTGGGGCGTACTCATTGCTTTAGATCGTAATTCACCTTTAATATTTAATTGGTTAAGCTGTTAACATTCATTGCTTACAGATATACACATTGATTTTTAATTTCTTTTAAATAGTGCTGGGCCTAAAGGAGATAACATTTATGAATGGAGATCGACTATACTTGGTCCACCAGGGTCTGTATATGAAGGTGGTGTGTTTTTTCTGGATATCACCTTTTCATCCGATTATCCATTTAAGCCACCAAAGGTAAGATTCTAGAAGTGCATTCTTTAATATTTATCCCTCTCCAAAAAATTTATTCTAGCGGTTAAATGTGTATTGATGTAATCATTTTAATTTCATTGTTTTTCATGGATTGATATGGAAACTGTCATGTAACCAAGAATTTTAAAACTGTGAAAGTAATTGATTTCTGCCTTTTGCAAATATCTTTTGTAATCAGCAGAAAGAGGATTTATTAATTGTAAATAAAAGTATGCCACTTTGCACATCAATAAAGCAGATAAATTTTAGATTTTTGATATGAGGGAAAATATCCTGTGAACCTTCTTCCTTAAGGAACATATTGAGATAAAAAGAAAACCTGTTTGAAAGTTTCTAGAAATAAGGGTTAAATTAAGTAAGTTGAATTTTCTGCTAAATATCTTATCTTTATGGATGAGCAAAAACTTGAAAATCAATACTATTTAGTAAACTTATTTTGTACCCTCTGTAGGTAAGATGTAGTAAAGGGAATTAGGTTGCTGGGTGACTTAAAGATAGATTTTGGAAGTATCCTGTTATCTCTGAATATGAAGTAGACAGATAACGGAGAGAAGTGTTGAGCTGTGCCTTGTAATGACTGGCAATTATTTTTCAAGTCTTAAACATAAGTTACTTAAATAGTTTCCTCCTCTGAGTTCTCATTATGAAATGGTCAAGCCATCAGGTAAAACCATCAGTATTAAGTTTGAGTATCATTATGCTTTAGTCACAGAGCATAATAGTGTTATAACAACCCTTTAACTATGATGAAAAGTTTTTCTTTTCAACATACAGTTCCTTCTGTTCCAAATACTATTTAAAATATATGTAACACTTTAATGCATGAGTGCATATGTGAGTGCGTAAATTAAGGGTTTATTTTATTTAAAAAATGACAGGATCATTTGTCCATTATCTAATAAGGTAACAATAGTTCCGCCTATTGGTATTTACCTTAAATTACAGATACCAAGGTTCCCTATCACCTAGAGGTATTTGCTCTCAACTATAGCTATCAGTTTTTTGGGTGCTTTACTATGTGGTCCCATCAGAATTTCAGATATTTAAGTGATTGTCTTACTTAATGCTCTCAGGTATTAGGGTATGTCTTGCTAGATCAGTCAAACAAAGGGACAAAACTTACGTGTCAATAATGCCACAAATTATATTCACATGAAGAAGGAGATCATGTGGTAAGTACTTTTATCTTAACATAAGTATTTATATAACTACTTACCTCATGGTCTCCTAGGAAACCTGAATAATTAAGAAGGGGGTTTGTTAGGAAAACTAGAAGATAGCTTTTTTTTTGCAGTTATTTCTTTTAACTATGTACAGATGAAAGAAATGAAATTGCAAATAGAACAAGTAAGCTATTATGTAAACAGGAAAAGACCTCTGTCACCCCCCCCCAAATACAATACACAATGACTCTTAAGTGGCAGTATATCACTCACTGCTCAGTTTGCATTCAGTGGTTTTCTGTATTACAGAATATTATTCAGATCTGTAGTTGGACAAGTCAAAAAGAAATAAGGCTGCTGTTATCTTAGTGATAGGTACAATTATTTCTCTACTTCTTAATTTTGAAGTTCAGATAAAATGTTGAGCTTCTTGAATAATTATAAAATTTTAGTTCTCTTCTGTTCACTTATTGTGAATAGCTGAAAGGATTCAAAATAATGTATTGTGTTTGTAAACAATGCATGTAATCAATCAGCTGTCAATAATCTGAACATATATTATTCCCACATTGTAGAGCAGAACTGCTAAAATAATGCAACCTACACGTGTAATTTTAAATTTTCTAGTAACTACATTAAAAAAATAGAAACGGTGAATTAATTTTAGTAATACATTTTATTTAACAGTATATCCCAAATACTGTCATTTCAGCATGTAACCAATATAAGAGTATTATTAAATTAATGATATTTTACATTCATTCTCTTTTTGGTGCTGAGTCTTTGAAATCTGGTGTGTATCTATATATATTTTTTGTTTTGTTTTGTTTTGTTTTGTTTTTAAAGATTTAATTGGGGCCAGGACTTTTCCAAGTCAAGTTGTCCTTTCAGTCTTAGTTGTGGAGGGCGCAGCTCAGACCAGCTGAGCCATCCGGGAGCTCAGCTGCAACTCACCTCAAGATGCTGTGTTCAATCTTAGTTGCAGGGGGCATAGCCCACCATCCCTTGAGGGAGTCGAGGAGTCTAACCAGCAGCCTTGTGGTTGAGAACCCAGGCTCCAACCAACTGAGCGGCAGCTCATTGATTTCATTCTAGTTAAGGAGGGCACAGCTCGCTGGCCCATGTGGGAATCAAACCAGCAGCTCCATTGCCCAGAGCTCACGCTCTAACCAACTGAGCCACCCGTCCACCCCAAAATCTGGTATATATTTTTCACTTTTAGCCTATCAGTTCAACTAGCCACATTTTAAGAACTCTATGTAATTAGTATTTATATTAGAACAGTTCTAGAGGTGCATAGTCTCCTCTCGCCTCACCCCTGCAAGACCAGTGGTTTCTTGCCCTATAGACAGGTGGTTTCTTGTTTTTAATTTTGCATCCCTATTAGAAATACACTTTTGAGGGCTTTTAATATTTTTTTTCTAGACTCTACTTGGGAGATCACAGTACATTGCTAATTCCAAGAAATCACAAACTCTTTTTTTCTCTCGGAAGCTCCAAATTCAGAATTAAACACCCAGTTAGTTTTTGTGATGGTTTTGAAACTTGACAGTATTTGTTCCTATGATTTATCCTCTTTCTTCACACATCTTAGTGATATATTAGTTTCCTTTGTTCAGTAGCTTAAGATTTTGCTTGTTTTATTTACTATCTTAGTCTAACTAGACAGTGAGGCAGTTGTGAAAACGAAAGGCTGAGAAATAGGCCCATGATTTAACCCACCTTCCTCTAAATCCTTCTCTTAGTATTTTCTGACACATGGCAAGAAATTAGCTGGATTGATACCAATCGTTTCTACTAACAACCTAATGTAACTTTTGTTTGATGTTAAAAAAAAATTCTTTACCAGTTCCACTTACCTTTGGCATCAAAACATTTTTGTTCTCCTTCCCTTTCTGTCTTTAAACAGAGGTGTGTGTGTGTCTGTCCATGCATGTGTATATGGTGCACACCCACATACATATATAGAATTACTGTGTCATTCATTTTGATTAATCAAATCAACTACTTACTTTGGCTTAAGATCAATATAGTTCTTGCTATACTGGGTAAAAATAAAATTTCTTTCAACTGAATTAAAACCATTTAAATTTGTTATCACTTAAACATACTATTTGATTAGCTCGTCAGTTAAATTATTTGCTGTTTAGTGTCATCTGTGATGTGTTACCCTTCATATTTGCTGGTGAGAGTTTTGGTTGGTACGAAAGTATTCATTTTCTTCCTGTCTTTAATGTGACTGCCCCAGGTTACTTTCCGCACCAGAATCTATCACTGCAACATCAACAGTCAGGGGGTCATCTGTCTGGACATCCTGAAAGACAACTGGAGTCCTGCTTTGACTATTTCAAAGGTTTTGCTGTCAATTTGTTCTCTTTTGACAGACTGCAACCCTGGTAAGCAAATTTTTATTAACACATACAATGAGGCTACAGAGACCAATGAATTTTTTTAGTTAGGTTTTAAATGTGAATTTGAGAAGCAAATGCTGTTGGTGAAAAGGTCAGCATAAAACATTTTGCAAGGAAATTATTACTGCCATTTCGATTAGAACTGACCAAAAGTTTCACAATAACTTCTTTCAGTTTGTAATGGACTACTGCTCTGTAATTATTCTCCCTATTATTCTCCCTATTATTGATGGACTCATGTTTTCTGAATTATGTAGTTGTACAAACCACTTTTGACAGTAACAAATGTCTCTGACACCAGTGACTCTTGTTCTTTTTTCCTTTTTGGATTATAGTTAGTTGTGTTTGATACAGTAATAGTGGATATTAAAAAAATTATGGCTAATCAGAGAGTTGGACTAGATTATGATTGTATAACCTCAGAGATAAAGTCATTAGTGCATAATTCATAACATTTTAAAGAAATGCATAACTGCCACACACAATCTTTAACATGGGTAACTGATTTGAAAGGTGGTATTTAAGCCAAGGATTTTGAGTATGTTATCTTACTAAGAGGTCATTTTTTAAAAGAAGTTGACTTTTTTCCCCCTAAACATTTGATTAATCACCAAAGGCTATTACTATTATATTAGGCCTAGCAGTTGTACATATACCAAAGAGGTAGGTAGGAAGGAAGGAAGAAATGAATGAATGAATTTATTGTAGCATTTATTAAAGCAAAAGATTTGAAACAATGTGAATATCCTTTAATAGAGGATGTACGTATTAAAAAGAATGAGACCACTCTATATGAACTAATAGGGAAAGCTCTCTAAGACATATTAAGTACAAAAGCCGGGCACTGAAAAAAAGACATATGCACAACAGTATTCTAAATGCTTGTAAATGTTTATGACATCTCTGGATAGAAATGCTATAAATAGGTAACAGTTGTGTGCCAGGGAGAGAAACTTCTGAGTAGTTAGTCAAGAAGGAAGAGAGCTTTACTTTTTACGGGCTGTTGTTTGGTACACTTCAAATATTGTAGCACATGTACATATTTTACCTTTTTGAAAAACAAATTCAAAATAAAGGTTTACATCTCAGATTTAATTTCCAGTTCAGAATTCTATTTTAAACAAAATTTTTACTTTTTCAAATGAAGATAAGGGTAGTAATTTAAGTCATATTATCTCACAGATAGAAGGAAACATTTTGTTCTGAATAGCATTACATTGTTAGATCTGAGTTTTTATTTTAAAATTACGTTTTTTAATATTCCTAAGAAGGCAGAAATATAATCATCTAGTACTCTTATTGAATAAACTGCTAAGAGTATACAACAGGTTTTGTATATTAAAAGCATACCTACATCTTTTATAAAAATTATATTTATTAGCTCAACATTCATTTTTTAAAGAGGCTTTTCTAGTTTGAATATTAAAATACACAGATGATTATGTTTAAATAATTTTATTTTGAAAATGTAGCCATTATATATGAAGATGCTAGTGAAAGGTGAGCATTTCCATTTACTAGTATATTAAACTGTATCTGAGGACACCATATAACATCTTTCCATATTCTTCCCACTTTTCCAGCGGATCCCCTGGTCGGAAGCATAGCCACTCAGTATTTGACCAACAGAGCAGAACATGACAGGATAGCCAGACAGTGGACCAAGAGATACGCAACATAATTCACGTCATTTGTATGCAGTGTGAAGGAGCAGAAGGCATCTTCTACTGTGCTGCAAATCTTTATAGCCTTTACAATACGGACTCTGTGTATATGTTATACTGATTCTACTCTCTGCTTTTATCCTTTGGAGACTGGGAGACTCCCCAAAAAGGTAAACGCTATCAAGAGTAGAACTTTGTAGCTGTAGATTAGTTATGTTTAAAATGCCTACTTGCAAGTCTTGCTTCTTTGGGATATCAAAATGTATTTTGTGATGTACTAAGGATACTGGTCCTGAAGTCTACCAAATATTATAGTGCATTTTAGCCTAATTCATTATCTGTATGAAGTTATAAAAGTAGCCGTAGATGACTAGGAATTATGTCATTTGTATTAAACCCAGATCTATTTCTGAGTATGTGGTTAATGCTGTTGTGAAAAATGTTTTACCTTTTACCTTTGTCAGTTTGTAATGAGAGGATTTCCTTTTACCCTTTGTAGCTCAGAGAGCACCTGATGTATCATCTCAAACACAATAAACATGCTCCTGAAGGCATAGTTTCCTGTCGTAATATTTTAAGTCAGTCTTGTTAGAAGGTATGTCTGAGCTGATTGTTGAAGTAAACTGTGGATATGAAGATTGACTACTAAAGACTAGTACAAATAAATGAATTATTAAATTGAAAACATTTGAAATCTTATTAAATGTGTAATGTTTTTTTCCTTTAAGTCCTAATAAAAGAACATGATGAGCTTAAATATGCAAAACTGGATTTTAAACCATTGGTCTCGAAAACATATAAAACTCTACTTTTGGTAATAAGATATTTGAGCTAAAAATAATACAAAATCCTGGCTCACTCAGGAATCTAATGTTGTCTTGTGGAACATTTTGTTTTCAAATTGGTGATTTCTTTTTACCATTGATCAGCATTGTCAAATAACTAGTCTGGTAGCTATTCTATGGCTTGGTGCATTTTTTACTTCTAATCCTAGTCTTGAATTTTCATGGTGTATGATGTATGTGTGACCATTCTTATTGTGGTACTTGGCCAGCAGGTGTAGCTGATGGCTAAGCTGAGTTGTACCTTATCTGCCCTGAAGATACAATAGAACTCTGGATTAGTCTGCCCAAATTTTAAGGGGTTTATAGGTTATATAGATTCCTTCTTTCTAGTTATAATTATTAAATATTAGATTTCTTATAGGAGTTAGAATTACTTTGCAATATTCAGATTTCGTCCACAGTATACATGTGCTTTTTAAAATTTTTCTATGACTGGGATAATTATTGAGGTCATTCTCTGGTCATGTAACCAGGATTGTGGAATATGAAGCAAATGTCTTCTCCAGTCCTAAGTACAGAAATAGAGTACCTACAACCTTAAAATTTATAGAATGGAATTATTAGCATAAAAATACATTGCTTCAAGATAAAAGTAAAACATTTATAGTTGAATATACCCTCACTAAGAATAGTGGTCTCCTACTTGGGTGTTTGTCAATAGAAGTCTTAAGTCAGTAAAAATAAAAATTTATATACTTATCTTTCAGTTAAACTCACCCTAAAAAAACCTCCCCATATTACAAAGGAACACCAAACTAACAGGTAGTATTTTGAAGAATTCATGCTTAGGCCTATGAAAATTTCTAAGCCTTGACTATTTTAAGCAGTGACGAATAATCTGTAATGTAGTGCAAGTCAATGTGATGAGAGTAGGGACCTTTCATGTGAGCTCTAAGGCTTTCTGTGTGTTAGCTATTGAAACGGTTTCCCCAGTTCCAATAGTGTGCATTCTACACCCTAGAGTAATGAATTTCTCTCTTGGTGCTAAAAAAGCTTCCATCATACTGAATATGAGGATGTCTGGGACGCTGTCATTGGACTTCCTTCATTTGCTATCAACCTAATTACCACTAACAACCATTTGGCTTACTTTGTGGGCTATAATTCCCTCTACTCACCTGGGACAGTGGAAGGAGGTGATTACTAGAAATTATATGTGACTTCCACAAACTACGTTTGTAGCCTTGAATAAGATACTTCTTTGAGTTTAAATTTGTTCATTATTAAACAAGACATGAATTTGATTATTTCCCTGTTCTCTAGTGTCCTCAAACACAAGTAAGTCTAAAATTTTTGCTTGTTCTGCTTTCTCTTTCAGGGAACAGTTTCTAATGGACTGGGAAAAAAAAAACAAAACGATCATTTTGTTTCCTACTAGTCGGTTCCCTTAAAATTCTGAATTTTTTTTTCTCCTTTTTTGAAATACTATAGATCTGCTTCCCAATTACATATATTTTCATCTGTGTACACTGTAAATAAGGTCCTTTTTACTTTGAAACTTTGCTCTAGATGTCAATTATGATATTTCAAAACCCAGATTTTTTTCTCATCAAGAACAAATTTTATAAGTTTACAAGCCCAAGTGTAACTGCATAAGTATTCAGGAATGGCCACGTTACAGTGGAACCTGGCGTGTTCTCATTATAACCATGTGCCCTCAGAGGGGCTGTGCTACCACTACGTGCCAGGCACCATTTAGTTACCAAAGGGACTTACCTTATTTAATACCCCCTAAAGAGCTAAGGAGAGGGAACACTGATGATCCTCGGCTGACAGGGTGAAACTGATGCAGACAGGTTAAATATCTGGTCCCAGATTGCATAACCAATGTGATGTGGACGTACAGCTCCATTCTTTACCACTAGGCTATGAGTTTTTGTTATAACATAGGTAATATTGAATATAAATATATAATATATATGACATATATATATATATATATACATATATATATATATATATATATAGCAGGTACATTGTATAGAGATACATCGATAACTTCTGAAAATTATTCAGTAAGATACGTATACTTTTGTATTTTAGTAAATCCTTACTTGAATAGTCTATTTTAAAGTCTCATATGGAACGTTACAAAACAAGGCTTTATTGATACTTTTCAATGAATCTGAGATATGTTTATTTAGACATTTGTCATAGGAATACTTATAACATCACTGGTTTTCCATTTTTTAGTTTGGAAAATAAGGAATGATGTTATTTTAAATTTAATTAACCATGCATCACATAACCAAATCAGGAAATTTATAAGCATTTGATGACTACTTTTTTGAAAATAACAAGATGTATTAGCTGTCTAGTCATTGCTTTTTTTGCCAGGAAATCACAGGGATAAAATTCTGTAGACATACCCAGTTTGAATTGACCCATGTATATGCTATTCGTGCTAATAAGAACTTTGAAGTGTTGTGTATTTGGAGTCAGCCCACTAACTTTTCCAAATGTATTCTTTTAACAATACAAGAATGACTATTGTAAAATTTAAGTCAATTTTAGTCCTGTGACTTCAGATATTAAACTGCATTGTGGTCATGTTAATGCAGTACATTAACAAATATAACAAGTACATTGACAAATATATTATGGTCAAATATATTATGGACAGAATTATGGCAATGATATAAAATCATTATTTTTATAAAACCATTGCAAATTATTTTAAGAGGCTGAGATAATGAGTCTACAATTACGTTATTCACTTATATTTTTGTTAGTGTTCCATATTTTAGATAAATAGAATATATAAATGTTTTATGTCAAATATTTTTCAAGTAATACTCAAAAATAATTCATAATTACATTTTAGTAGATAGGCATTATATGAAACGTCAATTTTTTTGTAATTAGTTTGTCAATTTTTGGGGGGTAAAGTTCTTTAATGATTTAAATGTATAGCTCTCTAGTGTATTTCCACACAGCGGACTGATAACCCTTTCAAAATGGTCATAAAGTGAATTTCTGGGACTGGTATATACACTGCATTGCCAGCAGTGATGGGTAGTGTTAAAGCCTGGTCAGAATCAACCTTGTTAATTAGAAATGAGGGGTGATCCTCTATGGCAGATGCATGTTACCACACCTAGCCTAACTCTGCTTTTTCTCCCTGACTCTCCGTTAACTCATAAGCACTTCTCTGAGGGCAGTGTCCTGGATTTCCAGCAGTATCTTTCTTGTTTCAATTTGCCGTCTGCTGTACTCTCAACTTCTTGGGGTCCCAGTAGCTCATGTGAGTAGAAGCCCAAGGTGAGTTTTTAAATGATAATATCCTGTAAGACCAAACATAAGAAGCTAAGTTTGAAAATTAAAAAATAAGTTAGATTGCCCAGATTCAGGCACAGGGACAGTGTAAACATCTTTTCGTAGTATTGTCATTAATTATATATGAGAAAGTGATTTGGCTGTGGTTAGGCAGCAGAGCCCTGGGTATTATCCCTGGATATGTTCAGAAGTAAGCTGGACTATGGCATAGCATAGGAATTGTTCAATACCAATGAGTGTATTTAGACAAATTTAAATTCACTTTAAATCTTCCATATTTAGGGGTTACCTTGTTGAAATCCAGTTAGCCTGGAGTCCCAATTATGCAAGTCTACCCAACACAGAGCATTAGAAGTTTTTTCCCCCAAATCCTCCAATCCCTAAAGTGTATCTCAAGTCCAACGCCTTTGATGAAACCTTTCTATTTTACTATCAAGTACCTTTGTCTGTCTTTCTGTACAAACATCAGAAGTAATAAAAGGAATTCATGCATGTGCATATTTCCAAGTACCAGCAACAAGCTAGGTTCCCTTGTGAGCAAGAATCCTTTTTCTTGCTTTTTTCTTTTGGAGGGGTTGTGTGGAGGGTGGTTATGCTATTTAACCCTTTGACCTCTTAGGAGTTTATTCTACACATTTTAAGTGCTTGCTAATTGAAGGTCCTTTTAGGCACTGTGATGCACACAGAGATGAATACATTGTCACATCCTTAAGTAGTTTATAATTTGCCCAGATAGATTTTTTCCTTCTTAGCAGAGGACACATCTTTGCTAATGTGAACCCATTTTCTGTTGATTGAGAATTGAAGAGATGTCCCTGCTGATTTAACTATGAAAATATTAGTGTAATGATTTGCTAAATTTTACTCAATCTATAATATTAAACATACTTAATATTATTTGATGCTTTTAAAATAATCACTCTGTCTTTCAAACTATTCTTAGTACCCGATGTCTCTAGTGTGCATTTTAGCATTTTATTATTTCAGTTTAATACCTTGTATGTATTTATCGGTGGTAAGCTTTTGGAGGATAACATCTATACTCCTGGTTTCGACCTCAGCCTAATATCTAACGTATACAAGGTCTAAGTTCCCGAACTTGTTGCAACGATGTTGCCAACCTTTTTTGATATCAGACGGATTATTCATTATGAATTTGTACCAAATGGACAAACAGTTAACCAAGTTTATTATTGTATTTGGAAGTGCTGGAAAGGTTGCCTGAAAAAGACGACCTGAACTTTTCACCAACAATTCATGGCTCTTGCATCACAACCGTGCACGAGCTCACAGGGCACTGTCTGTGAGGGAGTTTGTAGCCAGTAAACAAACAACTATTGGAACACCCTCCCTACTCACCTGACCTGGCCCCCAACGACCTCTTTCTTTATCCAAAGATAAAGGAAATATTGAAAGGAAGACATTTTGATGACATTAAGGATATCAAGGGTAATACGACGACATCTCTGAAGGCCATTCCAGAAAGAGTTCCAAAATGGCTTTGAAGGGTGGACTAGGTGCTGGCGTCAGAGCATAGCTTCCCAAGGGGAGTAGTTGGAAGGTGACCATAGTGATACTCAGCAATGAGGTATGTAGCACTTTTTCTAGGATGAGTTCACAAATCTAATTGTCTGACCTCAGCAATGCTTGCTGAGTGAATATGATACCACACATGTAAGTCTTCTCCATAAGATTATTCAGAGACCATGTGAAGCATATCAGCTCTGTCTCAATTCCCCATCATACTGACTCAGTGCTTTCTATGTGGTATATGCTGGATACAGTCCTGTTAACTCAAAATATGAGAAGTAGCAATAGGTTAGTGCCATCTTTAATGTCTACTAGTTTAAAATGGAGAATGATTTAAGTTGGTAATTTCAAAAGTCCTTAAATATACCAAAATACTTTGCTAAAAATTTACATAATTTCCTATTACTATCTTAATTGATTTATTTATCCTATTCCCTTTTACTGTTGAAAGGAGAACACAGAGGAGTACGTGTATCTGCATACCATATTCTTTTAGGGAAATCTAATTGGTGAAATGAAGTGATGACCTTTGAAAACATTTCAAAAGAAGTTGAGGGAAGTATTTTAGGGAACAGGAACTAGTTTACTGTATAGTAACATGGAGAGGTCAGGCCTTGAGTATTGAAAATTGGGTATTGAGATATCCAAGTCTCTCTGTTTTTGTTCCCCCTTCCCCCCAATTCTAGATTCTGTGAGAAAGGGACATAGAACAGGATAAAAGAATCCAACAGGTCCCTATTTTTCTTTATTGCTCCATGTTTTCCTGGGCCAATATGTAAAATTGAAAGGTGACTGGGTAAAGGCTCCCTGATTCCAGGAGTGTTAATTCCAACAACTGCTCAGTCATTGTAATATATGAGTATTTCATAAGTCAGCTGAGTGCACTCAGGTATGCTTGCTACTTATTGCTCCAGGCCTAATTCAGACCTAGGGGGACAAAGGTAAACTGTGAGGTATTGGGCACGAAATGAAGTACTGACAGTTATGGGGCCAAGTGTGTGAAGATATTGTAGTGACTGAGACTAAGAGCTGATGACAGTTTTTATGTGAGCATGTCATGATTTCATCTATAAAGTAATGGAGAAGAGTAATTACAAGGAACACAAGGGAGTGAGGGAATAAATCTATATAGTATAAGAGTATCGCTGGCACCCCTACCTGATTATCATTTTTAGGAGCGATTTAACCCTCTGCTAAGTTCTTTCCCTGGCCTCACAATTCCGATGGTAAAAGGTCATTTCAAATATACATGTGTTTTCTATAGTTTGTTTTTTTTTAACAACACATAATTTTATTTGTGTTTTATGTTATCTCCCTCAGCTTGATCATGAGCCCGTAGAAATCAGGGATTCGGTTCATTTCCCTCAAGTTATTAGTTGTATACTCTGCCAAATATTTTTAGGTATTTAGGATTAACAATGAACACAGCACACAAAAATCTCTTTATAGGATTGACTTTTCAGTGCAGGGAGACAAAAGTTGAAAAAAAAGTAATACACACAGTGGCAATAAAAAATTGTACACATTTTAAGAAGGAAAAAACATTAAAATTGTAATATTCAATAAAAAACGGTAACAAAAGATGAATACAAGTTGTGTGTATACATTTTTTGGCACCTCTAGTATATAAGTGCTGTAGAGGAAACTAAAACAGGGAAAGGAAATTGGGAGTGTATGCTGGGAGGGAAAAGGGAAAATTACAGGGCGGTTCTAAAAAGGTAGAAAAGACCTCACCAAAAAGTTGAGTCAAGGGCTGAAGATGGTGAGGGATTAGCCACATGGGGAAAGAGTATTCCAGGCAGAGGGAATAGCACATCGTGGAACAGCACATTAAAAGACCCTGCAGCAAGAGCATGCCTGATGCATGAGAAAAACAGCGAAAGAAGTTGAGGGAAGGTGGGACTGAATGAACAACTAGGAGAGGAGTAGGAGGCGGGGTCAAGAAGATGATGGCTGGACAGATGACAGAGGGTCTTGTATGTAGTCCATTGTATTCCATTGTAAGGAGTTTGGTAGGATACTAAATAAGATGGGAAGCGATTGGAGGGTATTTTAGCCAGAGTGATAGGATATGTCATCTTATTAGAATCTCTGATTACTGTTAGGGAAAAGACTGGGGGAGAGGGAGCAGGGTAAGAGATACTGATTACTTCAGCCTGGGTGGCGTCAATGTGGGGATAGTAAAAGGATCAGATTCTGGTTCAAGATAGAGCTAACAAGATTTGCTAATAGATTTGAGTATGTCATGTGAAAAAGGAATCAAAATTTGGCTACAGAGCAAGCTAGAATGCTGGAGTTGAATTAACTAAGATGAACCTGGGGGTAGAGCAGGATTGGGGAAAGATTAAGCTTAGTTTTCTCCAGGCTAAATTTGAAATGCCTGTAAAACATCCTAATGGAGTTATTAGTGCAGTCTGGAATTCAGGAGTTTGTTCTAGGCCAGGCCTGTACTTTTGGGACTCATGCGTGTACAGGTGATACTTACAACTATGAAACCAAAATCAAGGAAGTGTTAGAGAAGTCTGGGCACAACAGCGATAAGAAGTCAAGGAGATGAATCGGAGGAACCCAGGAAGGAGCAGAAACGTAAAAGGAAAACTCCAGGAGAGTGGGCACTGGGAAAGGAAGTAGGAATGATCTACATCAGATGCTCTTGAGGAGTGAAATAAGAGGACTGAAATGTCCATTTTATGGTGGTGGGCATTAGTGACTTACAAGCACAGTTTTGTAGGAACGGTGAGGTCAAAAGCTCGATTAGAGTAGATGCCAAAGATAATGGAAAGAAATTGGAGATTCCCAACAATTTGCAGTAGAGTAGAGAAATGGGGAGTAGTCAGAGTTTTCTTTTTCTAAGATGGAAAAAATTACATTCTATGTTGATGGGAATGAGTAGATAGGGGAAATGGACTTTGTAGGGCAGAGGCAGTGTTCTGGAGAAAAGCGTCTGCCATACCATTTACTGAGGGTATTTCCAAAGCTCTCTGCACTTTCCTTGGACGTTTGTCTCTCTTCCTGACTAGACTAGAAGCTCTGGAAACACTATCCAGCACTTAGCAGTATTGGCCTTCACCAGATTCTTGAATTCTACTAGGTGAGCGGGGCGGGTAGGGGAGTGGGGGGAGAAAAATCTAGCACACAAGTGAAGTTGTTGGCCTTTGCTGGGAACTGAGACATCTCGTCCCATCCATAGTTAACAGAGCTGCAGAGGACCAGGGCATGGGTCCAGCCGAAGCCTCAATGTAGTGGGAAGCTTGCTTGTTGCTTCTGCTCCATGAACAAGGAAGTGCCCATTGGCTGAAAGGCTGGGGGCACCACGTAGTTGGTTTAAATCTTATGCACCTTAGTATTTTCTTTCCTTCAAGTGATTTTCCGTAGTCCTTGAAGAATCTACCTTGACACCAAATTTAGAGAAATTTAAGCATTTCTTGAAAGCTTTGTCTGCTGTAAATTCTGGAAACAAGAAACTCATGTTTCCCAAAAAGCTCATCGTAGTCTAGTCGGGAAAGAGGTGTCTTAGGCTGAGTACAGAGAGCTTTGGCAACAACACAGTAGATGATGTGGCAGATGAATTCTCTCAGTTGGATAGAGAAAAACAACTCTTTCTTGCCCATTTCAGATGATTCTAGAAAACTGAGCATTCTTTACCCCAGGTCTGCTTTGTGGATATAGTGGTCAGAAGACAGAGACACTAACTTCTATTACTCTGACTTCCGTCCTAATCTCAAAGTAAGACACTCCTAGCTCCAGGCCTCTGTCCCCCTGGGCCTTACTCAAGATGTAGAGATTTGGAAGAACAGGTTTCATTTCCAGATATTCCATGAGGCACTGAGCTCATGACCGCGGCTCATACATTCTACCTTGCTTCCATTTCCCAGCAACTGTCTTGATTTCCTGCTCCCAAGGTTTGTACATAAGAAATGGAACATGTCGTAGCTTATTTTCTCTGAAAATTTAGCCTGACAAAGAGAGGCCTGAATCATAATTGGTGCAACCACTTAATTTTGCTTAGAGTCAAGAATTAACAAATTGCTTAGAAGTTAACTTCCCCCGCCTCCCCACAATTGAGTCTTGCTGAGCAATACCTTTGGTGTGATCATTGCACATTTAAACCCAACTATACTTATCTGAGCTTAAAGAAACAGGGTACGGCTCTTCTTTCATAAGGTAAACAAATCATAACAATATTTTTTTTGCATATGTCACATAACACACAGGCTGATGGTTGCTGACTTTTTCTCTCATTGCTGAAGGTCTTCGTGTATTGACTGTTTTCTCCTTTGCGGTCCTAACCTTATCCAGTCCCTCAGTTACGCCTTATCTGCCGGAGCCCTGTAAGTTAGCCTCTTGTCCGTACAGAAGACTCCCCCCTATCCTCCCATCACTGTCACATTAATCCTCCCAGAGTAAGCTCTTCACCAGGACACTGCTTGCGCCTAAGACTTGAGTGGTTGCCCATTGTTTACAGAATAAAGTCCAGGCTCCTCACAAACCTAGTTTTCTGTCATGACATCAGTGTGTCCCCATGATGAGGCAGCTTCTATTTTAGTGGCAGCTTCAAATGCACTTGTTTTGTAGTGAAATACCAGAGTCATTCTTGCCAATGGCAGCAGTTCCATCTTTCCCTTAAAAATATTTTCTCAGAGCAGTAGCAATAGTGACTCACTGAGAACACTTCCTTCATCCTCTGACTCTTCTTCAAGGTTTTCTGCTCATAGGACTACAACTCTTTGATGCTCTGACATCCTAATAATTTTTTTTTACTACTAGCAGTTCAGAGTATTGATGCATGTGACCTTGTGGCTGGCCATGTTAAGTTCCAAACCTCAGAAAATGGATTGTTTAAGATACGTTGCTAGCCCCACCAGTATTTTACATCTGAATTGATGTACTTGGCGCTTTCAAGACAGATGGTGCATTGCTTCTGTGCCTGAGAGCATTTGGCAGTGCTGAAATCGAGCCTTCTGTTGAGTCCAGAATAATTCAGTGATGAGTGGGCAACTTTGTATATTTTTTTTGGCTGGATTTGAATATTTGGAAGTGTTTTAGCTTACATGTTAACTATATGCAAGTGCCTTCATAAAATGACATTACAGGCAAGTACATAATCAGTGTATAAGCACTGTATATCAGGTTGGCATATGGTACCACTTGCTTTTATTTTCATGATAGTGATATGTTTCTAGTAAGATTAACAAGTATTTGGCCATATTTAAACATGGGCACAAAACTTTCCAGGATTAAAGTTACCTGTTAGCTAGGCTAATGTTAGTTGAAATCAAAAGGGAGGCTTTTCAAATGTTATTGAAGTGAGTTCAAAGGGGCAGAGGTTTTTAAGTCTCCTGCTGGTCCTCTTCTTGGTTTCGTTGTATTCCGCTGGCTGATTTCTCAGGTACCTTGCTAAGACAGCATTTCCTTATTTAAGGGCGGCTGGAAGATTGCAAGGAATAGCATCTCTAAAGCCCTATGTTTTGTTACTTAAATTTAGAAAACCTTTTTGTATTCCTTTTCACTTGGATCTGGTTAGAGCTTTCTTTGTGATTAGCCAGAAATGCATTCTTTTCTCTGTATGTATTTTCAAAGTAGGATTTATGTAACTGGTGATCATTTAGGGAACACTAGGTGTTAAGTATTACAGGATGCCAAATCCCACAAGATAAGAACAGAGGTCCAGGGGAGCCTCTGAAGAAGAATAGCAAAAGCCCCCCACCCCCTTTCTGTACTCAGTTGTGGGATATTATGTTGAGGGAGGATGATGGTTGATTTAAGAGAAGATACTATAATATGGAAAAAATGACCAGCCCGTTTCAGCTTTGGGAAAAGGTTTACGCTTTTGAGCTTGGGTTAAAAATATTGTATTGCCTGTTCTCATAACGCTGGAAGGATACAGAGATCAATAAAAAGTTTCCTCAGGTTCCGTAAGTCAAACTTGTCTGTCTTCTTTACATTTACAGGGAAACCCAGATCACAAAGGCTGGTGGATTCTGGTGATGGGACTATTAGTACTGATTCTATAATGTTCCTGTAAATTCTTTTTCTGACATTAAATAGATTGTGCACAGGTACTCTGACTACATATCTAGATTCACATCAGATAACATCCCCACGGACTGATCTCTTAGTAGTTGCCTCTTCTTTAGCATCTACAACTCTGAGCATGTCTAGAAGACTCAGTTCCTATCTACTACGTAGTGGCATACCCGGGAGAGGGGCAGCAGAAGACGGACTTAGGAGGACACATACACCTAGGCACACCAAAATGGCTGAAGGCTCCTCTGAAAGTCGCTGGAATCTGTTCACATAACCTGAGCTCCAAAGTTGGGATCCTGCCCAGAAATCTTTAAAATCATCATTTCCAAAATAAAACATCTCATTGAATAAAATATATATTACACATATATGAAAACTACCAAGAGTTTCATCCTGACATTTTCACACGTTCTCTTGAAAGAAATGAATATGGAGATGACGACGTTTAGATTTTAGTTGCATGATCACTTAGAGTAGTTAGAGGTCATTGATTTATCACAACAGTTTCTTTGTGAGTAAAATATGCCAATAATAAGTAATTTCAATTGTGATTTCTGGGTCTTCAGGATACTGAACTCTAGATAACTTAACCACCAGCATGTAATAGAGTAACTAAGCTTTCAAATTTCTCATTTACTGTCTAGCTCTATGAGAGACAGAGAGAGAGAGAGAAAGAGAGAGAGAGAGAGAGAGAGAGAGAGAGAGAGAGAGAGAGAGAATTAGGCCCAGACAAGTGAATATGAATATATTCATATTCACTTGTCTGGGCCTAATTTTCTCAATTATGTAAGTGAAAAAAAAACAATGAGTAACACTGCAGAAATGTAGTGTCAGGAAAAAACTTATTTAGTGGACGTATCTGGAAAGACTTAAGCAGTAAAACAATAAAATTGCAAATTGCATGGATAATTATATGTTTGAGAGGAGCGTTAAGCTTCGCTATTAGAATATTGTTTTCGCTTGTGCTAATAGGTTGCATCACATCTTTTTTTGTTGTTTTTTGTTTGTTTTTGTCTCTGGGCTCTGAAGATTGAAGTTTAATTAATTGCCAAGAAGGACATAAGTGAGTATATATACATATTTTTTTTATTTAACCTCACCAATAATAGATACATATTTATTTAAGGATGTGTAGGTATAATTAATGTAACTGCCATAGATTCTTCTAGGATTTTATACGTGAGAGCTGGTCTGGCCTAATCATTTCTAGATGATTCTTCTGATTCCCAGACATAAATGAAAGAATGAAGGAGTTAAAGAATTTAGAAGCAAGCATTCTGGGTGTGGTGGGAACAAAGTCGTCCACATTCCTCTCCAGAGAAAAATCACACATTTCCTAATCCTTGAGGTTTTTTTATTCTTTTTTTCAGTTTCCCGTTTCTTTCAGACTTACAGTAAAAATGTTTTCACTTTGCTTTGTTTCTTCTTTTTCTTTCTTTTTTTTTTTTTTTTTCCCCCAGAAAAGTTGTGGTGGAAGGGTCTGTCTGTCAGTAACCGGCGAAGCACAGGGCAGTATAAAAAAATTATTTATTCCAGCTCCCAGAATTCCTCCTCTTCAGCTTTTCCTGTTCATTGGAATAATGAAGCCATTAAACAATGTAAAGAAGTCCCATCCAGTGGCTGAAGCTCAATAGTAAACAAGGAAGTAGACTGGTGTAGATCCAAGTAGACCATCTGCACTTAGTCCTGCCCACTTTCACTAAAGTGGAGGAGGAGACAACATGTAATTTGTACAGTAGCAGCTATAATGTGGTTGTGACAATCTTGCAATGAGTATTTGTTATTTTTAATTTAATCACATGCGGGTGTCAAATGGACTTTCTCCCATCGCCACTCAACATCTACTTGTAGCTTTTGGAAGGGAAGAAAAGGAAACAGAGCCACACTTTATATTTGTGAAAGCTCAGGGTAATAGAAACATTTTATTTTATATTTTTATACCAAAGTAAATGCAGTGTCGTAAATGAGCAGGTTTACATAAATGCTTAGTGATACGCCAAAAAGCTTACACATGCATTTGCTTAAGGGAACTTAAGCAAATGTATGTGTATTTAATAAATATGGATTTAATAAATTTCTAACCACAAAGAGGTACAGAAATTCAAGGGATGTGATAAAAAAAAAAATCTAGAAAACTTACTTCCTCTGCATTTCCCTCCCCTATCTCCCCTCTCCTCTCGTCCTTTCCTCTTTCCCCCACCCTCACAGGATTACCTGTAGAAAGAAAGAGCAGATGAGCACACAGTTACATACTTGCTCCTTTAAACTCTGAATCAGAGGCAGGTTTTGGGGTATCTCACAACTCCAACACTATTATTCTGGTTAAAATGATAACCTCCACCTGCATCATCTCATAACTTTGGATTAAATGTCTTGAGAATTGGTCAGTGACTTTAATTGAACAAGCAAAACGTAAATATTCAGGAATTGCACCTTTCTTTTAAAATTTGTGTCTTTTCTTGATGCTTTGCATAAAGACCACAAGGTGCTTTTGCAGAACTCGGCCTCACCAGAAACGTGTATGGTATCCCATAGCGCACCATAAATCTCCACTAGATGTCAGTGTGTCACTAAGTGAAACTGGCTCAACATGCTCTCCAGAACACATTGGAAAGGTGAACTCATTTATAATTTTTAACCAGAATGATACAGAGAAGTTTTATTATACTAGTAATAAGTTATATGTGTCCTAATGAATATTAATAAAAGTGAGATCTTCCAATTGAAAAAAACCAGTGCCTTTCATCTAAGGATTTCAAAATACTCTACTTGTATTCTGGTTTTTGTCATATCTCCAAAGAGATAGAAAGCAAATACTCATTTGACATTTTACAGAAGAGTAACCCGAAGCGCCAGAAGACAAAGGGATTGGTCCAAGGTCACCAATCGACATCTGATGGACCCAGACTGGCAGTGCTGCAGCCTGCTCTTCCTAAAGTCTGTTTCTCCTTCGGGATGGTCTTTAGATGCAGATCCCCTACATCTGTCATCTGTGCCATCTATCTTGCCTATAAAACAAGCTCAAGAAGAGTGGAATAATAATTAAGAATGATTGAAATCAGTTTAGTTAATATAGTGATGTTTAAGATGGGATTTTACGATTTTATAAAGATTGCACAAAGACAATGTATTAAACAACCAAGACGCTAACAACTATGTTTTACATATACTAGTTTAGAGATGGTGAACCTCAGACTAATGTGAACCTTGTCTTACTTCTTGTACTCAAGTGGAAAAGGAAAGGCAGTTGTGATTTGGTCTGGAAGGTGGAAGCTATTGGGGATTTGGGGATTATGGAGTGTATTGCATATTGTAGGTTTTACGCTGTATATCGTGTTTCCCCGAAAATAAGACCAGGTCTTATATTAATTTTTGCTCCAAAAGACACATTAAGGCTTATGTTCAGGGGATGTCATCCTGAAAAATCATGCTAGGGCTTATTTTCCGGTTAGGTTTTATTTTCGGGGAAACATGGTAATTTCCTTAAAGAGGAGACTACATATAATCTTTTACATAAGGCTTTAAATAGTGATTTTCCCAAAATTGTGTAAATACACAGGGTACAATTATGTGAAAATTATGTTTGTGAATAAAGATGAAAAGATGTTAGGGTGGTCGTACTATGGGTAAATTTATGGGTTTCCCCTTTATGTGGTAATATTGTTTTTATAATAAATAAAAAGAAAAAATGGTTTCTCCTTTATGGTCCATCTTGTAAAAATTTGCCACAATTTCAACTTTAGAAAGGCTTGTTTCATATCATTGAGGTACATTGTAAACTATTGAAATTCAAGATGATTTGGTTTAGTTTGTTTACTTCAAATGTTTCACTTAAATCACAGAAATCAAGGTTAAAGTGGCAGAAGTACAGGATCATATTTTCAAACTTCACTGTGAATTTTAAGTGACAATAAGTGATTGCCCAAATCCCAGCAGGCTGTTTGCTGTAGTATTTAGTGCATTGTCAATGTTAAGTAAATATTGATGAAGAAGTGTTTAATAAATGTAGCTCTCTTCAATTTGTGATTTGATTTCAAATGGTGCAAAATTAAAAGTTACCAGTATAGTTCAAGAGATTTTTAAAATTAAAAATTATAATAGCTGTTGTTTTTGCATGCTTGGACCTATGTTTTGATTCAAAACTTGTGTATATCAAATCATGGATGGATCAACTTGAGGTATAAAATAACATTCCACATATGAAAGAAAACATACTTTTATGGTATGTCTCATTTCAAGAAATAACAGTGTAGCCTCCATTAAATTATTCAAAACTTCATAATAAAACCTATACACTGATCAATGATTATCAGAGAAGCTGGGCATGTGTATCAGAATTGCCTAGAAAACTTTTTAAAAACCATATTTGTTTCCTTGCCACCATCCCCATCCTATAATCTTGATATTTGGAAACCTGGATTTTTAGATTTGGCAGTGGAGTGGTTATGGAGGAGGCAAGAATGCAATTCTAGGACTTTTCAGTGTGTTGCAAAGTAGTGGTGTATATAGGCCCTTCAAAATCTCCCCCCACCCCAGGCGTATCTCACTTTACGTTAATTCTTCCCCTCCTGGAGCCACTAAAATGTTACCAGCCTAAAATACCTTGAATACTGGGCTCACCATGGTCTCGGGTTATGAGAGAGTTCAAACAAATCTAGGTGATGGGTTAGTGGGAATGATTAGATTCCCATTTGTTCAATAAATGCTTAAAATATAAAGGGAAGGAATCCAGGTGGAAGACCAAGATCAGCTAGCCTACCTCATGTCTGATTTGTAGCATATCAAAAAGTACAGCTCCTACAAAACCTTTACCTTCTCGACCAGTTTCTCACTGTACCTAGAATCCCACCATTGGAGATTCATTCTTTGGCTTAAAGCCATCTCCAGAAATCTTTTATTTTTTTAATTTTTCAATTACAATTGACATTCAATATTATTTTATGTTTGTTTCAGGTGTGCAGCATAGAGAAATTTTTTTTAAATACTGATGTTACAGGAATCAGTAACACACTGAATTTATTCAGTGACTATACACTAAAGCTCATTAAACTCAGAGAAATCACCTGACCCCCAACCTGAATGAAGCAAGTTGTTGGGTAAAGGGGATTTGGATAGGGAAGAGAGTGAAAAGAAGCCCAGAGTGCCCTAGCTACTGCTTGAGAGGACAGGCAGCAGGGGGCAGGGGCTAATTGTTCCAGGGAGTACCCTGCAGGAGAACAGAGGAAATCAATTTCCAACTAAAATGCAGATTATGATTCTGTAGTGCTGGGGGAAGAGACTTCTGCATTTCTGACAAGCTCCCAGGTGATGTCCATGCTGCTGGTATGAAGGAACTTAATCTCCTTCACCTGTATGTTTAGAGCAAGTCCTATAACCCAGCACACAGGGGTCCATGAGACTGGAAGTTCTTGCCCTTAGTCAGACTAAGAATTGGGAGGAGAGCTTGTTAAACTTGGCGCTATCTTTGAGATTCTGATTCAGTAGATGAGGGTCATGAGTTTGCCTTTTTAAGGGCTGATCCTGGGGACAGACTTTGAGTAGCAATGCTTTAACACAGTGCATCTCCAAGCCATATCTGCAACCCTGGACCGGATATTCCAACACATCCTCAAGTTTCAAGTCGTGGGTGCTTCCTGGCATGCTGCAAAGGTAAGCCCCGCATCCTCATTTTTTGCCAAAAAAATGTCATCTAGGAGATTTTGCCTTTCAAGCTCTCTTGATGTTGTCTTGTCTTTGTAAGCTTAGCCACACATAGGAAGATCAAGATTTTGTATTGATGGCATGCATACTCACTTATCAAGAGGATAAAGACTAAAAATTCAGTACGCATTGCACCTCAAATCATTTAGATCATAGTTTTCTGGCTGTGATGGGTTGAATTGCTTGAAATCCACAACTTGTTTAAGGATATTCAGCAAGTGTTAGGAATGATACTGTTTTAAATGTTGCAGGCTTTTCTTGGCAAAATATTGTTCAAAACTTTGATAGAAGTACTTTAAGAACTTGGAAATTATATTTTTGAGTTTAAGAATTCAACACATTGAAAATGTATTGAAAATCACCGATAGGCAACTGAAAGAAACTTCTTAAAGTTTTTATCTCCTTAGAACAATGCTTATTCTATTCTTGTTAAGTGAATGGGTAAAGATGGCGCTAAATATAAAAGTATTTTAACTTAAAGTAAGTTAACTTGAAAGCAATTTCAGTCTTAATTACTATTGCAACAGCTTAAAATACAAAACTGTTACTCAAATGTTTGTTTCCAACTAGCTATTCCCTTTCCATTTTAATCAGTTCTTTAGTATCTTTGAATGTACTGTTATCATCATCATTATTATGAGAAAACAGTTATATTTCTTTGAACTTCACATAGCAGTGTTCGATAATAATTGTCACTTTAAGGGTTATGAAAATTTAATTTGAAAGATTAAATATGCTAAATATTATGTTTAAAAATATATTTTAAAACATGTTAAATATGGATATATTTTTTCATCCTTTAATCAGTTTTACTCATTGTCGTGTAGGGCGGCCTGCGGGGTCTCTGGTCCCGCTCCCCACATGAGAACGCAGGATATGGTGAGGCCAAAAAGGAACACCCACGGAGCCATAGGTAGGGGAGTCATACCACTATATTCTCACTGGCGGCTGGGTGGGAGACATAGGAAGCAGGAGCCACACTGTCTGCAACCTGCTATCCATTTCTCTGCAACCTGTAACCTGTACTCTGCCGTGCTAACTGCAATCCTCACTTGCCAGCTCAGCCGCCATCTTCTTACTAGCCCCCATTTGCTGCTAGCGTAGCCACAGCAGTTATATTAGTGCCCAATGGCTCACTGGTTACAGCTGACGGCCAACTAGCCACAGCTGATGGCCATCCAATCACAGTTGATGGCCATTTACTACCTGAGCCAGTACTTTTCCATGTGAGGCCAAGAGCCTGGAAACTGCACTCCTGGCTCTGTCCCCACACTCATTTCACTAATATATAGCCATCCTATTTGAGCTATAGTGTGCTGTGATTGGTAACATTTCTCTCAGTGAGCGTGCATGTAAGATCATTAGCTTTCCTCATTGGGGGTTTGTGAGAAAACTGATAAATAATAAAGAATCCCGAGCACTACCGGAATGGAAATAGCTAAGAAACCTCGTTTTATAATGACATAACAACATGTACTGTATATGAAACTACAACAATAAGTCCAATATTGCTTGTTAGAGTCTGGTCTACTTAGCAGGGCTAATCTGAACAAATCTGTCCAAAGCACACTTCTTTCCCTTTCATACTTATAGAAACCTCTAGGTCATCTGCTACAGTGAATGGATTTCTTAGGTAATTTTCAATGTGAATAGTTGTTACATGGCATACTAGTCTATCACTATCAAATATTTTTAATTGGGAAAACTGCTCCACCCCACCAACCCATTTAGGCCAACTTCCTTTGTCATCTACTCACATATAACCAGGCTCTTTCCTTAGTAGAAATCACTCCAATCTGTAGTTAGGGTACTTTCTCTTTTGTGTGTATTTGGCTGTACATCTTCCCCATCTGGGCTTCTGAAGCACATGAACGCGAAGGACCGTGCCTTCTTACTCTTCATTGCATGCCCAGCGCCCAGCCTACTGGTATTAGCTCAAGAAATACTTATTATCAGTTATTTGCTATTAAAGATTTCTCTATAGTCATATGTAACATCTTATTTCCCTAGATATGCAGCATAGGGACCATTCAGAATGTGTATTAATAGTTGTTTTGTGCTTTGGCCCCTCAAGTGTCTCTCTAGTTCAAATAAAGAAGAGGTGATTGATTGGAAGTCTCTCCACTGCTACCTTCCTTCTATTTAAATGTGGCTGTTTTGAGTTCTGCCTCCCTCCCCAGCACAGGCCTGAGAACTCACTGGCTGTGGCTGGTGCCCGCGCTGCCCCACAGCCCCCACTGCCCCCGCTCCCCGTGCTGCCCCACAGCCCCCACACCCGTGCCCAGGGTGTCATGACTTCACACAAAGGCTGCATTCTCCATGGAGAGGGGAGATATCACAGCTAGCAGAGTCAACTTTCTTCTTTCCTGAAGCCAGATGTTTCTACTTCCACTCCAGGGAACTCGGCAGCCCCTCCGTAGCTAGGGACTCCTGAAAATCTGGTTTGTCTCATTCTTGACTATGAGTAGCCTCCTTGGGAACAGTTGTCATTTTCCTATATTCAGTGTCTAACCTGTGGGCTGATACATTTTTGTGCCCTTAATAAATTCTTGTACACAAAGCATGTTTGAGGGGCTATTTTTCGGCTTCTGTGCTAGGAATGTGAGGGGCTATTTTTCTGCTTCTGTGTTTCTGTGCTAGGAATGGTTTTGTTCTTTCTTTTGGTAAAATTGAATCCCCCATAGCCCATTATCAAAGGGGCTAGCTAGCTCGGCACACTGTTTCAGAAGTTGTTCTATGAGTTGTTTGGTACCATTCTACCCTGCCTGAGCATTCTCTCCTTCCTCCTCCTTCCTCTGCGTGTGCTCAACAACCAGGCTGAGTCCTACCCAGCTCTGTCCCTGATCTCTTTGTCCAGCCAGCCATGGCTCCCATTCCTAGGGCTAGCTTTCTGTGGAACAGGGGAAGGGGATTTTTGGCTGTGAAAGTGTGTGTTTGTATCTTAAAATGTGACATTAAGGAAACATATGGAAACAAATATTTACATTAAATTTATTTCTACATTTAGTATTATTATTATTTAGAGTTATAGATATAAAATGTTTTGAGATTTTTATGAATGTAAAATAAAAAGATATGTTCACTAGGTCTTGCATTCATACTACCTTGGGCCATCTGTATAGTTTCTTTTTGTTTTTAACAGGACAACTTTGTTTTAGACCTTAAGACCGTTGTTGACTTTCCCCTACCCTGGTTTTCATCAAGATAGCACTCCCCTGTCTCTAATTTCTCTATTCTTATGGTGTAATCTACTTATCTGTATTAATTAAATCTTTAATTTTATGTTCGGTAGACAGGAAGAATGATTTCATAGTTACTTGAAGGTTTTATGGTTTTGTTTTTACAATTTATGAGAAGCAAACCAAATTTGGATAGTTAAAACTATCAACATTCCATAGTAAGGCTGGGCATATAGCTGGCACTTAACAACATGGGCTCTCTACCCCATGCTAGCTGTTTAGCCGGGGTAAATTACTTAACCTCTCTTGGTTTAAATTTTTTACCTGTAAAATGTATCCAGCAATAGTACTTATTTCATAGGGTTGCTGTAAGGTTCAAATGAGATTAAGAGTTGTAAAGAGTGGAACATAACTGCATTTGCCTGGCACATGTGAGGTGCTCCATCAATGTCCGTTATGTTTTTTGGATGTATGTGATATCCAACAGCTTCTTATAGTCTTTATTTTCAGAAAAGGAACTCTGTCCCCCAAACAATCTGACTAACCTAGTTCTTTTTCTAGCTTAATCTATGATTAACTGTACTTACTCCACCCTCTCCTAGGGGGCTTATTTCTTTCTTTGGCATAAGCACTTCCAACCATAGATTTACTTTTTAAAAAATGCCTCTGAAGATGGAATAATAAAGCAGTAGGTAGCTTGTGTCATGGAAAAGCGTCCTTGTCACGATCAACAGGATCAGTGCTTCCACCTGAATCCCAGAACACGTTCTTTTGGTAACCTGCTACAGCTGTCTCGGATTTGGCAAATGTTTGAATAAATCTCTTAATCATTGTTAAGTCCTCAATGTGTTTAACCCTGTTGAGGGCGGATTTCCTGGACCATGTACGAAGGCCCTGTCCCTGGGGCTCATGCCTGCTGCTTTTCTTTTCCTGCCAGTTCTAAGTTTGTCTCTGCTGGGTTTATAATTGTGCTCTCAGTAATTGACGTTCGAGCCTTCAACACTTGGTTCTAGGAATTGGCAACAGCAAGAATAAGGCAACAAAATTCATGATTTTTTTTGTTGGTCGCTTTTTAAATTTTTTTTGATGAATTCTACTCTTTGCCATCTAGGTCTACCGTTTATAGTAGATATGTTGATGTCTGAAAAATTACTTATTTAACAAATAGTTATTGGTTTCCTAACATGTAGTCCTTGTTTAGCTCTCAGAAGTTACCTGAGAGGTAGAGAAGTAGGGTAGCTGGGATGCAAAAGAAATCATTTGAAATGGTTTCCATTTTTAAATACATAATTCAGGTATTTCCTACATTCAGAGAATTTTTTAAATTTGAAAATATCTCTTGATTTTTTTTTTCTTGGCCTCTACACTTCTAATTAGCATGGATGTTCTTTGTGTCTTGATTCCCTTTGTTAAAAAATACTCATAGAAAAATCTTTTTAGTCAAATTGAAACAATGGCTGCATTTCATCTGGCCTAAGATATCTGTGAAAAGGGTGGTTTCATTCCTCTTTCCTAAGGTGTAAGCCCCTGAGGTGAGCTGGCAGTGGGCACTGTTTTGCAGGGTGGCATAAGGGGCCTCAAGATGGGCAGGGGCATATTTATTATATACATTAAGGATGACAGCCATCTGCAGAACCCTACCCAGAGCCTGCGTTAAAGGTTCACTCTTTGACTCCTAAACAGGGGCCCACGTGAGGAAGGAGCTCAACCATAGGGAGTAATCGAGGTGTGTAGGGTCCTGTTTTGGCTGCAGCACTGTGTGGCACTGGGTAAGCCTGTGCAGCCCTGAATGATCAAAGGCTTTGTGCCATTCCGAGAGCATGAGACCCGACTCGCTCTCCAATAGAGGAATGGAAGGGGAAGAACATTCTAGATAAAGGTGGAGTCAATTATTAAGACCTGATAGAGCTGATGGCATTTGGTAGGTTGTTAGGAACAGAGCTGATAGACTTGGTTAATTGGATAAACAGCATGAAGAAGGGGGTGGATTTTTTAAAATGGTCCTGAACCTTCTAGTTTGGATGACTTGCTGTATAGTCATACTATCAATCAAGAAAGGAAACATTACTAAGGAAGGGAGTATAAGAGAGCCTGACAGCTCACTACTGCTGTGCTTTGTCATCTCCATATGGGATTTCTTTGATTCCTTAAAAACACCTCAACAGAGGAATGTTTATTGAGACTAAGTAATTTGCCCAAGGTTGCCCGGTACAGTGGCAGAACCAGGATTCAAACTCAGGACCTGGGAACTGAAAAGCCTTGAGTTACACTGTAGTGAATGAGAACACAGGTCACACTATCTTAGTACGGCTGCTTCCTATGCTGCTAGTACTGTGCCCCGAGTCTGAAAATGATCCTATGTCCTGACATGCCCCCAAATTAATGATTATTGTATGGACCCACTGTCTGCAGCAACCTACCCAGTCATACTTTCTCAGTTTTCATCAAATGCTGACTATTTAATTAAATAGAAACGTATCCACATAATTGAGTCACCACAAATATAGCGCTGGAGTGTTTTGCTGTTTTGATCATTATAAATTGATCAAAACAGCACAGGTCTTGAAACTGAGTATCAAATGTTCTTGTCCTGAAGCAACTGTCAGTCACATGACCTTGTTATACTGACCCTTCCTTCCTGGAAATTTCATATTAGAAGTCCTTGCTTTCCTAGTGCAACATGTTTCAGACACGATTAACTGCTTCAGAGCCCAGATTGGCTCAGGTTCTGAACAATAGTGGGGGAGGGGGACCATCCACATTCTTTCCATTTCTCATTGTGGAGAGCATAGTCCTATGTTGTCTAAGATCCAAAACAGTGTTTCTTTTTCTTTTTTTTCAATCTAGTTGTGGAGGGTGCAGCTCACTGGCCCATGTGGGAATCGAACCGGTGACTTTGGTGTTATGAGCACCAAAGCAGTGTTTTTTATAAAGTGGCCCACAACTCATCATCTGGGTTGATAGTATATGGGTGCTCGGGAGCCCTTCCAACTGTATTCTGACAGAGATTATGGCAAAGTGATCCAAGAATCTGCCAATTATAGTTGACATTCAGTATTACTCAGCTTCAGCGTCAGGTGTGCAGCACAGTGGTCAGGCATCTACACCATCTATGAAGTGGTCTCCCTAATAAGACATGTGCCCATCTGACACCCTACAAATTCTTTACATTATTGATTATATTCCCCAAACTGCCTTTCATATTCCTGTGGCAATATTGAATACCAATTTGTGGTTTTTAATCCCCTTACCTTCCCCCTCATTCTCACCCCCCTCCCAATTAGCAACCATTAGTTTTTCCTCTATACTTCTGATTAGTTTGTTCATTTGTTCTATTCTTTAGATTCCACATACAAGTGAGATCTTATGGTATTTGTCTTTCTCCGTCTGACTTATTTCACTTAGCATAATGTTCTCTAAGTCCGTCCATATCGTTGCAAATGGTACAATTTCATTCTTCTTTATGGCTGAAAAAAAAAGCCATCATTTTTATTTGCTTATGGTCGTTGCTGCAGTCAAGATACATATGTTATAGCAATAGCCTTCTAAAAAGATGCCTCTTGCTGGTGAAGTTTATGTGTTTGGGTGAGAGGGGTATTTCACCTGCTACAAAACACTGGTGTTCATTTTTCATTGCATTATTCTCTTTTGGTCTCTGTCGTTGTAATCTGCAGTGATTTTTGTTGGAGTTAGCCAAGAATAGTTTTGTCCCGAGTAATGCACTATAATACTGCTGGGCAGTGTGAGCCCAATACAATGCTCAGTTAATAAAACTGGAAGCAAAAATATGTCCCCTAGGGAGCAGAGCATGTCATAATCACTCTGATGTCTTGAACAATATCATCAGAAACCAAAAGTGAACAAGAACAAGCAGAAGCAAAGTAAAATGTTTCTACAGACAGCTTTGTGGCTCTAAAATTCCAGTATTTTTACATTTGTCGAGCAATCAATAAAATAACTTGATTGATGCACCTATCCATGCTGTTAAAAGTGTGAGATATTGATTGAAGACCCTCAGCCAAAAATAATGTTGAGCCCAGACAGCTGTATTTAGTACTAATAGGGAGTCCTTTGGAAGCAATACTTCACTGAGAATTTGATAAATAAACACAGTAGCTCTACTCTACTCATTGGTGGGACCTGACTCCGACCCTCCCCAAAATAACGTTTTGTTGCTTGTGATTTTGATGAAGGTTATTAGTGTAAAGTTTCAAAGAAATGAGAATTAGCCAGATTTTATGCTATGAAAGCTTCTCCTTAAAACATACAGCTGAAAAGTTGAAAAACTCAGACAATTTCCTTGTCATTTGTCTTTACATTAAACAATGATACTCTCTGCTGTTTTAGGTTACTTTTACTGAATTTGCTGGCCCCTTCCTTGAAGTGGTCTAGAGAGTAAGGTATTTGCATGTAGAAAAATAAAAGTTAATCATCAAATTAAAGACACACAAACAAATTCTAAAGACATTAAGTAGGGGGAGTTGCAGAGAGGGTAGCAGACTTGGCTGCAGTGATCAGGAAGGAAGGCTTCATGGAAGAAGAGGCTATTGAGTTGAACCTTAAATAGAAATGAAATGGGGAGCAGAAGATGGGAAAAGACAATGGTGATACCGCCAATGATAATGAAAAAGTACATTTGTTAGATGATGTGTTGAGAAATAATTGGCTTCTCCTCTCTCCTTCTCTGTGGCTTTTACTCATTTTTGCACCTTTTATCCAGAGGGAAACAAACATACAGGAAGTCCCTTCCTTCATCTCATGCAGAGCAGCTCCCCTTCCTCTTCCTACTTTTTTTTTACAGGACTTTATTGGGGAACAGTGTGTACTTCCAGGACTTTTTTCCAAGTCAAGTTGTTGTCCTTTCAGTCTTAGTTGTGGAGGGCGTAGCTCAGCTCCAGGTCCAGTTGCCGTTGCTAGTTGCCGTTGCTAGTTGCAAGGGGCACAGCCCACCATCCCTTGTGGGAGTCGAACCGGCAACCTTGTGGTTGAGAGGACGTGCTCCAACCAACTGAGCCATCTGGGAGCTCAGCGGCAACTCAGCTCAAGGTGCCATGTTCAATCTTAGTTGCAGGGGGCGGAGCCCACCATCCCTTGCGGGACTCAAGGAATTGAACTGGCAACCTTGTGGTTAAGAGCCCACTGTCCCATGTGGGAATGGAACCCGCAGCCTTCGGAGTTAGGAGCATGGAACTCTAACTGCTTGAGCCACTGGGCCGGTCCCCCTCTTCCTACTTCTTGATCCCTGTGAACGCCCTTGTGGGCCCCAAGGTGGGAAGGAACACACAAGCAGGACAGTTTCCTCAACAAAGACAGTTCTCTAAGAGAAATTCTGGTTGCCAGCGATTAAAGCCTTTATAAAAAGTAACCTCATTACACATCCAATGACAAACAAAGAATATAACAAAAAATATTTTCTCCAGTTCCTCCTCCCTTGTTCCTGTAGCTCAGCTCTCTGCCTCACTAACTTGGACACTCCACACACATTCTCTTTCTAAATGGCAGTCATTTTATTTCTGGGTGACCAGGGTTTCTCTCTCTCTCTCTCTCTCTCTCTCTCTCTCTCTCTCTCTCTCTCTCTCTGTCTCTCTGTCTCTCTGTCTCTCTCGACTTCTCCCCCCACCCATGTCCTCCTCCTCCTCTACCTCCTTTTCCCTTCTCTCCCCCACTCACTCAATCACTCCCTCCCTCCTCCTCCCTTTCCCCTCTCTCCCCTGTGATGAGAGACATGAAATTCCCTCTGCCAGCAAGTCACTTAAGACCTCCTCCGGTCCTTTAAACTGCTCCCTAGAAGCAACTAATATTCATTACTTGTTAATGACTTCTTGTCCAACATAATGTGGATTTTACTTTCACATACATCCTCTTATTTAATTATCTCCGTAACTATGTGAGAGAGGTATAATTATCCTCATTTTTATAGATATGGGAACACAAGTCTAGAGAAATGAAATTACCTGTTCAAGACAATACAGCCAATTCAAGACAGAATAAGAATTTGAAAGCAACTCTGTCTTCAGGGATTTGAAAGTAAGTCAGTTTGATTCTTTACTGCTTTCCACTATTTCAGCTTCTCTCCCAAGTGTGTTTTTTTTTTTTTAGCCTTTGACTTGAGTGAAAGCAGAATTGCAGCATGTTAATGTGAACATAACCACCAGCATGTCATCTCTTAAATTACTATTAAAATTTAAATCCTTGAACAAACATGCCTCATATTAATGTTCCCTATTATGCATTTCCCTGAGGACACACAGAGCAAGTAACCAGTCTATCTTTGCTTTTGCGTTTTCTCTATAAAGACTTCTTTAGTATATATCCCTTGTCCAGTCAGGCTGATGCCTCTCAGCCTTCAAATCCATTCCCAATATACCCTTTTAACACTGCTGTAGTAGTCAGGTTCTCCGGAGAACAGAACCAGTAGGATGTGTGACACACAGATAATTGATAGATAGATAGATAGATAGATAGATAGATAGATAGATAGATAGATAAAAAAAGAAAGGAATTTATTTTAAAGAACTGGCTCACATGATTATGGAGGCTGGCAAAGACAAAATCTGCAAGGTAGGCTGGCAGGCTGGAGACCCAGGAAAGAACTGCAGTTTGAGTCTGAAGATATTCTAAAGGCAGAATTCCCTCTTCCTCTAGGGATTTCAGTCTGTTTTCCCTTAAAGTTGTCAACTGATTGGCCAAGGCCCAACCATATTACCGAGGGTTATTTGCTTTACTAAAGTCTATTGATTTAAATATTAATTCAATCCAAAAAATTTCCTCACAGAAACATCTAGAATAGTGTTTAACCAACTATCTAGGAATTGTGGCCTAACCAAGTTGACACATAAATAACAACTACGTCCTCCTGAGCTGCTTTTGAAACTTAGATGTATATTTCTATGTGCAGAAAATAACGTTCTGAAGTATGCAAACCAGATTCTTTACAACTGAGAGGATACGTCACCTTGGGCAATGGGAAAAGGGGGAAAAATGTTTTGGTAGTAATTTTGTATTGCTCAAGTTTTTTCAGAGTGCGTTGTGATCACTGTTCTTATATTTTCAAATTAGTTTTTAATGAATAACACATACATATAGTTAAAGTAAAATAATATCACAAAGCTTGTGAAAAATTTCACAGGCCTCCTACCGTCCCATGCCTCTCCACCCTCTGATCCTCATTTCCTGGAGGCATTCACTTTTAACTCTTTTGACTATATTTTTCTGGTTTTAAACTCTGTTTTCAATAACATATGTATACTGCTATTTCTTGGCTTTCCAATTTAAGACATTATCTATTGACATATCTTTCTACCATGGAAGATGGAATTTTTCACTACCCTTCCCCATAGCTTCTCCCAATTTTTCTCATTCTGTTCACATTGGGTTAAATATATATTCAATGTTACATTATTATGACAACATAAAAGTCTTCCACGGCAAAGCAAGATATTACTTTATAATTAAATTTACTTTCTTAGACAACTTCCTCCTTCCCCAAAATTGCCTAATTTTATTTTTACTTAGTTTTCTATGATTTCGTTGTTAATTCATTTCCAAACTGTCTGCTAGATCTCTAAAACTCTTACAGACTTTAATACATAGCTAACCTATCAGTTTCCATTTTTCCCTCAATGTCAGCTCTCCTGGATCCTTCTTCCATTCCAGTCTGAATCACATACTATATATTATTTAATACTTTCTTCCCTTTTCATTTTATCTGAGTTAGTTTCTGGAACTCCTAGTAATAGATGTTGGAGATCCTCATTTGATTCTATTATTTTCTTATTTTTCTCTCCTATTTTCATGCTTTTTCTGTTTTTCTTTTTTCTAAGAGGCACCCTCAACATTACTTCCCAACCTGTTATTGAATCTTTTATTTGTTATGTTTTTAATTTTCAAGAGCTCTTTATTATTCTCTAAATGCTCCTTTACCTGGTATCTTACTCTTTCATCATGAAAGCAATATCTTCTCTCTTTTCACTTTTCTTCAGATTGTCCTTGATTCTTCCAAAATTATTATTTTTCTGCTTATTTGCTTTGGTTTCTCTCTTTCACATCAGATGCTTTCCTTAAATGCCAGGTAATTTTTGACTGTTCATATTTAAGAATCATTTACTAAAAAGCTGATTGGAAGTTCTACGTGCATGGCTGTGCTTGTTTACGGTGTGGATTTCATTATGGGATAATAAGGATTTTCAATCTTAAAAACACCTAAAGGCCAGTATATGTAGGGCTTTTTTTCAAGTTTAGTTTAATAATCAAAGAAATCTTCCAGTTTTCACCTTGGGAGTAGAACCGTGTTTGCCACCATCTGAGTGTGGGAGTGGAGTCTGGTGCAGGGTCGACTGGAATATTACTGTTGGTTTGTAGACTCCTTTCCATACCTCTGTTTCCCATAAATAGCTCAGTCTTTTTTTAGCTATCTATTGTCCTGGAAGCACCTATAATATGAGAATGGTGGAAGGTTGTACACGGTGGGGGTGAGAGTCCAGTTGTTTGTCACTTAGACAAACTTAACTTTCAATCAAGGCTCCATGTCATGCTCCTGTCTTCAGAGATACCAGATGATTCCACTTCCAGGGCTCTTTCATAGGCAAAAAAATAAGTAAATAAAAAAGAATTTACTTCTCTTAAGTTTTCTATTAGGTTGGTGCAAAAGTAATTGCGGTTTAAAAGATTAAAAATAATTGCAAAAACTGTAATTACTTATGCACCAACCTGATAGATTATGTTTGATTACTGATGCAAAAATAATAACACTGTGGTTGTGAATGTACGTAGAGGAAATATTTAAGACAGTTATAAACAGAGGAAGCTAAAGGAATATGAGGGGAAGTAAGGCTTCTATACTTCACTTAAACTGGTAAAAGGTTGACATCAGTAGTAGGTTGTGGCATGTTATGTACATATAATGTAATGCCTAAAGCAATCACTAAGATGATATACAAAGAGATACACTCAAAAACATGATAGATGAATCAAAACACAATTCTGAAAAATGTTGAAGTAACTTATAGGGAGGCAGGAAAAGGAAAACAGAAATGAAAAACAGAACAAACTAAACAAGAAATAAAAGACAGACTTATACTTTAATATATCAATAATTATACTAAATGTAAAGTATAAATACACCAGTTAAAAGGCAAAGATTGGCAGAGTGGATTAAAAACCATGACCCGACTTTACTGCCAATCAGAAACTCATTTAAAATGTAATGATATAGGCAGGTTAAAAGTAAAAGAATGAAAAAAGATATAGTATTCTAACATTAATCAAGGGAAAGAAGGAGTAACTATATTAATATTGGATAGATAACCTCAGAGCAAAGAAAATTACTAGATACAGAAAGGGACATTATATAATGGTAAAAATGTCAATCCACGCCCAAAACATAGTAATCCTAAATATGTGTGCAACAAACAGAGATACAAAATATGTGAGCAAAAGTTGACAGAACTGAAAGGAAAAATAGACAAATCCACAGTTAAAGTTGGAGACTTCAACCCCCTCCCCCATTTTACCAATTGATAGAAATAGTATATAAAATAACACCATCAACCAACAGGATCTAAATGATATTATAGACCATTTTATCCAACAATAACAGAATGCATATTTTTTTCAAATGTACACAGACCATGTACTAAGATAAACCAAATCCTGGGCTATAAAACAAATTTTAACAAATTTTAAAGTCTTGAAATCATTACAGTATGTGTTCCCTGACCATAATAATATCAAACTATAAATCAATACAGAGAAATAGTAACATTCCAGATAACCAGAATCTAAACAATACACTTATAAATAATCCATGGATCAAAGAGGAAGTCATAGGTGAAATTCAAAAAGTACATTAAACTGTGAAACTTTGAATGAAAGTAAATATTCAAAATATTAGAACTTTTGGGACACAGCTAAAATAATGCTGAAAATAAAGTTTATAGCACTAAATATTTACATTAGAATATATTGGAAAAGAGGAATGATATCAAATCAACAAGCTCCCACCTCTAGAAACTAGAAAAAGAAACAGAAATATGTTTACTTTATTAAGTAAATGAAGTATTTTCTGTGAAAAAAAGAAACTAGAAAAAGAACAAAATAAACCCAAAGTAAACAGAAGAAAGGTAATAATAAAGATAAAAGCAGAAATCAATAGTATTGAAAACAGAAATCAGTAGAAAAAAATCTATGAAAATGAAAGAGGTGGTTTCTTGAAAAGTTAAACAACATTTACAAACCTCTGGCAATACTAACAACAACAAAAGACACATTATCAATATCAGGAATGGAACAAAAGATTTCACTACACATCTTATAGACATCAAAAGAACAATAAGAGAACACTATCAACAATACTACAGACATAAATTTGACAGGTTAGATGGAATGGATCAATTCCTCAAAAAACGCAAACTACCACAACTCACCCAATGAAAAATATATAACTTGAATACCCCTATGACTATTAAGAAAGTTTAATTCATAATTAAAATACTCCCCCCAAAATAAATCTCAGGCCCAAATATTTTTACAAGGAAATTCTACCAAATATTTAAATAAGAACTCACACCGGTTCCACACAATCTCTTCCAGAAAAGAGGAGATGAAGGGACGTTTCCAATTTATTTATATAAAGCTGGTAATAACCTTATACCAAAACCAAGGATAGAACATAAAACTACAGACCAATATTTCTCATAAATATAGACACAAAAACACTTAACAAATATTAAAAAGAGAATTCAGCAATATAAAAAGAATTTATTATAACCAAGTGAGTTTCATTTCAGCTATGCAAAGCTGCTTCAATATCTGAAAATCAATCAGCATAGTCCACTATATTGATAGACTAGAGAAAAAATTAATCACATGATCATATCAATTGATGCAGATAAAGCACTGGACAGAATTCAACCTTTTATGCTATTTGGCCTTCAATTGATTGGAAGAGGCCTACCCACACTGGGGAGGCTGATCTGCTTTATTCAGTCTACAGATTCAAATATTAATTTCATCCAGAAGCACCCTCACAGACTCAGAATAATGTTGAACCCAATATGTGGGCACCCCATGGGCCAGTCAAGTTGACAAATAAAATTAACCATCACAGTGGCATAGCTTAATATTGACCTTTGAAATGGAGTGAAAACTATGAATATCAACAGAAAAAGAAAAGAGACTCTTATATTAATGTTAAAAAGGTTTTATCAGGTCATGAAACAAAAGCCAAGCATTCCAGTGCACGCTCTTATGTTAGGACGGTAGGTGGCAGAAGCCTTGCCTGTGCCTTACTTACTCATGCTTAGCTTTCTTCCTTTGATGGTCTTGTATGCCCTTCTGAAGTTCCATAACATCAGTTTCTGCAGATCTCATGATCCAAAACCTGCTGAATTTTTCCCCCTCCTAACCCTATTTTGCAGCTTCCCTGAATTACTCAGGGTCTGCTCTAGGACTTCTCAGAGATTTTCATTTTGTCAAGCTCCCCGAATAATAAAAAATAAAGAACAGCTTGATACGTCAAGAGCAGAGAAATGATGGTCTATGTTAAACGTTTGTATTTGACAAGTGCACCTCTTAGCACAAAATTTTACAATGGACCTTATTCTTCTGCTAGTTGTATCTACTACTCCCTGTGACAATGGGTATAGTCTCATTTTGAAGATACTAATGGCTACATCTAAAAGCACAGTCTTTTTTGAAGGTTGAGTTGAGTCTAAATGGCCCTGATATCATTCCTCCACCATTAAAGAATTTATGCACTTTCCCTACTTCTTTTCACCTTGTAAATAAATAGTTCTCCACTTTTCTGCTCCCAGACATCTGATGAGCAACTAGCTGCCTCTAATGTACTAGTTTCAGGAAGGGTCTGAAATGCCGACTCTTCTGGCAAGAATATTCCTCAACCCGGGTCCGCAGAGTTTATCAAACTGTGAGAGTGAATGCTTGTAGTATTTTCATTACTTTAATTTTTATACCTTTTACAAATAATTTCTCCCCTTTGGACTATTGTATTTCTTTTTATAGAGAAAAATTGAAATTTCATATTTTGGTCACATTTGTGTTAAATTTACATTCACATTCAATATGACAAATATTTCTTCAAATGAAAAATTTCCGAGATAGCTTTATTGATTTGAAAAAACCATATGCAATTCTTAGTTTTTTTCAAATCATGTACTAATTTTTAGGTTTAAAATTTGTTTATTTAGTTTTGAATAGAAAATACATCCATGTGGTTTAAACTACAAAATGTCTTCTGCCCACCTTGGCTTCAACTCACCTGGTTTCCCTCTGTGGAAGTAATTTTTCCAACTTCTTGTCTATTTATATATTTATACAAGTAGTAGTATGCAAAACACATTTTTCTACATCTTGCCTTTACCCCACTTAACCAACTTTCTTAGAGATTATTCCACAGCAAGACAAATACCTATTTCATTCTTTGTTTTATGGATGTATCATAATTTATAGAAATAGCTCTACTGATCAACAGTGAATCTATTATAAATAATGGTATAATTTTGTACGTACATTAGTTCATACATGTGGGTAAATATATCTGTAGGTTCTATGGTGTAGGATGAATCCCTAGAAACTCACCCACCTTTTTTTTTTAAACAGGCCATTATTATGACGACTTCAGAATTTACATGTACTTGGTAAATGCACAAAACAAAAATGGTTTTAAATAATGTTTTAATTTCAAATGATTCACATTCTATGAATTTTATGAGGAAGTAGATCCTGAGACCTGGAAATTGTACTTATTTTTATTTATTTTACTTTCTTCTCCTTTTTCCAGTTTTCTTTTAATATTCTCTCTTCTCTGTTTTTCCTTTCCTTGTTTTTCTTCCTCCCTCCCTCGTTCCCATTTCTTCTTCCTTTCTTTCTCCTTTGCATTTTAAAACATCACAACAGCTATTTATTTTCTATTAATGGGCCGATTGAGAGCTATGTAACCACTAGATGGTGCTACAAGAACATAGGGAGACATATTTTCGTAAACACACTAGGAATTAGTTTTGATTTCCTGCTCGGTTTTTAAATTGCTATACACTTGGGCCCTTAAATGCCTCCTAAGGGATGTCATTGTGAAGGCTGTTTAGCAGTTGAGCCGACATAAAATTGATGTTGAGCTTTACAACAGCTGTTATAGACCACTTTATGTTGATATTGAGACTTTTTAAAAATGCTCATTGCTTGACAATGTTAACGCTTCGACAGGAGTCTGTTAAGTTTTCTGAGTGATTTGAAGGGCTTGCTTGTATATCTGACTGATTTACAGATCTTACAATGTTGCAGTTGAGAATACTTAGAATTTATAATCCTGCTTTATTTAGCTGACAGAATTTTCAGCAAAGAAATGACAATTTCCTAGCTACTGTCTATGGAAATGACAAAAAACATCTGCTGCCTATGGTTTTACTCTACTGACTACAATTTGGTGTTTTCTACAACTTGCACCACTGGTCTTCATCTAAATGAGTGAAATATGTATTTTAAATGATATTGGAATTTGATGCACTTTCTCTGTGTGAGATAGCTAAATTAATTTTTGGAAGTCTATCCTGTCCCTTTTAACATTCTAAATCTGTGCTTAGAAATTTTGGATTGGTTAATTCTCCTTAAATCACACACACACACACACACACAAAATCCAGCATAAATATTGAAGGTTCTTTGCTTACATTAGAATGATATGATCATTTTCATTTGCTCTCTGCTGCAATTCTGTATAACATATTCAGTGCAGGAGTGTGTGCTGACGGCTACCCTGGATAACGTGTTGCTGGAAGCCAGCACGTGTACTCTCTCATCCTATGTGGTGTTCCTGTTGGAGTGGATGTAGTGGACATACAGTGTTCCTCTGCTTTCTCACACAGCACATTCATGTCAAGTGGCAAATCAACATCTTCCTGAGAAGTAACCTTGCAACAAGTACCACTGACTTACTTGGAGGCGTCAACTATTTTTGGATAAATTTGAGGCATATCACCTCATTTCCATAGCTATTGACAGTTCTGCATATCATTTCTGCCAGTGCTCACCAGGTTAGAAAATGAAGAATAGTTTAGTGGTTACCAGAGGGTAAGGGGGGAGGGGGGTGGGAGATGAGGGTAAGGGGGATCAAACATATGGTGATGGAAGGAGAACTGACTCTGGGTGGTGAACACACAATGGGATTTATAGTTGATGTAATACAGAATTGTACACCTGAAATCTATGTAATTTCACTAACAATTGTCACCCCAATAAATAAATAAAAAAAAGAAAATGAAGAAACAAACATTTTAATGAACCGGTTGTGATGATGATAGTGCTTTCTAATCGGTGAACATGTTCAGTCTTTTTAATGAAATTCTATGATCTGGTATCCATAGTGGTCTGTTATAACATCACACCTAACGCTTTCATTTAAGGCATTTGGTGTTTAACTGAAAGGAAAAAATGGCTGCTTTGTACCTGTTCTCACATTAGGAAAAAAAATAATCACATGGTTCAGTTCAACTGAAGAGCACTTACTTAAAAGAAGCCTCCCTTCGATGATGAAACGATTACAACACTGTTCCAGGAAATAAAATCAACGGCAGCCAATTCCTTGGTTTTATTAGGAAAGATAGCCCATTTTGTGATATGCAATGTTTAAATCAATTGAACGATAGTGAAATCTCTCCCCTGGAATGGCTATTACACAGCTTGCAACCTTTTGTTCAAGAGATTAAGTTTGCATCTCCTCACATTATCTCCTTGTAATTGGAAAACTTTCATTTTGACAGAGAAGATGTGCCAGTCTCCCTGTGAGCTTTGCCACAAGCCAGAGCAGAATGCCATCTGGAGGATGCATGCCCAAGCCGTGCAACAGCCTCCTGTCGGTTGTATCTGGGACTTTGCAACAGAACAACTAATAGCATCTTAAGCTCCATTTGTCTAGCTCGTGAGTGCTCTTGGCAGAGGTCACAACCAGCAGTGGTGTGTTGATTTGCTGCATCAAATGGAATTAGGTGAAAGCACTCACTGACAGAGGCGCTGATAATGGCATAAAAGCCTCAGGCTTAAAGTTGCCCATTGTGTCAAATTTAGGTTTAGTTCAACAAAGACATCCTGGGACAATAGAACTTAATAATTTTTTAAAACACTATTTGGGACAACAAGATTTCCTTTCCATTAGACATCATAATTTTTTGTTTTATTTTATTTTATCATTGTTTTTCTTCATATATTTTTATTTTGTTTTCAGTTGCTAGCTTCCAGTGAAGTGGTGATACTTTCTGGTAGGAAAGACAGGGTCATGTATAAACGAGCCATACAGCTAAGCCTTACCTTTGAGTACAATGTGGAAAACAATGAGACGTGTTTATCAGGTTACAACAAATAACTTTAAATTCTACTAGTTTCACACTCATAAGGGTAGAGGTAACATTATTACTGACCTTTTAACCCTTTTTTACTGTGAAACTCCAGTAATGCCAGCAGCCTCTTTATAAATGAGTCAGTTTCAGGGTGAGTAAGAAGGAGAAACTATTACTTGGGGTTAAATTTAGGGCAAAGCTAGGCCCAGAGCACAAGATAGACTTTAGCTGTTACTGAGAGCCATGAGGAAACTACAGAAAGAATTTCTGCTTACTGCAAGAGATGGAAAAATTCAGCAGAAGAAAAGATTCAGCAGTTTCCTGCAAAAATGTAGTAAAATAAGTCAACAGGGGTTTGTACAGGAGAGGGAGAGCATAGACTGGGGCTGGCAGGGTGGTAGCACTTCCCTGGAACGGCTGTGCTGATGATGGTTGAGGCTGTTGGAAGAACTAGCAGAGGAGTTAAGTATCCTATACACAATAATAATGATATGTGAAATGCATTTTTTATTGACTTCTCAATTTCCAGTGTTTCTCGAATGTGTCTCCAATACTAGAGCTTGCAAAGCAATCACTCTGAAATTTCCAAGAGATGGCAGTGAATTCTGTGGACTTTGTATCTTATTGTGGAAGCTGTCTTAGTTTGAACGTTCTAGGTATGCTGCTTTTGATAAAAGCAATAGGCATATGTGAGAATGAGGTTAAGTAAGTGTTTATTTGAGGATTGAATATCGCACACACTCTAAGAGTAAAGCAATTATCATGCTGTTAATTTCATATTCATGTATGGCTTATTTATTTGTTGTTTACCTCTCTGCATAATGAGAATGCCATGGAAATCTGCTTCTTCTGGAGCTCTACTTTTAAATGAAGCTAAATGTTATGTATAATTTTAAGTTACAGATTGCTAATTCTATTCTATTTTAAATACTCTTTGTATGAGAAGCCCCTATGTTCTTGTAGACTCCTTTTAAGCAGAATCAAAGCATAATTGTCTAAGTAATTATAGAATAGGTACTTAATAGATGAAAACATGAATCCTAAGCATTATACGTATTTTTTGAACCATAAGTTATCTGAGCCTATATATATATATGTATATATATGTATATACATTACATAATAATATATATATTACATAATACACACACACCCTATATTTTTAAGGAATCAATACCTTAATTGCTTTTCTGATAAATATAATAAAAAAATATAGTGCATTACCCGTACTGGTAAGTTGTTTGTGTCTGGCTTACTTGTAATCTGGTGGCAGAGTCAATGTTTGGTGAAGTGATCCTGAAAGCTTTAGGGCTCCACAGTTTTTATCTACTTACATAAATGATATTTTGTAAGAACCAGTCACTGACAGATTTCTAAGTTAGTTCATCTTCTGGGGATGTAATTAAAAAAAATAAAAAGAAAAAAATCCACATCCAATATGTGTGAAGTCCCCCTCCATCCAGGATTCCATTCAAGTTACATACCTTAAATTCCACTTCTTGGCCCTTCACTTCCATGCTCTTCTCTGCTTAATACAAGATCCATATCTGCAATCAGAGTGGTGTGCCATTCAAGTTATTCTAAATACTTTATTTATTCAACAAGTATCACTATCTGCATAGACTACTGCTACTATATGCATAGATCAGGCCCCTACCCCCTGGGTGGGTACAGCCTGATTGAGAAAATAGCACACAGATGTGAATTATTGAATAAATAATACTGCAAGTCAGTATACATTTAAATACTCCAAAGGCAGAAATTGTTGAAGAAATTCATTTCTGAAAACCCTTAATATAGTCTGCAAAGCTTGGCATGTGCCAGTTGTTCAATTTCCATTGTTATTTACAAAAGTGAAGCTTTGAATTAAGAAAAAAAATGCACCATCTGCCTACCACTGTAATAATGCTTGGTTTTATTCCCAAGCATATCAACCACTGGCTTGGCATTTTAACTAACTGAAGCACTTTTCTCATTAGAGTGTGCTTGTGTCTACAAAGGCCTTTTTTGTTTTTTCCTGATGGCTCATTTAAATATTTTTGCCCTCTTCCTCTGCCTTTTGCTGGTCTTGAAGCTTACTGTCCGTTGGTCTGGCCAGCTTGTTAAATGACCCTTGCACTCTAGGTTCTTCATGTGCAGGGTACACCTGACGCCCTTCCTTTGCCAGTTTCTTATTCAATCAGTCATTTTATCAGTTGACTTATTAATCAATATTTATATTAAGTGCTCATGTTCTGTGGACACAAAGGGTATATACAGCCCTTCAAAGATACAAAATAGTACAATATGATACCTACAATATGAAATTCAACTAAATTTCAGTCAAAGAAGAAGTGCACATAAAAATACTCTATTTTAAACAGAATTTGCTAAGTGACAGAGTAAATACTACACATTTATTCATTCAGTTGATCATTTACTCAACAAGTATTTATTGAATGTTGTGATGTATCAAGTACTCAGTGATTCACGGGGGACAAAAAGTGAATAAATCATGCATGGTGCCTGCCCTGCCCTGTATGAATTTAGAGGGTAACACTTGGTTACTCAAAATGTATCTGGGGACCTGCAACGTCAGCATCACCAAGGAGCTTGTTAGAAATGTGCAATCTCAGGCAGAGATTGCACCGTCCAGATTTATTGAATCAGAATCTGCATTTTAACAAGATGCCTCAGCCACACTGACTTGAAGTGAAGTTTGAAAAGCCCTGGGCTAGAAGGATTATGGTAAGCTTTATAGAGGAGTTGAAATAAGTAGAAGTCACCAAGTTTTATTCAAAGAAAGAGGAAGGTAAATTAGTCAGATTAGAGGGTTTGTCTTAGTCTGTTTGGGCAGCTGTAATAGTATATCATAGACGGGCTGGATTATAAACAACAGTTTATGTCTCACAGTTTTGGAAACTGGGGAGTCCAAAATCAAGACACCAGCTGATTTCCTGTCTATTATGGGCCTGCTTTCTGGTTCATAGACCCATGTCTTCTTGCTGTCACCTTATATGGTGGAAAGGGCAGTGAAACTCTCCAGGGTCTCTCTTATAAAAGAACTAATCCCATTTATGAGGGATCAGCTTTCATGGCATAATCGCTTCCCAAAGTCCCCACCTTCTAATGCCATTACATCTGAATTTTGGGGGGACACAAATATTCAATCTATAGCAGAGGGGATTGGATATAATCTGATATATGAGTCAAGATATGAAGATTTGGAAGCTAGTTGGGAATGGTTCTTGAAGAACTAGTGAGAAATGACCTTGGTGATTGATAAAGTATAGTTATCTGAGATTCAAAGCCAGGAGGAAAGAAAATGGTTTAGATTCTAGACTCTGGAAGTCGGGATGGGTTGCCAATCGTGATGCAGATGGGGGTGGGACTTCCTTACCCAGCGTAGGTAAGGTGACCATTAATATTCTCAAAGGCGAGAATCTGAAAGGACAGTCAAAGTCAACAAGTAGATACAAATCAAGGTACAGCATTTTATATATATATATATATATATATATATATATATGTATATATATATATATATATATATGTATATATACACACACCAATTTTTCTAAAACATATCCAATATATTAGACTTTAGATGTGGGATAAAAGCAATTATCAGGTAATTGAGATCAGTAGTCTTGCTTCAAAATTAATGGAGAATGTTATTTAGGAGGAAAAAACTGTTTACATTTTTGTATACATAGAGTTATGTCTTTACAATCAAGAGAGGTTTTGTACAAGATTGTGAGAAAATGAATTTTATCTGTGGTGCGTTTCTCTACTTCTGTCATCCTGTCTGTGACCCTCTTCTCAGTGTTTGCGGTCTTTAACACACGAGGAAATGAAGACACCATCATGGCCAAAGCCAATAAGGGCTAGAGCGAGGGACTGGTAACTTTCTCAAATACATCTTGCTGAATCACACCATGTCAAGTGGTTTCTGTCAGTTTGTCGCCTACACAGGGATCCTTCCATTCTCAGGTTTGAACGAATCTGGGGGCCAATTCCTTGAAACTCAATCAATATTATAACAATCCTAAAATATTTACATTTGCTTAGTAGGCCCTTAAGACTGCCTCAACAAATGATTTCATTTGTGAGATGCTTTAAAAATGACATCTATATCTCACGTTTTATGGGCATCTGTCAGTGTGGCATTCAGTGTGTTTTGCACACATGACTTATCTGCACACAAAGCTGAGCTGACAGACAGAAGCCTGCAGCTCTCCAATAAATGACAGACTTCATCAGTGAGACAGAAAGCCTAGAGCAGTGGACTAAACAAAGCTCAGGGCATGCCATCGGAAAACTTTCAATGCTGAGCTTTCAAATGCATCAGCACAATGGTGAGAAAGTATTCTTTCCTCTGAATAGAGTGTCTCAGAAAACCTGATGGAGAGATCCAGGATTTTATTGTCTTAACCAATAAGTCCATGAAACTGGAGAAGTAAGTATGGCCATGTGGAGTTTTAGAAGAGTTTTCTAGCTGGAGATAGCGTCCACAGGTGACATTTTTGTAGTGGACTGGGAAGATTAATTGATCTCATTTGGAATGGTACTTTCAAAGCAAAATTATTTTAATGTAATTTAGATGGACTCTGTTTCGGGGTAAATCATTTCTGCATAGACGTAGAAATGCCCCCTCATCAAATGAATTAGTAGCTGTGTTGAGCAACAGTAAGTGCACAGTGTTTAAAACATAATACTCATGACTTTGAGTTTCGTAGGTAAAGATGTTGCACTACAACTATGAGTTATGTGTCTGATGAATATTTCACGGGGGGCAGATCTTCAGCATTTAAGGGTAGATTTGACATTTTACTTACAAAGTTGATCTAGGGCCATATAATATAAATTAGTTAGGTGGTCTTAGGTGAAAAGATAGAAGGAAGAATGGATGGAAGAAAGGGAAGAAAGAAGGGGAGGAAGAAAGACCATGTAACTATGAAGTAAGAATGATTTTAAAGTTATGTACTAAAATTTTTTTTTTTTAGTTCTAAAAGGCAGCAGCATTGGCTTTACAATTCCTTGCAAAGAGACTGTGATGGCAGCAAACATGAGAATATATATCCATTCTAGTATGCTCACATAGGTTTTATTGTTCTGCAGTTGAATTTAATGCTTATGAATTACTTAATTTTAGCAATCACTTTTCAATGGTTATTTCTATAATGAAAGTCACACTAAATACACAAGTGCACTATTTATATCATTACTGATAATAGAAGTACTAAGTTCAACTTTTTCTTTTAATGTATGAAAGTGAAAATTTCATACATTATAAATTCATTCATAAAACAACACATCATGTAATTGTAAAGCACAGAGTAGGTAAAATAATTTCTTTAATTCCTCAAAGGATAGCTGTGTTTTATCATATAATTTATTAGGATCAAAAAATACCGTTTCTGAAAATATGAGAGCATAATCAGGTTATTTTTTTTAACATATCCTCTAAGGTCATATATATTTTTTTCTATCCAATCTACTTTGGGTATCCTTTGGCTTATACAACGCCGGCTCTCTATTTGTCTCTCTTTATGCTAATATTTTATCTCAAATTTTTTTCCCACCATGTTAGAGTCCTACCAGTGAGAATGACTCAAAATAGCTTTCCCAGTTAAGGAAAATCAAAACAAAACAGAACACTGGGTGCTGATAGAATCGCTGCACAGTGACTGGCTATTGGATTCCAGCCCATGAAAGAGAAAAATGTGGTGGCAAAAGTGATTATCAGTGGAGAAAATGTCACACATCATGTGGCCTCTGTCTGTTAATTTAATGTGATGCACTTGAGTGTAAAAATAATGGGCTCTGTCAGCCTTATTAATTATCTATGCTTGTTCTAGAAGTCAGATCATGAAATGCCTCCGAACTACCTGATGTAATGGGCCATTTTAGAGCTTTACATGCAAGTCTCTGAGCGAGCAGTTGGCAATCCCAACAGCCAGCGCATCTGCAGTTAGGGATGTGACACTGAGCTGGACTCACATCATAGCAGCATTGGCCACAAGATGATGGAATAATCCGTCTTTCTATAGTGGATTTATTTAGCCTGGTGGGACAAATTTCCTAGTTAAAGGAACTATTTTGATGCCTGGGGCATTCCCTAACTCGTGCTGCCTCTGTTTGTCTGTTATATTTTAAATATACTGCATTTAGGTTAATGGTGGAAGAAAACGAATCTGTTATAATTACTCACATACACTTCTTTACTGTATTCTTTAATATGGCCCTTGGAAAGCACAAAGACAAGCTAGCCAGATAGTGCGCCAACACTGGGAACTATTGATACCTTCGTGCCTGAGAATTTACTAATGGAACATTTTTGAGAGGGAAATGTTTGTGAATGAGACATTGTGTAGAAAGACCTCGCTGCTGAGGGTGATTCGTTTTTCAAGCAAGCTGATCCGTGTGTGTGTGTGTGTGTGTGTGTGTGTACACATTTATACTATGAGCTGCTGACGGGCAAAGCCCATGTCTCTTTCGGCCCTGGAACTTGACACTGTATTAAGTACCCAATGCCTCCATAATACGTGTTTGTGAGGTGTTTTGGTGAAAACACGTGAAGGTTGGGATGAGAAGGCTAGGTTTCACTTCTCTTTAGTACTTGCCAGCTGTGTGACCTTGGGACAAGTCACTTGTCCTCTCTGAATCTCAGTTTATCACTTGTAAAAGAATTATAATAATATCCATTCTACTTATGCCATTCTTATTTGTTTCAGGATTATATTAGATTAATGAAATAAGAATAAAATGCTTTATAGGTGTTTGATGGTGTCATCCCTCTATTATTATTATTATTTAAAGTTTAAGATCTGATCTAGCCCAATAGATTTTTAGTATTATGATGATTTTTCTTATAAAATTCAGGAGAACATTTTGTTGCTAATGTTTTCCATGCATCTATTTATGTATCTGGTACCCAAGGAATATAGCCTTCTTAGATCATTCTGGAAATAAAAATCATTATTATGAAGGAATGAAAGTAGAAACTTGATGTCAAATATTTAGGTCCGCATGCCATATACAAGTTATTAAACAATCTAATTAGATGAAGATCATTATTTATAATTTCTTTCCATTGTAGCTAGTTGATAACTAGATTTAGTTGTGACATTTAGATGTATGTCTCACCAACATGCAATAATTAGCAAAATAATATATACCAGCAAAGCTTTTCCATTTACTTTTTAACAGTGAAAGCTAGTTGTTCAGCTAAAGCTATGGGACATTGAGTAAGCCACTTAACCTACCTGAACTTTGATTTTGTTGTTTAGAATGAGGAAGTAACATTGAATAATCTCTAAGTCCCTATTTAACTCTGAAAAGATTTGGCTCTCTGATTTTGTCTGTCTTTGAATATGTTATAAGTAAATGACATTATACTCTTCACGCCAGTAAAAGAATCATCTTCAACTATCTGAAATGTTCTTCTCAGCCAGTTATTCTCAATTATATTACCTATTCATTTTCTTTATAGCTCTTTCCACAGCCTCTAATTATCTTGCTTATTTGTTTATTTTCCTGTTTAGGGTGTGCCTCTACATGAGGCTAGAGACTATCTTGATCACAGATGCATGTCCAGTGCCTAGAAAACGGAATGTCTGGCACACAATGGGAGAGTCTAATAAATATTTGTTGAATGAATGAATTCAACTCCGTTTCCAGAATGCAACCTCTTTATTCTTTAAAATAACTTCACTCAATTCAGTGAGATAGAGTTGTGGTTCAATCTACTGTTTATGTAAAAGAATCACCAGAGTATATGATTAAATGTTTTGCTTCCTGTATATGAGAACCATCTGCATTTTATTTATTTTTGGCCTTGTTACTTTAGCTAATCGGAGTGAGATTTTCATCCGTAAGTTGTTTATGTGCTTGGTTTTTTAACAACTAAATTTGATTAGCCATTTTGTTCCTAAAATTTATGTTTAGCTGTCCTACTT